>NC_041810.1:8291823-8591823 GCF_900964775.1 Scleropages formosus
ACTGCTGTCTTGGGGACAGCAGTGTCCCAAACACCTGGAGACGTCTTGTAACTCCACATCCATAGAGAGCCCTAATGCAGATCTGCCCCTGCAGCTTCCAAGGGAGTATGCAGATCTAGTGGCGGTGTTTAGCAAACACAAGGCTGCAGAACTGCCTCCTCATAGACCTTGGGATTGTGCTATAGATCTTTTTTCGGGCACTACACCCCCTAGGGGGCGGGTATACCCTCTTTCTCAACCTGAACATCAGGCAATGGAGGCTTATATAACGGAGGCACTAGAAGCCGGATTCATCCGGCCGTCTACCTCTCCAGCTTCCGCTGGCTTTTTCTTTGTTGAGAAAAAGGACGGGGGTTTGCGCCCCTGTATTGATTATCGGGGGCTAAATGCCATTACTGTGAAGTACCCGCACCCCTTGCCTCTTATCACGTCGGCCCTCGAACAGGTTTCCGGTGCTACCATCTTTACGAAACTGGACCTTAGGAGCGCATATAACCTGATTCGCGTTAGGGAAGGGGATGAGTGGAAGACCGCTTTTAGCACCGCCCTCGGCCATTATGAGTACCTGGTCATGCCTTTTGGCCTGGCGAATGCACCTTCCGTATTCCAGGCTTTTGTTAATGAAGTACTCAGAGAGCTAATTAATCGCTCAGTATTAGTGTATCTGGATGATATCCTGATCTTTTCTCGGTCCCGTGAGGAGCATATTGGACATGTCAGGGAGGTGTTGCAAAAGCTGGCTGCACATAAGCTGTACGTGAAAGGGGAGAAGTGCCAGTTCCATGTGCACTCTGTGGATTTCCTGGGGTACATCCTAACACCCAACGGGGTCACGATGGATCCACAGAAGGTCTCGGCAGTTCTGTCATGGCCCCAGCCAAAGACAGTAAAGGACCTGCAACGGTTCCTAGGTTTTGCGAATTTCTATAGGCGCTTCATAAGGAACTTCAGTTCCGTTGCAGCCCCGTTGACTGCTCTGTTAAAAGGAGCCCCTAGGCGCCTGACCTGGACTCCTGAGGCGAGTCAGGCCTTTGAAGACCTAAAGAAGCGTTTTACTTCTGCCCCAATCCTGAAGCACCCTGATCCCAAACTGCCCTTTATTGTGGAAGTTGATGCTTCTGAGGCCGGGGTAGGGGCAGTGCTCTCACAGCGCCAGGGAAGTCCCCTGAAGCTCTATCCATGTGCGTATTTCTCACACAAGATGTCGCCTACTGAACAGAATTATGATGTAGGAAACAGGGAGCTCTTAGCCATAAAGATGGCCTTAGAAGAGTGGAGACATTGGTTAGAGGGGGCTACGCACCCATTCTTAGTGTTAACTGATCACCGGAACCTGGAGTATCTGCAGAAGGCAAAGAGGCTCAATTCCAGACAGGCGCGGTGGGCCATGTTCTTCACCAGGTTCCGTTTCACGGTGACCTATCGTCCTGGCTCCAAGAACGGCAAGGCCGATGCCCTGTCCCGTTTGTTCGAGGTATCGCCTCAGCTCTCCCCACCAGACACCATCTTGTCCCCGACGCAGTTTGTGGCTCCTATCCGTTGGGCTTTATTGGACGATATCCAAGCAGCCCAACGTCAAGAACCCGGTCCCAACGAGCAGCCCCAAGACAAAGAATACGTCCCGTCCACTGTTCGGTCCGAGCTCCTACACTGGGCCCATGATGGTCCAAGTACAGGACACCCAGGGGTCAACCGAACCTTGAAGCTTCTCGCTGAACGCTTCTGGTGGCCATCCATGAGACAGGACGTACGAGACTTCGTCCTTGCCTGCACCACATGTGCCCAGGCCAAGGTCCCACGGCAGCTGCCAGCAGGGCTTTTAGAGCCACTCCCGATTCCCAACCGTCCATGGTCCCATATAGCGGTGGACTTCCTTACTGATCTTCCGTGTTCTGATGGAAACACCACCATATTGGTCGTCATAGATCGCTTTTCCAAGGCCTGTCGACTGATTCCTCTGAAAGGTCTACCTACAGCCCTGGAGACCGCGGAACTGCTGTTCCAACATGTCTTCCGGCTGTATGGCCTGCCAGAGGATGTCGTCTCGGACAGGGGACCCCAGTTCACCTCAAGGGTCTGGAAGGCCTTCTTTGCCCGCTTAGGAGTCTCAGTCAGCCTCTCCTCTGGTTATCATCCACAGTCTAATGGGCAAGTGGAACGCCTCAACCAGGAGGTTGGACGTTACCTGCGGAGTTACTGTGCTCAGAATCAAGCGGATTGGAGCAGATACCTCCCCTGGGCAGAGTACGCCCAGAACTCCCTGGTCCATTCGTCCACAAACTTAACTCCTTTCCAGTGTGTGCTCGGTTACCAGCCTCCGCTGTTCCCGTGGACGATGGAGACCAGTGGGTTGCCAGCTGTGGACGACTGGTACAAGAGGAGTGAGTCGGTGTGGGAATCCGCACATGTCCGTCTCCAGGAGGTGGTATCCAACCAAAAGGAGAAGGCCGACAAAAGGCGTAGGACTGTATTGTACCAGCCAGGGCAGAGAGTATGGTTGTCCACCCAGGATCTCAAACTGCATTTGCCCTCGAGGAAGCTTGCCCCCCGTTTCATCGGCCCCTTCAAGATCCTGAAGAGGATCAACCCGGTTTCTTACCGTCTTCAGTTGCCCTCGCATTATCGTATCTGTCCCACGTTTCATGTTTCGCGCCTCAAGCCCCATTGTGTTTCCGCCCTGCAGAGCCCAGCAGTCTCTCCACCTCCACCGTTGGATGTGGATGGTTCTCCTGCCTACTCCGTCAGGGCCCTCCTGGACTCCAAACGGAGACGGGGTACGCTGTACTATCTGGTCGACTGGGAGGGCTATGGGCCGGAGGAGCAGTCTTGGGTACCAGCACGGGACATCTTGGACCCAGCTCTTATTGAGGACTTCCATGAGTGTCATCCAGATCGGCCTGCTCCGCGACGGCGGGGGCGACCGCCTACCCGCCGGCGTTCTGCGGCTGGAGCCGCCCCTGGAGGGGGGGGTACTGTCACATCCCACGGGGTCACTGCCCCTCCTGGTCAGAGGCGGCGCCACTCAGTGCCGCTAGCTAACGCTTACCTATCACCTCACAGTCTCGTAGGACATGGAGGTATAAAAGGAGCCAGCGGAGCAGAACTAGTCGCGGATTCTTAATCAGCAGTTCTCTTGTGCTTCGTTGGCGATTGGTAGTCTCTTGTTCCCTCAGTTTGTTTCCTAGGTGTGCATGTTCCAGTCCCGAGTGCCCGTCCCGTCAGTTCCTGCCTCTTGTTCTTCAGTCCTGGTCCATCGTTCCTGTCCGGTATTTCGTCACGTCTCAGGGTTGCGGTCAGACTCACAGATTAGCGTTTCACTGTTCACCGTAGTTCCAACACCGTGTGTGTTTCCTGGTCTCGTGTTTCTTGTTTCACTTCCACCGAGTGTCTTACAATACTCACCGTACACGTCTAACCTCACACTGCACGTGAAGTCATTATATATTTCGTCTGTGTTTGGACGTAATAGCAACGCGCGTCCGTGTCGGACTCCCGTCCGGACGCTACATCTGTTTTGTTTGCACATCAATTTGTCAACAGGAAGTGCCGCCTTTGTCCATTTACCACTGAGCCGTTAATGAGCCTATACCTAACCTTAACCCTAACCCCGATCCAAGGGGGTGTGGGCACATGATGGATCCAGGTACCCCAATGACACTTTCAAATACCCGACAGGCGCCCTCAGAAGTCTCAGTGAGAAAAGACCATGTGAAATGGGACAGAGAGACTCGTGAGAATGAGAAAATGACTTTTACTGGCCAGTGTGCTGACGCACGCAAGGAATTTGCTGTGGTTCTTGATGCTTCCAGTATTTACAGACATCAAACAGCTGACACAGAATTACAGAATAAATAAATAACATATTTACAGAATATACAAACACGAGAGTATAAATAGTAGTATAAATACAAAAAATGTAAATAAATTACAAGTAAATTACAAAAAGTGATGGGATAATGTTGCTGTCACGTCTCCATCTACCAGCACATCAGTGACACCTGCTGTTCACTGATGGGAACAGGGATAAAAAGGGATGTCGAGGAGATGACAATTGCGGAACCTTGTTCAGCGACTTCTCTTGCATTCCTGATTGTGGTTCCTCTAACTCCTTCTGACCTCAACCTTTGCTTGCTTGCTTGCTTGCTTGCTTGCTTGTTCGTTCTTTGACCACGATTATCGCCTTGTCCTGTGTATCCTGTTTGCCGATCGCCCGACCTTTGCCTGCCCCCGACTTCTCTTTTGGATTATGTCTCTCTGCTGTAATAAACATCAATTTGAAGACTTCTGCACTTGAGTCCATCATCGTGTGGAGCGAAACCATGACAGAAGGTTTCGCCTTATCTCCGGACTCAGCAGAACTCGCCCAGATGTGCAACACACTCGCCCCCCAGGGGGCGATCATCAGTGCGCATGAGCAGTCACGGGAAAGACTAGAAGACACCGTCAAGTGGCTGCATCCAGCCCTGCAGACTGCAGGAATTCTTCAGTCCCCAGTAACAACCATGCCTGCGGTTCCAGCTGATCCTGCACCACCCGCGCCTCTCGAGGAATCCGGACCTGATACAACTATCGCCATCCCTGAGAGGTATGATGGCTCACCTGATCAGTGCCAAGACTTCCTGATGCAGTGTGAATTGGTGTTTGAATGCTCCCCACGCATGTACCAGACCGATGAAGCCAAAATAGCACTTGAGCTGTCTTTATTGTTGGGTCCAGCTCTTGCCTGGGCAGCAGCGGGGTGATGCACCCGCCAGAAGACCACCTACACTGCTTTTTTTGGGAGAAATTTGAGATGGTGTTTGACCACTCTCATGCAGGTCACTCGGCTGGTGACCGTCTCTGGCACCTGAACCAAGGAAACAGGACCTTAGCTGAATATGCTCTCAAATTCCGTTCCCTTGCCACAAGGAGCTGTTGGAACACCGCTGTTCTCCTTACCTGTTTTTGCAACGGGCTTCACCCTCGGATTCAGGCCGAGCTAACCTACCGCGGGGAGGACTGAACCTTTGATCGCTTTGTGGAGACCGCCATCACAATCGACAACCTAGGCCGGAACCGACAGATGAGATGGGGCCAGGTGACCCTTCCTGCCTACCCTGCAGAGGAAGACCCGGAACCCATGCAGGTTGGAGGAGGCCGGCTAGGTCCAAAGGAAAGGAGACGCTGCCTGGTAGGCAACCTGTGCCTGTATTGCGGTTCCCCAGACCACTTCCGCTCTACCTGCCCAGTCCGCCCACCCCAAGGGGACTCCCGTGAATCCAAGGTGAGTCCAGGGGAACACAGAGGGCAATTGTGGTTACCTGTGTGCATTGCCTGGGAGGGGCACAGAGTACAGACCAGCGCGCTAATAGATTCCGGGGCAGCCGGGTGTTTCATGAACTGGGGCTTTGCCAGAAAGTACCACATTCCCCGTCAAACCTGTGAGGTCACTCTAAAGGTCAAAGCCCTTGACGGCCAACCCCTCGGTTCCAGTGTGGTGAACACGCACACCATCCCGCTCCAGCTGGAGACAGGAGCCTGTCACCATGAGGTACTCACCTTTTTCATGATCCGAGCCCCCGACACCCTTATCATTCTCGGGTATCCCTGGTTGACGCGACATAATCCGGTTTTCCGCTGGAGCACTAATGACCTGGTGTCATGGGGGAATAAATGTCACTCATCCTGTCTGACTCTTCCCTGCCAAGCAACATCGGCGGAGGGTGTTGATGGTCTCCCCCCTCCAGTGATTCCACTAGAATACGAAGACCTACAGGAGGTCTTCAGTAAGACCAGAGCAGCTGAGCTACCACCTCACCGACCCTGGGACCCATTGATCTCCTGCCGGGAACCACACCACCCCGGGGCCGGGTGTATCCCTTGTCCTTATCGGAGCAGAGGGCCATGCAGGAATACATCACGGAGGCCCTTGCTTCAGGTCTCATGCGGCCCTCCACCTCTCCTGCTTCAGCCGGTTTCTTCTTCATAGGTAAGAAGGACAGGGGCTTACGTCCTTGCATTGACTATCGGGGGTTAAATGCCATCACAGTTAAATACCCCCATCTGCTGCTGCTGATAACCGCTGCCTTGGAGAGCATCCATGATTCCTCCTGGTTTAACAAGCTAGATTTCCGCAGTGCATACAACCTGATCAGGATCCGAGAGGGGGACAAATGGAAGATGGTGTTTTCCACCACCCTAGGGCATTATGAATATCAGGTAATGCTGTTTGGTTTAGTAAACGCCCCCTCGGTCTTCCAAGTCTCCTTCAATCATGTGCTGGGGGATTTCATAAACCGGTTCGTGATCGTCTATCTGGACGACATCCTGATCTACTCCTGGACCCAAGAGGAACATGTAAACCAGGTAAGATCCGTCCTGCAACATCTCTTAGAGCACCGTCTTTATGTCAAGGGGGAGAAGTGCTTATTCCATCAACACCAGATGGCCTTCCTGGGATACATCTTGAGCCAGCAGGGGATCTCCATGGGCCCAAAGAAAGTCAGTGCAGTAACATCATGGCCTCGACCGACCACGGTAAGAGCCCTTCAGCGTTTCCTTGGTTTCGCCAATTTCTATCGTCGCTTTATCCATGGCTTCAGCACAGTAGCCACTCCTCTCACTGCCAGTAAGGAGCGTAGGCTTCCGTGGGGTGAGGACGCTGAGAGGGCCTTCCAGAAGTTGAATACCCAGTTCACCTCTGCTCCAGTGCTGAAGCATCCAGACCCCTCATTGCCTTTTGTGGTGGAGGTTGACGCCTCCTCTGTTGGCATGGGAGCTGTCCTGTCCTAAAGGCAAGGAGATCCTCAGAAGATGTACCCTTGTGCCTTCTTTTCCAGGAAGATGACCCTAGCAGAACGCAACTGCAACATAGGGAACTGGGAACTCCAGGCCATTAAGCTCGCGCTAGACGAATGGCGACATGGGCTTGAGGGGGCTGTACACCCATTCCTCGTCCTCACAGGCCATAGAAACCTTGAATACCTAGAAAAGGCCAAACGACTGAACTCCTGCCAGGCCCGATGAGCGCTGTTTTTCACCCGATTTAATTTCACTGTGTCTTACAGACCAGGTTCTAAGAACACAAAAGCAGAGGCCCTGTCCAGGATCCATGACCCTGAACCAGCGCCGACCCCTCCTGAGGGGATTTTACCAAAGGGATGTGTCGTGGGCCCTGTGAGGTGGCAGCTGCTCCAGGACATCCAGGACGCCCGTGCCAGCGAACCGAAACCGCCTGGGAAGCCTGCGGGGAAAGAATACGTCCCCAGTCCACTTCGCGCCACAGTGATGAAGTGGGTCCACGAGGCGCCTGAGGCAGGTCACCCAGGTATCCAGCGTACTCTTTCGCTGTTACAGGGGCGGTTCTGGTGGCCTTCAGTGGCAGACGACGTCCAAGACTTTGTTCAGGCCTGTGCCACTTATGCTCAGATGCAGACCCTGCCAGAAAAGGCTGTCGGTCTCCTGGAACCACTACCCACACCTAGTCAGCCATGAACACACGTCGCTTTGGACTTCCTGGTAGACCTGCCAGTCTCCGACGGTAAGACAATAATTCTCACAGTGGTAGATCGATTCTCCAAAGCATGTTTTCTGATCCCTCTCCTTAAGTTACCCACTACTTTGGAAGTCGCAGAGGTCCTTTTTGAGCAGGTCTTCCGCTTGTACAGACTGCCAGAAGATATCGTCCCTGATAGAGGACCGTAGTTTGTCTCCCGAGTCTGGAGGGCCTTTTGGAAGCAGCTCAGTGTAACGGTAAGCCTTACCTCAGGGTACCACCTGCAGGCCAATGGGCAGGTTGAACGTCTGCAACAGGACATTACTAGAATCCTTTCGGGCTTATTGTTCTCAGAAACTGCACCAATGGGCACACTACCTGTCGTGGGCAGAGTACGCCCACAACTCCGCGCCGCACTCATCCATAGGGATCTCACCTTTCCAGTGTATTTTAGGGTACCAACCTGCCATGTTCCCCAGGGAGACCCTGAAGAGCCCGGTCCCGGCAGTGGAGTCCTGACATCAAGAAAGTGAACGAGTGTGGCGGACAGCGCGGAACCACCTGCTCCGCTCTTCCGAAAGATAGAAGGGTCAGGCAGACCAACACCGGCGCACTCTATCCTTCCTGCCTGGGCAACGAGTGTGGCTTTCGACCCGGGGTCTTCAAATAAAGGTCCCCTCAAGAAAACTTGGGCTTCGCTACATAGGCCCGTTCAAGGTCCTGCACCGAGTGACCCCAGTAACCTACCGTTTACAGCTGCCCCTGGATCTCAGGGTGCACCCGACCTTCCATGTGTCCCTCCTGAAGCCAGTGGGGGTATCCCTTCACCAGCTGCCGGCCGACGCAGCGCGATCCCCCCCCGTTACCGATTGATGGGGACCGAGCCTACACAGTTCGGGCCGTGTTGGACTCGCACCGGCGGTGGGGTCGGCTGCAATATCTGGTCGACTGGGAGGGATGTGGCCAAGAGGAACAGTCCTGGGTAGCGGCATTCGACATTCTGGACCCTTCGCTCATCGCGGACTTCCACCGTGACCATCCCGAGCGTCCGGCCCCTCGCCCCAGGGGGCGCCCACCGTCCCAGCCTCGGGCGTCCGGAGCCGCCCGTCAGGGGGGGGGGTATTGTCATGTCTCCATCTACCAGCACATCGGCGACACCTGCTGTTCACTGATGGGAACAGGGATAAAAAGGGATGCCGAGGAGACGGCAATTGCGGAACCTTGTTCAGCGATTTCTCTTGCATTCCTGATTGTGTTTCCTGTAACTCCTTCCGACCTCGACCTTTGCTTGTTTGTTCTTTGACCACGATTATCGACTTGTCTTGTGTATCCTGTTTGCCGATCGCTCGACCTTCACCTACCCCTGACTTCTCTTTTGGATTACATCTGTCTGCTGTAATAAACATCGATTTGAAGACTTTTGCACTTGAGTCCGTCATTGTGTGAAACGAAACCATGACAGTTGCGTTGACTGGAGACCTATAAGGGAGTGTTAACTGTTCACAAGCGTGATGGCCTGAGGGGAAAAAAAACTGAATGAAGGAATGGCAGAGAAAGAAAGAGGCAGCTGGTAGCTCAGGGGTTAGAGCTGCTGCCTTTGGACCCAACACCCAGGTTATGAGCTACAAGAGCATCAGTGGAACTGCTCCCCAATATCTACAAGAGCCAATGATCCGCTACACCCAAACAGACTGCTACGCTCCTCCGCATCTGCCCGCTTGGTGGTCCCACGCACAAAAGGTCCAAAAGCACAAAGGTTTTCAGTTCTGGCGCCACTGTGGTGGAACGACCTTCCCCCCCCACTCAGAACTGCCGAGTCTTTATCTACATTTAAAGAGGGTCTCAGAACTCACCTCTTTAGGACTCACTTCTCCACTGATTTCTTAAGGGCTCCGTAAACATGTACGTTTGTTATCTTTAATGATTTTTAATAATTTGCGTAATAATACAAAGCCTATATACACCTGTTTGTATAATATAATATGGTTTATACCATGGTATGTGACAAATTGTACTCTAGTATCATGTGTCTGTATACAGATCTCTCCTTCTGTTGATTTAATGCACCCGTTGTATTTTTTTTCTCGTTTTGGAGAGGGTCTTCTTTGTGAATTAAAGTAAATGATTGAGGGACAAAAGTGTGTATGCATGTGTGTGGCTGTGAGCGTGACTGTTCACATCCATAACAGTAGTTTGCATGTGTGTTTCTGAGCTGCACGGTGCTTTCTTTCACACGCAGACAAGCTTGTGAGACCCTCTGTAATAGAACAGGTTGGAGGGAAACATTAGGGTAGGGGTTAGGGGTTGGGCTTAGAGCTGGGGTGTGTGTTAACAGCAACTCATGTAATCAATGACCTCACCACTGACCGTGTGTGTGTGTGTGTGTGTGCGCGTGTTTGTCAAGGCTTTCTGCTGACTACTGTAGGCCCTCAGTACAGCTGCAGACTGAGGGCTGTGAATTAAAAGGACTTTGACATGTTTGCCTGCAATGATTTACAGGCTCCTCTGTACTCCTGTGTACCTTCAGTGTCCCACCACCCACTCTGGGCTCCTGTCCACTCTTTAAAAGGCCCTCATTCCTGCCCGTCGCCCATCTCCAGTCAGGCACGATGCTGCTGCTTGCTCTCAGCCTCCTGCTGGCTGCTGTTTCCTCTGTGCCCGTCCAGAAGGAGGAGCAGAAGGTAAGACGTCCAGCTGCAGTGTACTCTGAAGGTAGATCTCAGTTTGGGACGGACGATGTGTGTGCAAGAGGCAGACCTGCAGTAGAGGAGAGGAGGACACTGAGTTCACACTTGTGGGAGAACATCACTAGAGAAGGACAAGCAGTAAATGCTGGACGAAGTAGAGCGCCACTGATTAACTCGAACTCTAACGCTCAGGAAGGAAACGTGAGGCTGTGTTTGGCTGTATCAAATACCTAAAGGCAAAGTGCACACAGGAACCATGGTGAAAATGAGGTTTCTGAGAAAAAAAGACTTATTCAGCAGACGGTGTGGAGATCGATATTTTAAGCTGATGTTGAGTGATCCTGAAGAGTCTGTACAACAAAACTAAACACCTTGAGTAATAGCTACAGGTGGTTCTCGTTTCCGCTGTGTCACCAGTGCAGCTTGAATCATGTTCTCCAGGGAATTTCTGCTAAAAAGGGTCTGAAAAGGTCTTTTTCTCCATTGTTAACAATTCTGCGCAGAGCTGAGAAAGCAGTTGCACCATGAGCAATCAAAGTCCTCTCTCTGTTTACTGAAGGCACAGGAGGGCTGGAGTTGTGCTCAGGGTTAGACACATTTATGAGGAGCACCATGAGTTCAGGGGTCACTGACTCCTCTGTGTCCGCAGGACATGTTAAGGCTCCTTCACGAGCCTCTCATTTTGGAAAAAGCATCGCAGACATGTGATGCTGGCTTTCGGCACTAATAAGATACATCAGAGTTTTGTGCGAAGACACACAAGAGCAGTCATGAGAAGGAAATGGTGCATCTGCAGTGCAAGGTCCTTTACTCAAGGTTCTGCGCTCTCCACAGGACCATGGCATTGACATTTACAGCTTCCACATCAAGTCTGAGGTCAGGAGCCGCTACGCCATGACTGTCATCACCAGCCGTGTAGCCAACCTGGCTAATGAGTCCCGTGAAGTGAACTTCCATGTGGAGATGCCCAAGCACGCCTTCATCAGCAACTTTAGCATGTAGGTCCCACTTCAAAGAGCTTCTTCCACCTCCACATACATCCTTCCTCAACGTCCTTCTTCGTGCGCAGACACATCCATCCACCTTTCGTAACTCACCCACCTGCTCTTATCCCTTTCTCCTGTTCAGGACCATGGATGGACAAACCTACAATGGAGTGGTGAAGAAGAAAGCAGAGGCCCAGCAGCAGTACGACAAAGCCGTTTCCCGTGGCCAAAGCGCCGGGCTGGTCAGGTGAGCCATGACGTGAGAAGCCATGAGATGAAGCATTACACGTATTGTTCTCAAGTGCCATAACGTCCCGTCGACTCGAGGTAATTTACATATATAGAAGAGCTCCAGCATGCTCTGCCCCCCCCCCCGAGACCTTGCGCTGGAAAGGGGCGGGTGCATCCGCCATAGCCGTGATCGACACAGGTATTGTTGCCATTTATTAAGCGGTCGATTTTGTCCTGGGCAAATTTCACCAGTGGAAAATTTCACAATCATTAACCCATTCATACGGCAGGGTATCATTGCTGGAGAAATTTAGAGCAAGTACTGCCTGCACTCTGTTCAAGCAGGACTCAGAACTCGAACCTGGACCTTGAGATTGTAGGCTAACGGTTCTAAGCAGCGCTACACGATATACTACATACATGTTTCCCAGCAACCGTGCATCACTTGCACACATATCAGTGGTTCTCCTGCGAAATGCGGTGGCATGTCCATGTGAGCAGCGTAGGAGCAGCGCAGGAGCAGCTGGCTTCATGGACCTACAAGTGCTTACCTTCAGATCGCTCAGCCTCTTTCCAAAGCCTTACGCTGATGGCGTCTCTGTTGGGTGGAAGCAGCTCTTTCCCTTGTCCTTGTGCACGTGTCACGGTGCTTGATGGTCAGATGGGAACAGGTCATCTCCTGTGTGTCCATTCCAGCTCAGTAGGTCGCACGCTAGAGGAGTTCACGACCTCGGTGACGGTAGCAGCACACAAAAAAGTGACCTTTGAACTCACGTACGAGCAGCTTCTGAAGCGACGTCTCGGCCAGTACGAGCTCCTCATCAAAGCCAAGCCCACGCAGGTTGTGAAGGACTTCAAGGCAAGTGTTTTGTTTGTCCCGGGAATGTATGTGCTGGTGTGTGTGAGAGAACCAGTGTGTGTAGCCCCCCGCTGCACTGGAGCGCAATAGCTGTACCCTACCTGTGGCGTGCAGGTACAGATCTACTCAAGGGTTTAAGTGTATTGTAGTTTGGATCCTTCATCAGGGTGCGTTTGTGCAATCACTGCAAATGAGCCTCTTCACACAAGTATTTTAACAGCTGTCATCCATCTAGACAGCAGTACTTTGGAGGTCTTTGGCTCTGTGTCTCCTGGACTGTATCGCAAGGTGTGTGTTCTGCTGGAGACACTCGGTGTGTGGACTGACACTGCGAGTAACTACTGCTGAGTCACAAGAGCTGTGTTGTTGCTGTCCACCTCATCCTTGTGGTAGATTGACGTGCACATACGCGAGAGGCAGGGCATCCGTTTCCTGGACACGCGGGGAGAGCTCGTGTCCACAGAGCTGTCCAAGGTTGTCAACACCACGCTGTCGGAGAAAGAGGTAAGTCCACAGGAGCCCACAGAAGGGTGAAAAACACACCCGTGCAGTACGTCACCGTTTTCACTTCTGCACCTGAGAGCTGGAGTTCAGGTGAGCGTCCTCCACGTCAGCCGATCACACGTCCTCTTTCCCCACTTCCCAGGCCCGTGTGCTCTTTGCCCCCACGCGCCAGCAGCAGCGGCAGTGTCCAGGCTGTGGGGCGGATGGGCTCAGCGGAGATCTGCTCATCGTCTATGATGTTAACAGGCCTAAGACAAAGGGTGACCTGCAGGTATGCCATGCCGCTGAGCATCTGTGTAAGAAGGATAGGGAGGACCTGTAGATCTACACTTAATACTGAGTTTACTGAGGAGTCAGGTTCAGGCAGAAAATGAGCAACTGAGCCCATCAGAATTCCAGCATAACTGAACCAAATCACATCTTATGCTAAAGGTTTTTTCTTAAACTGTGAGGCCCAACTTGGAGGACTTCTGAAGCCATTTGGCTGTTCGAGCGGGGTAACAAAGTGCATTGTGGCAAATCACGGAGAGTCCCATCAAGCATCATCCCTTCCTCATCTCCAATGTCTCTCAGCCCTCTCAATGTGCAACTGTTTTGCAGATTTCACAGGGTTACTTTGTGCATTACTTCGCCCCTACTGACGTCAACCGCACCTCCAAAAATGTGGTGTTCATCATCGACCAAAGCGGCTCGATGCACGGGCGGAAAATCGAGCAGGTACGTCATCTCTGCTGTCACACCTCTGTTAGACAAACAAATCGCTGCTGTCAGCAGTACTGCTGTGTTGGACTCCTGTCCACTGGGACACTGTCCAGGTGAGCTGTAATACCCTGTTAGACTCAGGATACATTACTGAACTCAGTTCTAATGTTCTGTACCAGACCCGTGAGGCACTGTTAAAGATTCTAGACGACGTCCCCGAGGACGACCATTTTGCCCTCATCACCTTCGACAGCACGGTCCGTTCGTGGAAACCACAACTGGTCCGGGCCACGCCCGATAACCTGGAAGCTGCTCGGTCATTCGTGAGGAAGATCCAAGACCTCGGAGGTAACACCGAGTTCCTGGTGCACGGTCACTCGCCGGATCACTGTACACGCAGCTGGCAGTGGAGGCCCCGTGGACTCACATGCACACACCTTGTGTGGAACACACGGAGTTCCACATTTCATTAGCTCGTGGGTAAATGAAGTTGTCCTTCTTACATCAAAAATTTGCTACTAAATGGGAGCACACTTATGGCTTTAGTATAGTGTAAACACAGAGACGAGCTCTTCCACACCCTCCGCCAGGCCACACACCCTGCAGCTCCACACTGAAACAAGCCAAGAAACCTAAAGGTCTTTCACAGCCAAGACTGAGTCCTGTAGCTCCAACCGAAACCGCAAACTTTTTATTTTGGACCCCCGTCTGTGGAACCACCAAGCAGCCGGAGGTGGAGGAGCCCAACGCAGGTCCTGTAGCTAATGGGGTGCAGATCCTTTGACCGTCTTAGAGGCGGTAATCAGAATATTGGACTTGAAAAGGTCAGCTACAGGAAAGCAAAGGAGGGAGGCAAAGAGAGGATCAGCTGGAGATGGAGGTGGGAGAACCAGACGGGGGGGGCTGCATTAGACAAAGAGTGATATCACCTCAGCCTGTACGGGAAGCTGCGTAGAGTCTGTTGTGGGACCATGGGCAGATGCTGCAAATGTTACACAGGAGAGATTTGGTGCATCTCACCCTTGGAACAATTGAACTGTAAGTGATAGTTGGGAGAAAACCAGTTTAGCTCCGTGAGAGACAATCGCAGAGCCAAGGTAAGCTG
Organism: Scleropages formosus; assembly: GCF_900964775.1. NCBI lineage: Eukaryota > Metazoa > Chordata > Actinopteri > Osteoglossiformes > Osteoglossidae > Scleropages > Scleropages formosus. Next base: position 8,306,372 of record NC_041810.1, read on the forward strand.
GTAGTGTGTTGCTGGAGAGATTGAGATCCAGACCTGAGTCCTGAGGAACACCAATTACATTTACATGTACATGTATGCATTAATCAGACACTTTTCTCCAAAGCGACAAACATCTCGTAGAAAATACTATGTGTTCATTACATGAGCAGGAAGAGACACTTAGATGAAGACGCGTGACTCTAAAGTACGGGTAGTTTGTTACTTTCCGGCACGAGAACCAACGTTCATCACACGAGTAGCGGCATACAACTTTATGAGAATATCGACGATTCCTGATCACCTTGCTGGTGTCGTTGCCAGGAGGGTGTCCGCTGTGGACTATTGATCTTGAATCCAGGCTGATAACTGTCAAGGAGATCAATGTGGGCAAGGGATTCAAACAACTGGTCGTACACTATGCCTTGCAGAGTTCTGAAGAGGAAGGGAAGAAGAGAGACTGGCGTCTAGTTTTGGACTGGCTTTGGGTCCAGAGTGGGTTTCTTTAACAGCAGTGACATGTAGATGGGATTTAAAGTAGATAGGAAGCAACCAGGGGCCTGCAGAAAGCGAATGAGTGTGTCACTTCTCCGATGTAAACACACATCAACGGGGATAAAAGGGACAACAGCACCTCACCTTTTCATCCAAAGTTTACGATTGGCTGGGGCTCCTCCCTTTTTTAAGCTCTGGCTGGCAACCGTCGCATACAAAGTGTGTTTAAAAGAATGTCTCTTCTCCCTGCCTTCAGCCACCGATATAAACGCCGCAGTGCTGGAAGGGGTGAGGATGCTGAAAGTCTTCACCGATGGTCAAAAAACCAACAAAACCGCCTCTATCCTCATCCTGCTGACGGACGGAGACCCAACATCAGGTACTGCTGGCGTCAACCTCACAGCCGTCTGTCACAACGTGGTACGTAAGAGGGAGCGTTTGTACATCACTGCATGTGTTTGTATATCATTGTGTTTGCCTGCGCACCACTGTATGTGTTTGTACACGTTGTAATGATGACGTATCATGGTGGAGACTAAGGGGTTGCTCCACCCCCTCGGTCCTCGCTCCCGCGGCTGCGAGGACCGAGGGGGAGGAGCAACCCCTTAGTCTCCACCATGATACGTCATCATTAGAACGTGTGTGCCACACATGCAGTGAGGGACACACGCATGCAGTACCGCACACTTGCGAGCAGAGCCGTACACGGTACCGCCCCTCTTCGACACACACACACACACACACACACACACACACACACACACACACACACACGCTGATACGCGCTCAGAGGCAGTGAAACACACACGCAGGATACATGCAGAACTGTGCTAATGGCCCCACTGAAACACTGCGAACTACAGGGAAGAGACACTGCAAGTGATGTTGCCCAGAGAAAACGGACGTGAAACGCTTCTTCCGTCCACTTTGCCGGTGTGATGCTGCAACGTGTGCGTGTGCGCACTGACGCCCACCGTGTCTCGTCCGCAGGAGTCACCAATCTGGACACCATCCGGGCCAATGTGAAGGAAGCCATAGGCAGGAAGTACACGTTGTACTGCCTGGGCTTCGGGTTCGACGTTAACTACGAGTTCCTCGAGAAGATGGCTCTGCAGAACGACGGGGTCGGACGCAGGATTTACCCCGATTCAGATGCTGCGCTGCAGTTGCAGGTGCGCTCCCCCCGCCCGCGTGGCACCGCGGGCCGGTCAGCACGCGGAGAGCTCGAATTGCAGCCCCTCTCTGTCCTCACAGGGCTTCTATGAGGAAGTGGCCACACCCCTCTTGTCGGACGTCGAAATGAATTACGCCGGCGTGTCCGACGTCACCCAAACGACCTTCAGCCAGTACTACAACGGCTCCGAGATCGTGGTCGCTGGTCACGTCACCGACAATGAGCTGGAAACACTTAGAGCTGTGGTCAAGGGTTACTCGGTGAGAACTCACCGGCCTTATGTTGGTACAGGATAGCCGCTGGGCTCGAGTGCGCGCACGCACGCACGCACGCACGCACGCACGCACTGCTACTGAGTTACAAAACATTTGCTGTGAAAGTACAAAAGCAAACACAACATGAAATTACTGCATGGATTTCTCTCTTGCAGGAAGGTAACGAGGTCAAGTATGAAGATGCGTCTTCGAAGAATGACGATGCCACGGACGCCTACATCTCTGACGTGTACATTCAAAGACTGTGGGCTTACCTGACAGTGCAGCAGCTGCTGGAAAAAGAGTAAGTCTGTGTGTGCGTGTGCATGTTACCGTTTTTACTGGATGCTGCAGTGTGTCGGTGCAAACCCGTGTGTCCCGTACCTCTCCGGTATGCGTATGTGTAAGCGCGTGTGCTCCCTGCAGAGTGCTGCTCAGCGGCAGTGACAAAGAGGCCATCAGAGAGCGCGCCCTGAACCTCTCTCTCAAGTATAGCTTTGTGACTCCGCTGACCTCCATGGTGGTCACTAAGCCGGAGGGGGACAAGTCCCAGGTGCTCCACAAACCCAAGGAGGGCAAGCCAGGCTCCAAAGGTGAGGGGGATGGGATGTAGCAAGGCAACCGGTCAGCAAGAGCACTGCGGTTTTACTACAATTCACTGGGCCAGATGTTCTCCCCTACCCCGCTCTCCAGTCTGCAGCGTTTTCCACGGTTGCCCTCAGCATCAGTAACCCATTAACTGATGGAAGTGACAACTTGTGAGATCATTTGTGGCTCTTCATCCCACCTGGGATTTGTAAGGACAAATCACTGCAGGCCTATAGAGAGGTTAATGTTCTGTTCTGCATCTTGCAGAAACTTCCAATATGAGGCGAGGTTTTCGACCTCAGACTTTACCTGATGCGGGTGGCATCTCCCACAGGATGGTTGGACCTTCATACAAATCACGTGAGAAAATCCCACCCGGAATGTGTAATGCACTCATAGAATGCAGAATAAATTAGCAGTGGTCCATCCTTAAAGAACAGAAATTTATACGCTGTTCCATTTGGCATCTTGCAGGTGTTTCTATGCCCAACAGAAACCCTTTAGGTGAGCGTGGTCTTCCTGGTCCTCCTGGATATCCCAGATACATGGGTGGGTGTCCATATAGAACACGTGAGATCTTTCTTGATCCTTAATCTGAAGTAGGACTTGAAACACAGAATAAAGAGCTCAGTCTTGGTCACTTGAATGACCAAGAACTTGAAGTTGAATGTCAGGAACACTGACACAATGGAGGACTAGACCGGTCCGGGTGTGGAACACGTCTCGTGTTGTGCCCTCCCTCTGTCGCTCTCTCCGTCTCGTGTGTAGTAACCCATCCTTACGGGGTCCACGGTAAGAGTCGTTCCGCTTCTTTAACCTGTTTAGCTTCTAATTGTTGTACGTTTCCATCCTCCCCCACACCTCCGTGGTCGGGATCGGCTATCGGTAGCCGGACACTCGCGCCGCGGTACGAATCGGCAGTGTCGTCCTGCAGCTGGAGCATCTCTTCGTTCTCGCTCCTTCCTGCTCCGAGTTTGACGCGACAGGGCAGCTTTACTGTTCGCGTTCAACGTTCACGGCCAAAGCCTTCGTTTTCCTTTCATTTGTTCTTCATTAAGTTTGTAGGTGCACAAAGCACAAAGAGTGCATGTGGTGCTTTCAGTGATCCGGAGCAGAGGTGCTCTAAAGAAAACGGCATTTACCTTATTCTCAGCTAACTCAAGCACATTAAACAGAAAAAGAATTAGAACAATAGTGAAGCTCAACGAAAACAATTGTGCACCTTAGTGCAGTTGGTAAAGACACTCAGACCATGTTTAGATGGTAAAAACATTCATAGACCATGTTGAGTTGGTAAAGACAGTCACAGACCAGGCTGAGTGGGTAAGACTTAAACTCGAAGCCCATGCTTGACTGAAAAGTGTAAGAAAGTAAGAAGGCTGCTGAATCACACTTCATAACTTTGGGTTTCTCCAGGTATAGAGTATAGGATGAGCAGGATGGACATTATTCTGCTGTACCGCAAAGGGAAAACTGATCCCAGACATCCAAGCGTACTGTTTGCGCAAAACCAGACCAGAGTTGTGCTTCATTATGAATTCTTTCTACCGTTCGGGCATTTAAGCAAAATAAAATGTTTTCGACTGCGTTGCACTGCTGCTGAGATTCTACACTGTTACTTTACTGCTGTGCATGACAACACAGGTGATGACATTCACACTACTGCGTACTCTGTTTCTCTCACAAGGTATCAGGCCTCCTGATCCCCACGCAAGTAAGTTCTGCCAGAAGGACCTGTTGCACAACGACACGCTTCATCTGAGTAGAGACAAGTGTAAAGGTTTTAATTGTCTGCTTGTTATTGTTCATTTTGAAGGGTTACATCATTCGCCACCCCAAATTGGTAAGTAGGGAACCTGGCGAGTGGGTTCAGACACACCGCTGTGGCTCAGTGAATAAAATGCTCTGTTTTGAGGCTGCGCGCGGGTGCACGCACGCACACACGCACACACGCACACACGCACAGTCAACAACCCCTTGTCCCGAGCGGGGTTGCGGCAAGCCGAAGCCTTACTCAGCCACATGTGGCGAGGGCACAGCGAGCGCAGGATGCCAGTCCATCACAAGGCACCCCAAGCAGGGCTCGAATCCCAGAGCCACCAGCTGAACGCTGGTTTATAATTCATTCGTCACAAACGATAGATTTATAATAGGTCATCAGAGCGGAGTTACACTACAATCGTTGTCTGGTTAATTTCTCATAGTAACAGCGTTTCGTTTGTACAGCACGATGAAAAGCAGCTACTAAAACCGCTTTGCAGTAAGCAGAAATATACACTCGCACCTCGTGTTATAAACATACAACTTGAACATTTTCAGAGATACAGGATCACGTTTGTACACGTACCTCTCTGTCTGTTGGCGCGGTGCAGCTCGTTTACTCCACGATGCACATCGCTTTAGAGGAAAGCGTCCGCTCAACGAAGCGAAGCAAACGTCGGCAACGGGACGGCGACACGTTTCCGACAGATGAGAGCAGCACCGTCCGTCTCCTTCCGTCTCTCGGTGTCTCGCGGACGCACCTCTGTGTTCCGCGTCCCCCGGCTGGGTTCTTACGACCCGTTGCAAATAGGAAAGCGCAATTAAGGGCGCTGGCCAGAGCTGCAGCTGAGGGCTGACGAAAAACCGAAGACAGTTCTTGCCCTTCGCCATTATCTAGCACTGCATCGGCGGGAGGTTCGACGCACAATTTTCACTTGGTTTGCTGTCTTTATTTATGAAAAATACTTCATGCTTCTCAAAAAAATTCATACTGTGTCACTTGGAAGTTGGGGATGCACTTTCAATGAATGGTATTTAAGAGTGTGTTTTAGGACAATTCATCTAACGAGCATATTTTCAGCAACAAATTACCCTCTTCATGAAAGAAATGTCTGTTTCTAATGATGTCTAACGCTCTTCCTCATTTAGCCATGCACATCGACTACATGGACTCCCCATTGGTGAAACTTGCTGACGGTGAGGACAGATCCACACGGGGAGCGTAGACACAGACACGGGACGGGACGCGTGCGTCCCGCAAATTTACTTGGGTTCACCAAGCAGAGACCGGGAGCGTAGTGAAAGAGAGAGACCGTGCCGCTCCTCTCTCTGCATCCCAGGTGCTCCGTTTGTATACGTTCCATCATTTCCGCCGTGGCAGTGGAACATTCGCAGACCCAAAAGCACAGCGCACGTCGAGCGGCGCGGAAAAGCATTTGCCCCCGTAGCCCTCGCTTTACCGCGGAATATCTTTCGTAACGGCTCTTCATATTGTTGCTCCTTTCAGTGACGGGCGTTGTGGACTATGACAATCTGGCAACTCACGTACCGCACGACACGGATGCGGACTACGGCATTTGGGCAACTCGCACACCTGGTGAGTAGGTCTCTGCGCGGGGGCCGCGGGCACGGAAAGCCTCGGACGGGACCCGCGAGCTGTCCCGAGCGAGCGTCCCTCCCTCCTCTCGCCCCACAGCTCCTGAAAGCGGGAGGACCCTCAGGATCGTGCTTCCGGCGGCGGGGCAGAATATCCCGCTGTGCTTCGACGTGCCGGTTCCCTACCGGCTTACCTACAAGCTGCTGGAGGACTCCGCTGCCGGTGGGTTCCTCGACAGCGCTCGCCCATCTCCGCCACGTGCCGACCCACGCCTGGGATGCGTCAGCTGCTGCTCTGCCCTTCTTTCTCGTTGTCTTCAGGGCTACTGGTGCTGGGCCAGGTTGGCGTCGCCCGCCACAAGGACTTCCAGCAGCTCAGCATTCGCACCAAAGATGGAGGAAATGTCACGGTGGACACGAGCCACATTCAGCTCTCCAAGGGCCAGCAGAAGAAGCTTCTTTCTTGGCATCAGTCTTCTGCCAGACATCAGTCAAACAGGTACGGTTCTGGAAGATTCTTCTTCGGGCGGCTTTCTCGCCGGGAGTGACGCGTCGGTGACGACTCCTGCCGAGTGTTTTTGTCCTAGTCACAGCAACGACCATTATTTATACCTGTTTCTGTGCAAAGTGTAAATGACCTCATTTCACGTGAGGGACACTGTCCCCTGCTGGTCAGGTTATCACTGCTCAAACAGGACCACGTCTTGGAGGTGACGGTCGGTGGGACCCGCATCGACATCCTGCTCCACAAGGAGGGTCAAGAGCACTTCCTGTGGCCAGCTGTCAAAGAGCGCCCCCTAGGGAGCTCAGCCACAGGGCTCATGGGTAAGGAGCACAACTCCGTGCGTGTGCGTTAAAGAGAAAAACACTATTTCACAGTCCCAGTGAAGATGTTGTGGGAATAATGCAGCGATTATTCGCTAAGGCTGTGAGATGCTGTTGCTGTAACCCACACTTTGCTTCACTTCCTACTCACAAGAGCTCTTTACATGTGTTGTGTCTGGGCTACAGAGCAGCACCGGGTATCATATGAAGAAAAACAGGTGTCACCCTCTGTAACACTGGAGATCCAAGGGCACCAAACGGTGGCACAGAGGTGAGTTCAGATCCTCATGCGCCTCGGCGCGCGCGTGTGCGTGAAGAGTTCCTACCGACTGCTCTGTGTGCGGCAGGAACTCCGCGACGGACTATAGCGCCCCCTCCAGGCCCACGGTCAGCTGCTGGCTGGTGCCGCACCACTCCGTCGTGCAGGGGGAGCTGTCCAGCCTCACGGTGCGGGAGCCCTAGAGCGGCGACGCGTCTTTCGCCGGCCGTCCACGCCGACCCTCCGCACCGCCTCTCGGCCCACTCGGCACGTTCTCCCTCACATATGGAAAAATTCAATAAAACATGCACTAGCAACAGATGCCGTGTGGAAGAGCCGTCATAACGACCCCGTCGCACAGAATCGATTTCAACAGCTTTAACCTGTAGCGTGTGTTCATTCCAAAGTGTCACAGTATCTACCACTAAAAGTAGTGAAGTACTAAAAGTTTAGACGGGACTAAAACTGCCAGACACATTGCAAAGATAGCGGAGTTCATTTGCTCGGTGAAATCTGCCATTTGACAAATAAGAATTTTGAGGGCATCAGATTTGCCAGTATTTGTACAATGTATTAAAAAAAAAAAAAAAAAAAAAATTCTCATGGCTCAAAACCTGAACAACGATGATGAGTTCAATCCATTTTCAAAACAGCTGTCAACATGCAGTCTTTTCGCAGTCATACTCATACAGCTTCTGTGTCCAATAATCCCTGAATCGTTTCTGGAACTTTCCACTGCTCCTTTCCCCCGTTTCACCACCTACAGTGTCCACCCTCATCATTACCCGCTAACTGCTAACCCTAACCCCAACTTATAGCGCCATCAGCTAACTGGCTGCTAACGGCCAACTGGTACGGCTAACTTCAACTGCTATCAGCTAACTGACCGCTAACGGCTAACTGCCACCTTTAAGCGGTGACAGCTAACTAAGAGCTAACCGCTAACCCCGAAGCCATCGCCTACAAATTACCCTCCTCTTGGTTTGACGCCGGGATGCGCCGCCAGGCCTCGTCCCCAGGAGCCCGGCTCTTTTCCGCAGCTCACGTGTCGGACGGGGTTGTCTCAGCGGGCCCCCGCCTGCCCCCCCGGACTCAACCCCGTCCCGTTTCCCCCGTTTTCCGTACACCTTGTCCTCCGTTCCTCGGCGGAAAGGCGAGATGCCCTCCGAACCCAGACTCGGCGCACACTTACGGCACAAACTGCGAGACTTTCCCTCGTTCCGCTCGTGTCCAAGCCGCTTACCGCAGTTTCTCGCCCTCGACGATGGGCAGACACCTCCTCGATGAACAAGCGCCACCGTGGACTCCGGGTCCGTCTGCGGCACGACCAGACCAAGGGTGTGAGTAAGCGGCCCGTCCGCACTGCAAGGTACAATATGCAGTAAACTTACCGCGGTAACGTGCGTGCACCGGGACGTAAAGAGGAACACGCGAGAAGACGAGCGGGAGCATCATGCCGGTCCACGGCGGGTACCCGGTTCCCACAATGCACCGCACCAGCTCTCAAGCGCTCGACCGAGGAACGAGAAGCGGGGCCAGGCACGGCGTGTCTGAACAAAGAGGAGTTTCCGAACCGCGGGAGAGGAGCCAAAGAGACGCCGAAGCAAAGACGAGCAACACAGAACTAACGGGGAAAGAAAAAGCCTTTATTTTCCTCTTCACTTTCAGCTGCAGAGTCAGTGAGGTTCCAAAGAGGCAGACGCAAACCTGCGAGCACGGTGAAAGCGCGGTAAGAGCGCGGCGCGGGTAGGTCAGACCGCGGGCGGCCGTCGGGGCACAAGCGTTCGGTCGGAGCAGACGATTCCGCAGAGCTTTTTTTTACGAAAGTTCGGATCTAATGGAACTGATGGAGGAGCAGAGAAAAGTGAGGAATAAAGGAAAAGGAGCATCATTAAAACGCTCCCCGAAGGAAGAACTTCCAGCTCAGTGTCATTAATTACTTTTATAAGAAAAAGCAGGGCAAATGTAAAAAAAGAAAAGAAACCAGCTTTAAACATCATTCCTACCGCACACTTTTATTAACTTGCAAAAATAAAACATAATAAATAAATAGATTATAAAGTTATGGTAGCGTATAAAGTCAGTGCAGAGAAAGTTCTGTGCCATTCTGGCATGTCCGTGTGCTGCGGACGCCTAACCCTAACCCGAACCCGAACCCTAACCCCAAACCCTAACCCTTAGCAACACTGCACCAGGCAAAGGTGAGGACAGCGAGCACTAACAGTGAGGACGGAGCAGCGTGAGGGCGGAAGAGCCGGTCCCACGTGTCTCCAGCGAGGGCACCGGCTCACGGAAGACCGGCACCGACCGGCCCTGATTTTGCCGCGCTGGGCCGTGGAAGAGTGGCACTAGCCGGTTGTACCGCTGGACCTGAGTTGTGCAAAGGCGGTGGACGCGCCTGGACGCCGGCGCTGCCGGTGGACGCAAAGGCCCTAGGCGATGGTGGCACTTCGACCGAACGCAGAGGAGCAGCTGTCGTGGGCCACGTCGTTGCTTCGGCAAACAGGGAGGTTGGCGGCGCTGCAAAGCTTGACCACAGCGACCTGATGGGTGCAGCAGCAGCAGCAAACACGAGCCACGAGGGTTCAAGAACGTCGAGGTCAAGAGGGCCCCCAAACTGACTCTGGAGAAAGAAAACAGCAGGTGGCGCTAAACTGGTAACCAGAACCTTCAGAGCAGCCGACAGACTCTTTCTCACAAACAACAATGACCCTCCTCATCTCTCTACATCCACTTCCTGTAGCTGACAGTATCAAGTCACAGTCAAACGTATCGTAACGCTCTACTCACGGCACACAAGATGACGGTCAAAGGACTGCTCACTTCCTACAGCCCAGCAAGAGCGCTGAGCTCCCACTTACAGGGGTCTGAAATCAAAAATCTAAAGGTTCTCAGTTTTGTCCCTTATGTAGTGGAATGAGCTTCCTGTCTCCCTCAGAGCTGCTGAATCCCCCCCACACTAAAGAGGGGTCTTGAACCCATCTCTCCGAGAGCCACTTCTGTCCTGATCTCCTGACAGCTTCATCAATGAGTCCAACACCATCTGCTCTGAGTATCTGTGTATCTGCTATTGAACGTCACTTCTATAGGAGCTACTGGAGGGATGTGAACCAGAAACATGGTGGCACCACACACAGAAATCTGCTGATGGTGCACTCTGTTCACTCAGCTGTACGTCACTGTGGAGGAAAGCATCCGCTAAATGAATAAACGTAACGTCTCGGACTCAGAGGAGACCATCCACGAGCTCTACTTCTCCAGCAGCTCACCTCACTGGTGTTGCCGTGGTCACCAGGTGTGGCTCCGAGCTCTCGCTCCCTCCTCTGGCACCGAGGACCAAGAGGGGGCGTGGCCCTGGCCCAGTCATCCACGAGCCGCTGCAGCTCCTCCAGGAAGGTGCCCGTGTTGTTATTGCTGTTGTTGGCCTGCGCCAGAGGAAGCCCTGTGATCGGCTGCTGGGGGGGAGGGGGAGGGGGCGGGGACTCGGCCGCCCAGTGCTGCTGTTTAGCCACAGCTGGAGTGACTCCTGCACCCTGGGAGGTCCCTGAAAAACAGAGGGCTCCCTTTTAGTCACTTTTACCCACCAGAACGATCAACATCCCTCGTAAACCAGGTGAAAACAGGTGCGCTTCAATGTATTTGCTAGTTATGGTCCACAGAAGTCTCGGATACAGCGTCGGACGTAACTACGCATGTGTATATGTAGCCGCGGAGCGCAGAGTACAGCGGGACACAACAGGGAGACAGAAACGAAAGGCAAGCGGACAGTTACTGGCGCTGCGCTCCTTGGCGTCCTTGCCCACGCACAGTCGTCTCAGGGTGGACCCTGGAAGACACTCAGAGTTAGACCTCGGCACAGCACAGTAGAGCAGAGCACGGCACGGCACGGCACGGCACGGCACGGCACTGGTGCTTCTTGCGAAGCTCTGAAAGGCAGCAGAGCACATGCAACACATCCATGGCGGAACGGGGCGGCAGGTGGAGCAAAACGAGGCTGCGGTGCCCTGTGCGCCACCAGGGCGCGCAGGGAAAACACACGTGTCTACAGGACGGGGATGCGTCCGAGGAGCTCTTTTCCGCAACCGGGGAGACGTGACGGAGAGCCGCTCGCAGGCTGGCACTCGGCGGTGCAGCGCATTCGCTCCCGCCAGCGAGCGCCCCGGCGAGCTCTAGAGCTATGCAAATGGACGGGGGGGAGGTGCGGGTGGGGCTTCTGTGCAAATGGGCGGGGAGCGAGGCGACAAGCGCCGAGGCGGAGGACCATGCGGACGGATACAAACAGATGGACAAGGACACGGGCCCACTGAGGAATCGGCCGCGCGCTTTGCCGCCGCCGTGCTTGGGGCTCGCGGTGTCCGGCGAACGGGGGGGGGGCGCTCCAGCCTGCAGGGCGACACGCAGAGAACATCACAGCTGACCGCAGCGGAGCACAGCGGAGCACAGCACGCTCCCTTTGCCTCCCGTTCTGGACGTTACCGTGGCTGTGCTGACGGTGAGCTGCCTCGCCCTGGTGCCGCGGGGTCGAGAAGCGCACGTTCTCGGAGGGGAGCGAAGCCCGCAGGGAACACGGCTGCTGGGTGTGAACCGGCACCGAGTCGGAAACGGGCCGGGAGACCGCCACGCCGCCAGCCGACCCTCCTGCAAGCACACGTGGGGGGGGCTCACACTTCTCGTGTTCACCGCGTGCTCCCAGCAGCGACAGATAAAAGAAACGACCGTTACGGCGGCACCTTTATGGGTTCTAGCGGTTTCCGGCACACCCGGCGCGCCGCCGCTGCTCCTCCTGCTCCTGCGCTCGGGGCTCTCGCACTCACTGCTCCTGCTGCTCACACCCCTGAGCTGCTGAACCAGAGGGTTAAGGAGCTTCCCGGCCCTCAGCTTATTCTTGGCGGCTCGTCGCCTGCGGCCAGCAGGGGGCGCTGTGGGTAAAAACCCAACGCTGGGAGGGAGGGATTTGCCCAGCTTCCTGTAGAGCAGCTCGATTTCCTCCCTGTGATGGGCCTGCAGCTCGGAGATTTCCCTCATGTGTCTGATGAGCGGCGGGGAGAAAGTGAACGAGCGAGAGAGAGAGAGAGAGAGAGAGAGAGAGAGAGAGAGACAGCGAGGGACATAAAGCGGCTTCACTTGCTGTCCTCACTTCAGCCTGTTAAATTCCTCTGACTTTCTGTTCTTCCAAACATAACTACAACCCCAATTCCGAAAACGGTGGGACAGTACGGAAAACGCACACAGTGTCTGAACCGCTTGTCCCATACGGGGCCGCGGGGAACCGGAGCCTAACCCAGCAACTCAGGGCAGAAGGGGGAGGGGACACACCCTGGACGGGACGCCAGTCTGTCGCAAGGCACCCCAAGCGGGACTCGAACCCCAGACCCACCGGAGAGCAGGACCCGGTCCAACCCGCTGCGCCACCGCGCCCCCCCAGTATGGAAAATGCTAATAAAAACAAAAAGGACTTATTTGTAAATTTACTTTGACTTGTATTCAAACAAAAACAGTGTAAAGACAAGGTATTTCACATTTTACCTCATCAACTGCATTCTTTTCTGAAGATATATGTTTATTCCCACAAACAATTATTCGGAGTTGTAACACACAGTGCTGTACATTTTTGCTGTCTGACTACTGAACAATACACACACACACACACCCACACACACACACACACAAACACACTTACTTCTCTCTAAGCCGCTGCAGCTCTTTTTTGACATCAAGGTCCTCCGGCTCGGAATCATTGTCACTGCTCACGTGGGAGGAGCAGGACTGGAAGGCGGCACCGTGCGCCGAGTGGGCGTGGCCAGCGCCAGCACGGGCGGAGCCACGGGCAGGCGAGTCCGAGCTGTGCGCGCTGCCGCTGCGGCCCGACCTCCTCAGGAACGCCACGGCCCTCTTCACGAGGTCGCCGCCCCTGCGCTCGCCGGACGCCCGCCGGAACGGGGGTGCCGCCGCCTGCTTCGCGGGGCTGCTGTCGTCCCCAGAGTCCGAGGAGGGGCGGCAGCCGTTCGGCACGGCGCCGCCCGCGGGGGAGGAGCTCCGCTTGGGGACCGAAGGGGGAGGCTCCAGGTAGAAGTCTGGTGGAGCGGAGTACCTGTTGACACGCGACTTCCGGGTGACCTCGTCCTGAGTGCAGAGCACCGAGAACCTTCCGGTGCTGGTCCTGAGTGCCGAGTCCTCCTCCTCCTCGCGTCCCTTCGCCTGAGAGCTGCCGTTTGGGTCGCGGAAAGCAAAAGGGCTCCAGCCTCGAGGCTTTTGCTCCAGCCGTCGCAGGAGGTCCGGCTCGGCGGGGATGAGCTTCGCGGAGGAGGAAACACACACACGGGGTGGGGCTTGGTCATCTCCGCAGACAATGGAATCGGTAACGAGAGCCGGGAGGAGCCGCAAAAACAGCACTGTGGTAAAAGCAGTTACCCTACAATCAAGTACAAGTCATCTTCCCAAGACGTGTTGGAGCAGAAGAGCGTCAGCAAGAAACGTGTCAGATGTACACACTTGACCTGATGCGTGCTCAGCCCTCCCAGTGTTCCCAGTGTTCAATTCAGTGGCAAATATGGAGAGAGAGAGAGAGAGAGAGAGAGTGTGTGTGTGTGTGTGGGTGTGTGGATGTGTGTGTGTGCTCCTTGACCTGTGTCTGCGCTTTCCGGTGTCCCGGGAAAGTCCGTGTTCTGTACCTTGAAGCGGCTGCGAGACCCCGAGCAGGACACGGAGTGGGGCAGCGTGAACCTCTGGGTCGGGATCCTCTCAGAAGCTGTGCGGGAACAGAGCGTCCATCACAGTGTCGCAGCATCGCTGCCCGGCGCACACGCGCGAGTGCGTATGCGTCCGTGCGTACGTGCGCGCGCGGTCACGGGAGTCGAGCGGAACCCACCCGAGACGGCCGAGTCGCTCAGGGTGCTGGGACTGTCCATCCTCTCGGGGATCTGAGGCTGAGACACAGGAAGAAGGAGGAACTGCAGCAGCGCGACAGCAGCGGGAGGGTGTGTGCCGGGTGCGTGTAGCGCGTGTGCGCCGCGTGTGCGCCAGCTGTGTGTAGTTGTGCGTAGTTACCAGCTGTTCGCCTCTCCGGGAGACCCCCCCCGGCCGCTCCCGACCCGGGGTCGAGGACACGGACTCGCTGGCCGACTCCGGCGTGTCCGCCGCCAGCAGGGGCACGTACTCCTGGTACAGCAGGTTGCGCAGCTTCTCATCCAGACTCCGGATGGTGGTGTCCACGAAGCCCACCCTGGGGGGCCCCTCCCCGTCCGACTCCCCCTGAGCGCTCGGCAGCGAGGGGGCGGGGCTCTGGGGCAGAGACATGGCCGCGTGAGCGGCGCACGGCTGCTGCAGCACCACCGCGCGGTGGGCGTGGCCTCTGCCGCCTCGAACCGAGAGCTCCGCTCCGGCCTGGGACAGGGGCGCCACTAGGGGGCAGCACGGCACCTCGTCGGACGGGGCGGCGGCGCAGGCGATATCGGCCGCGACGGGCGAAACGGCGCCGAGCCCAGCGGCCGGGGCTTCGTCCGGCGACGCGGAGCTCGGCGGGAGCCCGTAGGGACCTCGGGCCTCAGCGAAAGTCTCCTCCGACGGGTCTGCGGGCGACAGGGAGCACGGTGCATCGGTACCTTTACACCACAAGCGGGGCGCTAAGCCATCCATCCATCCATCACACCTTTCGGGACAGCGGGCGGCGCTGCTGCCACGGCAACCGAAGATGCTCCTTCCTTGCTGCGGGTGGGGCTCTCCTCCACGGGGCAGATAATGAACCAGCGCTTTCCCGTGTGGAGAACTGGAAGAGAGAGGACAGAGCGTCGGCGTGGCCTGCACAGCCAAGCAACGAAAGAAAGAAAGAAAGAAAGAAAGAAAGAAAGAAAGAAAGATGTCTGCAGGCCCCACTCAACCCACCGTTCTGCTGGTAGACGGGCTGCTCGCTGCTGGAGGGAGCGCTCGTCCATCTCTGAACCACAGAAGAGAAGGGGGAGAGCGTGAGGGTCGTTCAAGGTCACGATCGAGAGCGCGAGCGGCCGCGGCCTGGATTCCGCCGCCCTTCTTACTTGAGAATCCGGGAGCCGAGAGGTGCGGTCCAGCGGAAGACCGCCGCCCTGCTCCAAGTTCCTCTCTCCTCCGCCGTCTTCACTCAGCAAGTCCTCCGCCTTGTCCACGATGTCCTTCAGCTGCTCGATGAAGACCTCCTTCTCCGGCTGCAGGATGAATTCGTGCTCCACCTGGGACGAGCAGCGTTTCTGCTAAGCTCTCCTCGTGCGAGCGCAGCCCAAGGGGGAAACGACGGAGACGACCCCTAAAAACTGAAATGACTTCCCGTCCCCGTCCGACCACCGGATTGGGATGCGTCGGCCGCCGGGGCTTACCATGTAGGCGGCGATCTCCTCGGGGGCGTCTCCATCCAGGTCAAACTTGAAGGTGACCATCTTGTGGTTGTGCGTCTCCAGCTGACATTCCACCATCTTGTCCCCCGTGTTGCTCACCTGCGGGGTCGAACTCGAGGCGTCAGGTCGCACGTGCCGCAAAAGAGACTCCCACGTTCTCCGCGGACCATCCGCACACCCATCGCGACGAACCGCTCGCCCGAGGCGGGCTTCCGGCGAGCCTGTCCCGGGAAGAGGGTGCACCCTGGACGGGAGGTTGCCCGTCGCAGGACGGCCGCACACGCGCGCGCACGCTATCCTGGGATGCCGTGGTTAAGGAAGAAATAAGCGAAAGCAGAGCAAAGCTGCAACGACGTGGATGACGAGACGTTCGACAAACACACGTGGCGACTCGACGAGAGGCGCGAGAACAAGGACGCGGCCCCTCTTTGCTGGAGCTCGAGTGCGACGCTGCGCCTCAAAGTGTTTTGCCGGTCACCCGTGACACATGGGTTACGCTTTATTTTGCGCAAATGAGCGAAGCCGTGAACGCGGAGCGCTTGGGCCGCGAGGACACTGTACTGTACACGTACCGCACAGGGCACATACAGTAGGTACACACCTACCCAGAAACACACACACACACACACACATACAGTACACACAATATACACAAATGCAAAACCACTAGGTGACCCTCAGTGGCAGCTGGTACCATAGTGGTTACAGCTGCTACTTTGGACCCAAAAGGGTGGAGGTCTGAATCTCACCTCTAGCTGTAGTACCCTTTCAGCAAAGTACTTCACCCTAAATTGCACTGGAAAAAAAATGTCCAGTTGTATAAACAGGTAAATAGTTGTTAGAAGCTTAACATTCTAAGTCGCTTTGGAGAAAATCATCAGCTACACTAATCAATGTTAATTCAAACGGAAAATTCCAGAAGAATATAGTCTGTGTTTCTGAGGATGGACTGTACCTACAGCACCCCGCTCACTCCCTGCAGCCCAGCAAGAGCACTGTGCTGCTTAGCGGTCCCACTCACAGGGGTCCAACATCAGAAGTCTCACGTTTCTCAGTTCTGTCCTCACTGTGTTGGAATGAGCTACCAGTGCCCCTCAGAGCTGCTGAATCCCTCCCACGCTGAATAAGGGTCTCGAACCCATCTCTGTGAGAGCCACTTTTCTCCTGATCTCCCGACAGCTCCATCAACGAGTCCAACACCATGTGCTGCGATCATCTATGTATTTGCTGTTTGAATGTCTCTCTATAGGAGCTACTGGAGGGATGTGAACCAGCAAAGTGACGGTGTCACACACACAAGCTGTGTGTCCATAGCACTCTCTCTGTCTGTGTCTAAAGCGCTTTGCCTGCTCTTGATGCACTTCATGTACTCTCGGTAATTTACTCCTGTACGGCACCGAGTCACTGACTGTGTGTAAGTACATGCGAACAACTAGGACGCCTGCTACAGACACCGAGCGTGCGCCGTCTGCCCGCACTCACGTTGAGCATGCTCAGCTTGGGCTTGCTGATCCTCTCCTGGCGAGAGCGTGTTCGCGTGGACCTGCGATGATGCCTCCTGGATTTGCCCTCAGCCTTCGCGCTGCCCAGGGAGCCCTCGCAGCTGTCGCTCAGCTCTCTGCCTGAAGCGGCGTCGGAGTTCACACTGTGCGGAGTGAAGGAAGCAGCAGCGCTGGAGAGTCTCACTTGCAGCATTTAGCCAAGGTACGCAACACACTCTCCTATTCTAGGCACCGACGGCCGGGTGGAGGTGACAGGGAAAAAGGCCGGACGCCGCGCTGGATGTGCAGAGGGGGTACGGCAGTGAAATTTACACTGGACATACTGTAAACATAGTGTAACAAAGGTTCGTTCACTGTTCACAGCAGATAATCGGAGACGGAGCTCATACCTGTCGTGGCTGTAGTGGTGCAAGAGCACGGTGCTTTCTGTAGGCAGCTCCTGCAGGGTCACACGGGAGGAAAGAGCACAAGGAAGTGACTAGCGAGAGCGTTTGGCAGTGGGACTCGGACCCAGACCCAGGCAACCTGCCCCACTGCGAGCAGGTGTGAGAATGCAATGGAGCTCCACACAAAAGTTTGAGACGTTTGAAAAGTTTGGATGAACGAGTGAGGCCTGGGCTTTGAGAGTGTGCGTCTAACAAGTAGTAGATGCCTCACAAAACAAGGTGCTCTATAAAAATGACTACAGGGTAGGATTATGTGGCTACAGGGCGAGACACCGTGTTCGGTACGAGACCAACAGCACCGTTGATCATCACAACCACACACTGGGCACAACAAGTGGTGGTGACAGCATCATGACATGGGGATGTACACTGCTCCCAGACCTGAGCTAACTCCAACCTGAACTCCACCGAGTAGCAGAGAATCCCGGAGCACAAGACGAGGCCGTCTGCCAAAGGAGCCCAGAGCAAAAGTGGTCCTCCAAGAGGACGGTGATCTGACATGCTACAGCATGGGCCAACGTGTGGGAGCTCGTGTGAGTGAGTGAGTGAGTGAGTGAGAGAGAGAGAGACTGAGAGCAGGAGTAGCTCTATGACTAGAGAAGGACTAGTGGGTAAAGATGAAAGGTGAATATGTAGGAGTGTTTCTAAGTGCTGCTCTACTTGTCAGTGCAGTTGTGGCGTGAGCAGTACCTCCAGAACTGGTTCAGGTGTTGCTTCGACTCCAGCAGCGGGAGTGGCTGTGCTCTGATGACCCAGCGGCTGTACGGCGCTCCCGCACGTCACCCTCAGCTCTCCACCACCGACTTCCTGGCTAATCTTCAGGCCAGCTGGAGAGGAGGCGGCGAGCTGTGCAGAGAGCATCAGTGTTCATCGGTGTTCATTCATTTCCTCATGATCCAGATATACCAGACTCTCGACAACGAGCTGACGTACGTGCTTTTGGACAAATGTTTGACTCGGACCAGCTCCTTCTAGAGATTTCATTAAACAAGTACAAATTCATCGTTCATTACATCAGATTCCCATAAACCCCAGCGTAGCCGAGATGATGTTCGGAGAAGCTCTCGCTCCATGTATTCGCAGGGCCATCTTGCTCTACACACTTGTCATCCACTCGTCTTGCTTACTTGCACAGGAGGCTCAGGGACACCGTGCGGGGCTCTGCTGGCCACATGCGGCTCGGCTGCAACGCAGACGGATGCTTTGGACGGCGCCGCTCCCCTCGGGGCTTCCTGCGGGGGATAACGGAAGAGCTGCTGCAGAGGAATTAGGGGCGGGGCCGGGGAGGGAGGTGGGGCCGTGGCCGGCAGGGATGGGACGGCGGGAACTGGCTGTATTGGGTCGGGGCCTGGAGGGGCGGCTGTGCTGCTGGAGAAGGTGCCTCCTGCTGGAACAAGAGGGACTGTCGGAGGGATCTGGAAAAGCACACAGTGAGAAAAGAGAGCTGAAGCGCACACGGAGAAGCTCCCTGTGGTAAGAGATCTCCCCGGGCGGAGGTCGGTACCGGTGTAACACAAGGTAAAACCTGACATCTGTCAGCATGGTACGGTTGGCAGGTGTCTCCTGTGCCTGTGGCATAGAGGCAGGACTACCTGAGGGAAATGCAGCAGCACCACGGGGATCGTGAGCGACTGCACAGTGGCACTCGGCTGCACAGGAAGGGGAGGAGCCTGTTGGGTGTGGCCGGACCGGCTGGAGGTTAACTGGTGGAAGTCCGGCAGAGAAGGTGACACCTCGGGCACCAGGTGGGCGGGGCACTGAGAAGGACAGTGACACAGAAGGAGGACGCAGGCGATGCTGACAACGCGGTAGACTCCCTACCGGCAGGGGGCACAATGCGATCGCCGTACACGTGTCACACCTGTCTCACACAATATCAACACGCAGCGTCTGTCCCCCTGAGGTCACAGGGTGTTTCACGGTGCATTTACCATGTAAATACCTTCTTTTTGTGCTCTTGAGTTTTCTTTCCTGGGCTCATCACTCGGGGTCTGTGTCGATCACTCACCTGCAGGGTATGATGTGCAGGGGATGCTGCGGCTGCGACTGACTGCACGGTCTGTTCGCTGAGGGGGGCCGATGTTTCAGCGGAGCTCACGGTTGTTGTTGGGTTTGGAACCTGCTTCGTATCAGGCTGAAAAACCACACAGCTGCTTTAAAACCAAGGTCTTGAGTTCATGCTGCCAGGTGATGTTAGCTCGACACGTCTGATGAACCGAAGAAACAGATCGCTGGGGTGGCAAAAAGGATGTAACAGGCCTCCAGAAAACACCTGTATGTAGTTGCCATAGCTACCAGACTCCTGTGTCTAGTCACCATACCTACCTAACACTTGCATCTAGTTGCCATAGCGACCTAACACTTGTGTCTAGTTGCTATAGCTACCAGACTCCTGTGTCTAGTTACAAAGAGAACATTTTACAGCTAACACCTTTGTCTCGTCACTATCACTGGAGGTCTTTCAGTCACAGGCTGCCAGCAACTTTCAGAACCGCACAAGAAGTATCGGAAGAACACGGAAATACAAATTAAAGCAGCACTACGTCCACTTCGTGAACACAGGCGCCGACTCGAACCTCGACAGAACGTGGCGCAAAATTAGACCCGGAAGCAGTTGCCACTCACGGCTGCGTATTGCGGAAAGATCCCTTCACGCAGCTGAGCCGTCGCCTCCTGGTAGGTTCCCTGGTGTAGCTGGTGGGCCCCTTGGCGCTGCATCGTCAAGGGCTGCTGCAAGGGCTCCTGGTGCAGCTGGCCTGAGCATCGCTCATGGAGGTCCTGGTCCAGATGGCACGAAAGCTCAGCTGCTAAGGGGCTACGGGTCTCCTGAGATGAAGAGAAGATGAATTCCTGCAGAGGCTGGAACACGGTGCTCTGCTGGCAGACAGCGGCATCTGGATGCATCAAAAAGCCCGTAGAGCCAAGACCACCATCTGTGGTGCAATCAGGAGGAGCTGAGGAGAGAGAGAGCAGAAGAAGAGCCAGGGCCAGTGTACCTGTACCTGCTGCATGCACTTAATGCTTTGCTGAAAGGCTCCAGCGCCCATGGGGACAACACTGGACCTGCGGCTCTAGTGCTCCTACAGAGAAGCTCATGGACAGGAGCGCGCACACACACGCGCACGTTCCGTTCACCACAGCACTCACATGCGACACAGGGGGCGCTGGCAGGTGAGGTGCCCACAGGCTCCTGAAGATCGGGCACAGCGGGCGGACGCTTCTCCCAGGGGGCTGCGCGACCCGGCAGGCCCTCTTGGTCCCGGCGCTGGTGCTTCGTGCCCTTGTCCACCGAGCTCATACGTTCCCTCCTCCATCGGATCAGAGACACTCGGTCCCTAATGGATTTGCTCACAGCCTTGGCATCATTCTCGTGGAAAAAGCCAGATGCCACCTGCCAGGTGCACGCACATTTGGACATTTTTCTCCACAGTAAAGGTCAATCAGAGTAAAGGAAGAGCATCATTAACAAACAAAGAGCATCACACACACGCGTTATTCTGCACAGTAACCAGTAGCAGGGCCTTATTAGTATGCGCTAACCATCTCTTGGGCCACGCCCTCGGGCACCTCCCTCTCGAGGTCAAAGGTGAACTGGATGGCGCCGCTCTCCCTGTACTTCCCCTTGAGTTTGCGCGGGTCCTCGATCCACAGCTTGAGGGCGATGGAGGCCTTGGCGCCATCGTCTTCCTCGGCCAGCTCCACCCGCAGCCCCGTGTCCTCGGCAAAGAAGGCGTGGCTCAGCAGGTCCTTGATGCGGAACCTGGGCAGACGCGGGCGACACGTCTCACACGTCTCATCCGAACGCCCCGCGGGGTCGACGGCTGAAGCTCCTCCCTCCGCGAGAGGCTCAGTGAACGTAGCGCAGGTGGAAGGGACCCCGCGAGCCCTGACCTTTCGTCCTTCCGGTAGCAGATGCACTCCCCGATAATTTCTTTGACCTCGGGGTCGGTGACCTTGTCGTAGCTGGCAGGCTTCACCCCCTGGGGACAGGACACACGCGTGTGAGAGCTGTGTGCGCACGCCCGAGTAGCTCACACACGTAACGCAACGCAACGCAACGCAACGCAACGAGAGCGGGCGTCGGTGTGTCGGTGTGAAGGCCCCAGTGCCGGACACGCGTGGTCATCTCATCACCGTCGTCCTTCTCGGCTCGGAGCCCAGCGAACTCCGAGCAGCAGCAAGGGCTGAGTGTGTGACGCACGCTTTTGTCTAAATCACACACTCTGTGTGTTTTCCTCTTATTTATTACGTCAGCTCGATTCTGTGTGTTTATAGAGCAGATAGAACAAGACTTTTTTTAATCGAAGTTATACTGCACTTTATTGTGTTGTTATTATTATTATTACTATTCTTATCGTAAAGACAACTTTACACCCACTTGTAACATTACTGCAGTCAGTAGAAGTTAATTCCTGATGCGAAGATGTCCTGCTCACAAGGGTCCAAGTTAAAAGTCTGTAGGTTCTCTGTTTCATGGTGGAATGAGCTCCGTGTCCCTCGGAGCTGCTGAATCCCTGCCCTATTGAAGAAGGGTCTCGAACCCAGCTCTTTGAGAGCCACTTCTCTCCTGATCTCCTGAGAGCTCCATGAACTCACATGACACCATCTGTCACCATCACCCCTGTATTTCTCGCCAACTCGATATGCAGCTACTCATGTGATGTGGTAAAACTGTGGTACCGGACAAACTGGCTGCGCTTGACTCCATCTGTGTCGCCGGATCTGTTGCCGACGCCGTTCTGTCGACTCGGCGTCGTGCGGCACCTTGGAGAAAAGCGTCGACTACGTTGAGACGCGTGCGAACGCAAACGAGCGCCCGGGCCTGGACGGCGGCGGGCAGAGGCCGAACACACGGAGGAAACGACGGCGCGTCCTAGAAGAGGCTGAGGGACGGCGAGGGGCGGCGAGGGACGACCCATCTCGCTTCCCCGGCCACTAACGCACCATAATGAATTCGCCGGCGCCGCGCATTTAATGCAAAGGAACCACGAGAGAAGCACATCAACGCTCGTCACATGAAAGGGAGCCGGAGGGAGACCAGCACACACTGCTCCTTTCACTCACACACGCGCACACACAGACAATCGGCGATGTGCGGACAGAGCTCCACTCACGCTGGTGACCTTGCGGTAGATCTGCGCCGCGTTCTGGCACTCGGCGTACGGGTACTCGGAGGTGGCCATCTCCAGCATGCACATGCCGAAGGCGTACACGTCCACGGCCTCGTCGTAGTGCTCCTCGTACATCTCGGGGGCCATGAACTCCGGCGTGCCTGGGAACGAGGAGGGCGAGGAGGCGTTGGAGCCGTTGGAGCGGTCGGAGCCGTCGCGTCCCGGCTTCAGAGGGACGCTCTGCTCCTTACAAGCACGTGACGGTTCCTTTATCCGGCACTTTCCTCCACGGCCACTCACCTCACTGATACCTTATTATTTACCCACTTCCACAGAGCGCTAATTTTACTGGAGCGACTTAGGGAAAGTACCTTGCTCAAGGGTACTACAGCTGGAGGTGAGCCGAAGGCAGCAGCTCTAACCGCTACGCCCCCGGGTGCCCAAAGTATTTACCCAGCATGCACTAGAGCTGCATAACTAACACTGCCGCTTGCCATGACGAAAGGCATGGACCGCACACGGTCAAAAAGAAGGAGCAGCTGATGCGTGAGGCCCGTCGCAGGTCCCGAGGGCTCCTCGTGGCGCGCCTCCTCCAATTCAGGAGCTTTTGTCGCTACGCACATATTTAGCACCACTGCGGGCTGCGTCCGGCGACCGTTTTGTCACCGGAAGTCACCTGCTACACGCCCTTTGAGCGCAAGGTGGTGGCTGTGGCCTCTGTGGGCAGGCACAGCGCAGCACGCTGCCACCTCGCTAGTAGCGCGCCGCATCAAGAGCCCCGGTGAAGAACCCGACGGAGCCGAACGCAGCGGAAGGTACCGGAACAACAGAGGCTCTGGCTTCTTGCCTATGACGCTTTTTGCGAACGAGGTCCTCTTGAGCGTCGCCAGACCCAGGTCGCCGATCTTGACGGAGCCCGTGGGGCCCGTGATGAAGATGTTGTCGCATTTCAGGTCTCGGTGGATGATGGGAGGCGTCCGCGTGTGCAGGAAGTGCAGTCCCTTGAGGATCTGTCTGCACCAGCTGCGCAGAACCTTGGGCTTCATGCGCTTGAATCTGCGCAGGTACCTGCAGGGGGCGGCAGAGGGGGGCGGGGGGAGAGCGTGTGAGCGCACGGCCCACCGGGAGGACTGCCGGAGACTGCGAAGGGGCGCGCTCACGTTTTCAGAGTGCCCGACGTCATGAGCTCCGTGACCAGGACGATGCACCGCTTGCCCTTGAGCGCCGACTCCCAGAAGTCGTAGAAGCGCACGATGTTGGGATGCTGCAGACCCTTGAGCATCTCGGCCTCCTCCTTGAACCGCTGCCGCTCTGCCCTGGACACCTTTCGGTCCTGGGGAAGAGACGAAAGGGTTCGAAGGTGCCATTCTGTCCTCACGCTCCTCTTCCGGATCTGGCCGAAATGACCCTGCTGTACCTCGGCCGCGTAACTGTGGCTAAAGGCCAAAGGGCGGGTCGCCCACGCACAGGGTGAAAACTGCCAACGGTACACATAGAAATTCCCCAACAAACAAACACTTTTGCAGTTTATTTGTTTATTTCTAACTGTGTCTTCTACTCATTTCCCACAATATATGTCTCCTAGAGAGCAGATGTGACATGTGTTTACCCTCCGAGCCACTGGGTGGCAGTAAAGAGCTGCCACACAGAGCACAAGCGTCGGGGGACCTCAGTTCTGCTCCCTTAGATGGTGTTTAGAGCGCGCGTTTGTGTACGTAGGACAGCGGAACACACATCTACACAACTGTGAAAAGTGGACAGGGATGCGTCTCGGCCACCGCCTCCTCAGCGTGTCCACAGGTTAGTGAGACATACAGTTTGTGGAAGGAATTAACAGCACCTAACTGACACCTAATTACACGCAACAGTGAAGATCACTGGAGAAAACAACAGTGGACGGTAAGACTGTCTGGACAAAGTGGACGACAAGGCGGCCGTTGGCTCACAGCACACGACTGCAAAGAGGAGGACATGAAGGCCCGTGTCTCAGTTTGGCGGTTGTGTCCACACAGACGGACGCAGCTCTGGGTGCCATCCTCCCGTCCTTCCTCCGCGGTCAACACCCGTCCGGTGTAACTGCAGTGTGCGACGCGCCCTTCTCTCATGTTCCGCCCTTTGTTGCGTCTCACTGTGCTCCTTGCTGTCCTGCTCTCCGTCCCGCGTCCATTTATGAAGCACCGTCCCGTCCCGTCCCCCTTTTCGAGCAGAAACAACGTACAGCCCAATTTTCTACTCAGCAAAAATACGCTCTGCTGCCAGACACACCGCCTCCACTGGGATGAGACTCTAGGGAGGTATCCGTGGGGTAAAAACACGGTAGCGTCTTCTGTTTTACCTCTGGATACTTTCACCCGGATTCGCACACCTTTTCCCAAACGCGTTCCCCTACAGCGTCCGCTCGTCTCCGAGACGTGGGACTGATGGATGAGGGAGACCGGATGGACGGATGGACGGATCGATGGATGGACGGGCGAACGAACGAACGAACGAACCGTCACCTGCAGCTCGCACCAGGCCACCTCCACCCAGGTGTCCGTGTCCAGTCCCTTGTAGACGGTCTTGAAGGAGCCCCTCCCGAGCTCGATGTCGAACTTGAGGAAGCGTCCCCCCGGGGACGTGGCCACGGCCTTCACCTCGGCCTCCTCCTCCTCTTCCTCCTCCTCGCGCTGCTTCTCCCTCCGCTCCTCAGCCTTGCTCTCCTCCTCCTCGCTCCTGGTGTCCTCCGCGCTCCCGTCCGCGCTCCCGGCGTCGCGGGGGTCCCTGCGCGCTTTGCGGACGCGCTGCAGCACGTTGCGGATGTTTATGCTCAGATGAGGATGCGCGTCGGAGCCGTCGCCGTCGCCGTCGCGCTCGCGTGCCGGGCTCGGGTCCGGGTCCGGGGTCCGGCACCCCCTCGCCGCGCGCAGCCTGCGGCAAAGCAGCCCCCCCGCGGCGCCAGACAGCCCGTAGGCGCAGGGGTCGCTGCCCCCCCTGCCGGGCTGCGCCATGAGGGAGCGGTGCGCGAGCTGCGGCTCCGACCCCGAGTCCGACTCCGAGCGACCCCCCGCAGCAGCGCCCTCCATCGGGCCAAGCGAGCGGTCCGTGATTCCGTGACACGCGGTTCAGCCGCGAGGAGACGCGCAGTTCGCCATGGCCGCGGCGGCGTGACCGCGCAACGCAACGCAACGCAACGACGGACGGGATGGACGGACGCCGGGGCCGCGCAGCCGCGGGAGCGCAGCTTGTCGGCGACGAGCACCGGCGACCTCTGACGCTGATCGGAGCGGCTCGCGGGTGACACGTCAGCGGAGCTCATTTACATGCCGGATCCGCATCCTCACCCTCCTCCTCCTCCTCATCCTCATCATCGCCGCGATCCCGGTACAGCAGCAACAGACGCAAAAATAAAGCGGAGCGCGTTCACGTCCGTTCCTCGTGTCCGACTGCAAAGTGCGCGTGCTCACCGGACGGACACACAGACACACACACACACACGCGCGCGCGCGCGCGCGCGCGCGCAGGGGTGGGGCGGGGGGAGTCGGTCCTGCGGAAGCGAAGGTTTCTCATTCCTCGGTAACGACGAGCAGTGGAAGGAATCCGGTTCGAACGAATCCCACCACGTGCTGCAGTAGGCTGACCGAGGACGTACTGCACTCTACTTTTACCCTGAAGTGACACAGTAAGAGTGACCCTGCAGGACCAATAACCGCCACCAAGTGTCAGCTGAACAAGTCGCAACAATAACGATGCTGATGCTGATGCTGATGATGATTTTGAGACAGGAGAAGATGCTGAGCCTCCCTCCTCACTCTGTTCCTTCTGTCTGAGATGTACTCTACTGGTACACTATTGCTACATTGTTTCCCTTCAATTATTACACATCTAGATGTTCTGCAATAGTATAAACCAAACACAAACAGTAATATTTCAAGGCTGATGTTTTGATGTCACAATAAACCGAGCCAAGATGCACGTAACGGATGAGTTACTCGGTAGCAAAGGCAACTGAGAGCCGCTTGGTTTCACTTCGTTCCAGCCCCCACCCCCACGGAAGGAGGACACGCACATCTACATTCAGTCGTCCGCTTCTTCATTTCTTCGGCTGCTCAGCGGTCAAGAAGCGTCGCTTTC
Organism: Scleropages formosus; assembly: GCF_900964775.1. NCBI lineage: Eukaryota > Metazoa > Chordata > Actinopteri > Osteoglossiformes > Osteoglossidae > Scleropages > Scleropages formosus. Next base: position 8,332,832 of record NC_041810.1, read on the forward strand.
CTTCGTCGTCGCCCTTCTCTTCATGGCCTCCGCGCACTTAGAGCTGGATGGACTTGGAGGAGCAGAAAGAGCTGGGGAGGTGAGCCCTTATAATAATCATATTAATAATAATAATGTAACGAGCTGCCTTACCGTCTTTAGGTGGGAAGATGTTTCGTGTAAATAGTTGCATTGTGGGGAATAACGTTAAATGTAGGCGAGCAGGCTCTGGGGGCAATTTGGGGAAAATGATGGGGTGACTGCGTCCACCAGCGTGTGCGAAAGAGCCCGGGAAGGCTGGCTGCAAACGCAGCTCCTGGAGGAAACTGGGTCCTGGCACCAAGAGCATCATTCCCCTGTGTGCCGCTGTTCAATTAAACGTTGGAGATGAATGCTGCCTGCGCGTCCTCCTTCGCCCCCTCCAAACCCACACTAATAAGAGTAACAGCACCACCTATTAAAAACACTACGACGGAGAAGGAGTAAAGGTATGAAAAGAAAAGCAACACAAAATAATGGCACGAACCTCCAATAACAATGAAAAGTTTAAAATGTTACTAAAGGATGACGACGACTTTTGTTCGCTGCAGCTGGTCGGCGCCTCGGAGAAAGGAGTGTAGAATACACATGGACGTAATGAAAATCATACAATAGATAGACAGAAAATAAGTAATATATAAATAAAAATAACAACGCCGCAACAGAGCGTCACACGTACTCAGTAGAAACGCGATCGTTCCGGGAGCCGGACACAAAGCCTGAAAAACTCCCAGATGTGTCATTTCCTCTGTTACCCTGTGCAAAAGTGCCAGCTAAGCAACACGGTAAAAGTAGTAAGACCATGGTGTAAGAGTGGAGTTTTGAGCAGCCAGAAACAGGAGGTTGAGAAAAGACCTCGAGGGGAAGGCAGAGCGCTAGGGGCCGGAGGGGTGGGTGCAGCGGAAAGCCCCAGAGCATGCTGGGAGTTTTCCCCCGTTCCCTTGGCAGCGAGACCAAATGTCCGCGTGTCCACAACTCAGCTGCTAGTGTTAATTACTGCGGTTGATGAAGCGCAGCTGAAAGCACCTGTGCACTGCACTCCACTCCACTCCACTCCACTCCTAAAAGATACTGAGGAATCCCTGTCCTCGTCCCCTGTGGCCCCATGGTCGCGGCGGCGCGTGTCTCCCGCCGCGCTGTCCAGGAAGGAGGCGCCGGCGAAGCCCAGCGGCTCTCCTCACGCTGTCCTCATTCTGTCCAGGTTCTTGAGGGCGGAGGAAGGCGCCGGAACCCCGGTGCCCTCAACATGAACCACTACGCCAACAAGAAGAGCGCCGTCGAGAGCATGCTGGACGTGGCTCTGCTCACGGCCAACGCCTCGCAGCTGAAGGCCGTCGTGGAGCAGGGCCCAGAGCTCTCCTTCTATGGGCCGCTCGTGGCGCTCATCAGCATCTCGCTCGTCCTTCAGGTCCTCGTGGGAGTTCTCCTCATCTTCACGGGTGAGGGAGCGTGTGCCGCCATGCTTAGGGCTTCAGCCCTGACTGCGGTGACCGCGGTATGAGCGCAAGGAGACCCATCTGAGGCAGCTGCTCTTGGCTCCCTGCAGTGAAATGGAACCTGAACGATGAGCGGAAGCACTTCAGGCTGAACATCCTGGAGAACATCTCCACTGTGCTGGTTTTCGTCATCGTGGTCGTCAACATCTTCATCGCAGCGTTCGGCGTCCAGCGTCCAGCCCAGCGGGGGTGACGCCGAACTCCCGGCGCAGCGGCCCGGTGAGTGCCGAACGCGTCCGTCACGCGCCTGAGGGACGTGCCCCCAGCAGGGCTGCTCTTCCTCCTCCTTTACCGCCTCGTTCGCATGACGACTTCGCTATTTCTGTGCGTCTCGGCCTCGCAAAGGAAGCCGCTAGCGGGGGGGGGGGAAGGGCGCCGGCGGCATCCCGCCCCCTCGTGCTCCGACCGCTCTGGGTCCGTACGGTTAGTCCAGCGTGGGGTCGCTGGCGGTCCGGGGTCAGCGAGGAGCCAAGAGCCAACGGTGCAGCCGCCGCCCCGACTCCAGGGCTCCCTCTACTGGTGACGGCGCGGCTCGGCCTCACTCGTTCCTCGGTACTGAGCAGCGGCCAAACGGCGTAAGAAAGATGTAATAAATGGGCGCAGTGAGTTTTGAGGAAATGCGGTGAGAAAAGAAGCGTGTGACCTTTCAGCTGCGGGAAACGTTAATGTGGAGCAACGGCGTGATGAAGAAACATTTGGAGCGGGGTCCCGGGCGCGAGGGCAACAGCGGTGCAGCTTTCGTTTCCTCATTGCGGCTTCCCTTTCTCATCCTTTCAGCGCGAGGCTCACGGCACGGAGCTGAGCAAAGCCCTGGGGGTGCGAGGCGCCGCGCCTGTCCTTCGTGCGCAGAAGGCCAATAAAGGTTTGGGAAAAGCCGAAGCGTCCGAGCGCAGGAGCCGCAGGACACGGCCGTCGCGCGCACGGGTCACAGCGCGGGACGAGAGGCTGCAGCGGCCATGAACACTGCGCACTCGTGATCGTGTGTGCGCGCGGACACAAAAACACACGGTGCTCATTCTCCACTCTGTCCTTTTAATGAAGCTTTTCAACGAACAGCAAGTTGTGCCGACAAAAGGCACCACTCGGAGCGTCTGAGGAAAGAGCGCTTTTCCCACACAAAGCCACCGCTCGCTCCGCTGTCCCTCACGGACGAGCCTCCCGTGCCTCTCCGCGTGCTCCGGGTCATAAAAAGCAGATATAAACGTAGCAAAAGGTAAAAACACACGACCTGGTTACACTGGTGTCTCACCACACGGAGCGTACAGGGCATCTGGCACACAGGACGCAACACACGCCTCGCACATGGAAGGCAAAGAGGCCCCGGTTAGAAAGACTGAAAAAGGCTCCGTGTTAAAGAACACGCCAGAAGGCTGCAGACCGAAGGCTCCGGGGCCACGGTTTCTGAACGACGTTACATTAAAAAGTCACACAAAGAGTCACTTTCTCGGGCAAATATTCCCTCCTTGTTATTAATTATTATAATGACTCATGTGACACAGGAGCTGGGAACCAACGGTCTGCACAACGAGGGACGACAGGGCGCTGCATGAACTACGCCCCCCAAATAATCGCTTGTTTTTTTTTCCCCATCATGTAATTCTGACAAAAGAAGAGTATAAAACATGAACAAGTTTTAAAAAGCTGATGGTAATAATGTGCAGTTGTTCCGATCTTCATGCGTCACACAGTGCGAACCTGAGTCAAAGAGGAAATGCTCTTCCTAATGGCACAGGAAGGTTCCGGAAGCACCCGGCCCCGCGGATGAGTTCCGCCGCCGAGGAGCCTTCGTCCCCGGAGAGAAACACGACCCGGACCTTCCTCTTATTGCACGTGGTCGAGGTGGCCGGAGCAGGACATGCGAGAACATACAATGTAAACAGGTCTCTGAGCACCGGCTCTGGAGAACAGAGAGAGAGAGAAAGAGAGAGAGAGAGACAGACAGACACAGAGCTGCCAGACCCCCCAACCGTCCATCTCCTGTGTTGTGCTTCCCAGATAAACACGCAGATAAACACACTGATACGTACGCCAACAGTCGCTGTCGGACCCGTGTCAATGTGGTCTGAACGCTGGACACAAAGATGTGTCAGAAAAGAGTCACCTGTGCTGTTATTCCAGAGAGGAGAACAAAAAGAGTAAAAAGGCTGTTTTCGCTACAGTACAGTACAGCTCCCGAATTTCCATTAAACAATAATAATAATAATACTAATAGCAACCAAGTGAAGAAACCACTGAGGTCACGAACCCGCCCAGTTCGGCCTCTATGCACACACGCGCACACACACCACATCACACACTGTTGGCACCGGTGAGGACAAGGCAGCAGAGCGCAGCACAGGGGCGTACCGCCTCCTACCGCGATCCTCTCGTCCCTTTTCTCGGAGCACCACGCCGCCGTGAGCGCAGAGGAAGTATGCCGTCATACACCAGAACATAATTAATAGTGTACAACGGTAGGAGTACAGTAATACCGCGCTAAACCGCAAACGGTCCTGTCATTAACACTGACACACGAGCAGAGGAGAGACGCCTTCCATGCAGAATGAAAAACGCTGATTGATGGGACGGAAATATGAGGTGCGCCGTGACGGTCCAGCCTCTTCGGGACGCGGTTGCCATCATCCGAGAGGACCGTGTCCCGCAGGCCGTCTGAGGACAGACCAGCTGCCCCCGGCACCCCGACCAGCAGCACCGTGTCACCGCGTCACTGCAAGGGCAAAACGAGGGAAGTTAGCACGGGTAGCAAGCAGCACCAACCAAGACCATCGCAGGGCTGAGCTACGGTGGGCTACAGGTCGCTAAGGTGACACGAGGTCGACGGCCTCACCCGCTTCGCTCTCCTCTTACTTGCGACATGCTGGGACTTACGTGAGGGAGGCTGGAGGCGGCCCGGCTCCGCCCCCCGGACGCCCGGCCCCGCCCACGACCGCCGCGGTTCGACTGCTCGTGGTGGAACTCGAGGTCCTCGAGGCGCTGCGTCAGCGCCAGCTTCTGCTGTATGGCCATGCGCAGCAGGGAGTTGAGCGTCTTCCTCTCGTCCTCGGCCGCAGCCAGCTGCCGCTGCATCTCGTCCAGCTGCGTGACGTATTCGTCGCACCTGGGCGGACAGGCGCGCACAGGTCAGCGCGGACGGCGCGTTCAACGCATTCGCTCTGAGCGCGTGGCCCGTGACCCTTACCGTGTGGCGAACATGGCTCGCAGCGACGAGAAGGTGGCCGCGTCCTCCTTGAGGGCCTTCAGCTCGTTGCGCAGCTTCGTCACCATCTCCGTCACCATGGCCTTCTCGCTCTCGTACTTGCTCTTCAGGTTGGCCAGAGCCACCTCCGCGGTCTGCCGGGGCGGTCACAAACAGGACACGGGTCTGTGTTTTCGCACGTGGGACCGGGTGCGGTCTTCAAACAGCAGAGCGCTGAGGAGGAGAGGCGCCTGCTTCCAGCATCTTTGCTCACAGCTGCCGCTCGCGTTCAGATAAAAACATTTTTGGACCTGTACTTTCGCTGACCACACCACTTCGTTCCCGGTCCCTTCCCACAATGCCGATTAACGCCGAGGAGCTCGGCTGGTGCCAGAGCTTCCGCCGTTTCGGCCACACGTATCATCCGGAGCCCGACGCCAAGCCCACCGTCTCATATAAAACACACTTTCAGACTCATTCCCTCCACTTGATTTTCCAGAAACCCCAGTGAGCAGCGGTGCGGATGTGACCTACGTTCGCCCTCCAGGCCAACAGGTGGCAGTAAAGAGCACGGAAAGAGAAGCGCAGTGCGGGGCTGCTCGGGTTCAGCTGACTGCCGCAGCGTTTGCAGCTTGCATCAGTGGTCGATAACGGGACGAGGACTGCGGCGCGTTTATGGGAGGAACGGGCCGACGTAAAGTCCGTTCCCGACGGATCCTTGCGGAAGGAAGACCGAGAAGCAGCGGTACAAACCGCGAGCAGCCGCTCGACTCGCTCGGGCTCACTTTTCCGGTGCCGATGCGAACCCCGGACATTCCGGAGGGCAACGCAGCCCCGCGCCTCACCTGCTTGTTGACCTTGAGGACAGCCCTCAGGGTGGCGATCTGCTCCCGCTTGGTGCTCAGCAGCGACTTCAGCTTGAGGTTCTCCTCCATGTAGGCCTCCTGCTCCTTGTCCTTATCCAGGGGGGGTCGTGTCTCTGGCTCCGCGCCCCGCTGGCGGGACGCCTCGATGGTGCGCTCCACGGCCCGCTGCAGGTGCGCCAGTTGCTCCCGCACGACGGCGCCCAGGCTGCGCAATTCGCCCGGCACCGGCTGCGCGGAGGACTCATTGGCGCCGCCCTTGCGGTAGAAGTCGAGCGTGACGCGGCTCGGCGTCTCGTTATTACACATGCACATGTGGTGGTAGAGGTTGGCCAGCTCCTCGCTGAAGGCTGCCATCTCGTCCTGGGCAACGGCGAGGCTGCCCTTCGACTCGTTCACCTCCTCGCTCGCCCGCTCCAGGTCCCGCCGCAAGCGCGCCGCCTCATCGCGCCCCGAGCGGCTGCTCTGCTCGGCGGCCGAGATACGAGCGCCCAGGACCCGTAGCTCCTCCCGCAGGCGCTCGTTGTCCCGCTCCAGCTCGGCTCGGCGCTCCTCGCGGTCGGCCCGCAGGAGCTTCAGCTCGTCCCGCAGCTCGGCGGCCTCGGCCGCAGCCAGCTGGAACCTGCACGCCAGGATCTCCGGCCCGTCCACGTCCAGCTCGTAGTCGTGGGCTTCGTACCGCTCGTCGTGCTGCCCCCTGCTGGCCTCCAGCTTCCGCATGGCGCTCAGGTTCTCCTGCAGGCAGTTTAGCTGCTCCTGCTGCCTGGCCAGGGCCCCCTGGCTGCTCTCCAGCTGCGCCTGGGACTCCTGCAGCGAGGCCAGGAGCGCCCCCTTCTCCCGCTCCACCTGCGGCACAGGGGAAATGGCTCAGCCCTACCCACCTTCCCCGGCCACCCGTGCCGCCCGTGCAGCGAACGCACCTGGAGGAGCTGCTGCTTCAGCTTCTGGATCTCTGAGATGTTGAGTTCGCTCAGCAGCTCGTCCACCAGGCTAGGGGCGGGCCGGAAACGCTCGCCGTCAGCGGGCGGAGACTCGCTGCCATTAGCCAGGATGCCGAGACTGCCGTTCAAGTCGGCGAGCGACTCCTCGCTGCTCGGTTTTGCGCCATCCGGGGGCGTGGCTGCCGGGAACAGGTATCCGGCCCCCAGGTGCTGGTTCAGCTCCTTACGCAGGGCGCCTTTCTGCTCGCGCTCCGACTTGATGGTCTCCAGCGCCTCTCCCAGCTGCCGCTCTGCGATCTCCTTCAGCCGCACGGCTCCCTCTAGCTGACTGTTGAGGAACTGCAGCTCCTCCTCCAGCCGCCGAGCCTCGTGCTTCAAGCCCTCGAACTCGACCTGCGAAGGACGCAGAACGCGGTCACTGAGCGGTTCCACCGGAAGGGGAGGGAGCACAGGCCATGGGATCACTGACATTCATTCATTCATTCATTCATTCATTCAAAGCATCATCGGTCACCGCACTCAGGGACGGCCCACACAGCCCTCCGTCCTCACCTGACTCTGCTTGAGCGAGGACACCTGCTTCTGCAGGCAGATGTTCTCCTCCTCCAGCTCCGCGCAGTCCTGCAGCAGGCGCGACTCCCGCACCTTGTACTCCTTGAGGTCGTCGCGCAGACGGCATCGCTGGAGCTCGCCCGCCGCGTTGCTCTTGGACACAGGGAAACACAGGGACAGGGTGCAGAGGAGGAGGCGAGTTTCCGGGGCTCGTGTGCATAACAGGGAACCGGAGGGATTACAAGAGGGGCTCGCAGAAGGGGGAGAACACGGGGGGGGACGGGCAGAGGCAGGTGGTTCCTCAAGGCTCTGTTTCAGGAACCCCCTCGTTCAGCGCACAGCATTCGCACTCCAGGGGAGAGAAGGGGAACACATGAGCCTCATTTGAGTGACCGCACTGCCGACCGCAGACTGTAACCCCAGAGCGGACGGGCAACAGCAAGAGAAGCCTTTCGTCGGCCACTTGGGGATCCCGGGGGTTTCGCTCCGCGTGTCCGGACACACTCACCTCCGTGACGTCGAGGGCGACGGCAGCGAGGCGCTCGTTCTCCGCCTGGGCGCTGGCCAGGGCGCTCCTCAGCTGCCGCACTTCGGCCTGCAGGTCCAGCTGCCTCTGCTCGTAAAAGGCCTGCCGGGAGGCCGACTCCTGCAGCAGGGACTCCTCGCGACTCTCCCCGTCCGCCGCCACCTTCCTGTGGCTGGAGTGGGCGTGACCCAGCGCCTGGGGCGGAGCCGAGGGGCCCGTTAGAGACTTGGGCGCCACCGAGACACCGATGCACGTAAAACCGGACCGCCGAGTCGTGCGGTTTGATTTTCTGCACAAACAATTAAAAGCAAAGCTAAGGACGCATTTGCACGCGAAAGCCGTGGAAGGAACGTGATTTTTCCTTCAATAAAATCGAGCGGTTTTGGCCCCGATTCTGTTCTTTCATCCAAGTCCCATGTTCCGGAAAAAGACCCCGAGGAATGCTGGGACCAAACGTAGGCCAAAAAACAGCCAGGACGCCACCATCCAGGGTAAAAGCGGAAGTGATGCCTCATGTTTCTTGACCCACAGCAGAAGAGGAACAGTGACGCACCTGGGGACCGATCCTCCTGTGGGACGGCGCCGAAGGTAACGGGAACATTAACGTTAAGGGTGGATAATAACTGGTTACAAGGGATCTCTTCAGTTCACTGTAACTGATACTGACTGCTTACCGTTCAGATGTAACATACTGGTTACACTGTATCACATGAGTTAAGCGTAGCAAACAAGAACAGCTAATAGTTACTAGTAATTTAGTTAAGTGTAACAGTTAGGGCTACAGACAGGGCTGCAGACCGGTTACTCCCGGTCAGTTAACCGTAACGGTTGGGGCTACAGACAGGGTTCCAGACCGGTTACTCCAGGTCAGTTAACTGTAGCAAACTCAGTTTGAAACTGGGCTACAGACAGAGCCACAGACTGGTTACCCCCCGTCAGTTAACTGTAATAATTATCAGGGCTACAGGCCGGGTACTCCTGCTCAGTTAAGCGTAACAGCTGGAGCTACAGACACAGAGCTACAGACCGGTTACTCCTGATCAGTTAACTGTAACAATCAGGGCTACAGACTGGTTACCAGCCAGGTCCGTATAACAATAGGGGATACAGACAGAGACTCACAGACCCGTTACTCGGTTACTCCCGGTCAGTTAACCGTAACAGTTGGACCTACAGACACAGGACTACGGACCGGTTACTCCCGACCCGACCAGGTAAGTCAGTGAGGAACTCTGCCACCTCACCTGTCTCAGGTGCTCCAGCTCCTGTCTCACGGAGTCAGACTCCGCCTCCAGCTCCTCGTATCGCTGCTTCAGCCGCTGTTTCTCCTCCAACACGGCCAGTCCGTACTCCGCAGCCTGCACCTTCTCCCGGCTCGTGAGGCTCAACTCCCGGGAGAGTCGCTCCACCTCCGCCCGCAACCACCGTGGATCGGCCTCGTCCTCGGGTTCGGTCCCGGGTTCGGTCCCGGGTTCGGGCCAGTCGTACTCCGCCTCGGACATTGTGCGTGTGTGTCGGCCGCCGGACTGCGCTACGCCGGTGATCGGGTCGAGCTGCTCTTTCTCCCCGTGTCCGAACTTTCGGTCATGTGTCACTTCTGCTATTTTAAATCTCTCCCATAACTGCGCCTTCCTCTTCTCCTCGGACACCCCGGAGACTCCGCCCACCAAACGGGAGATTGGCCGAGACGTTGCTGTCCGTGACAGCTCGACTCGCGGACTGCGTGCCGGCCAGCGGCGGTGCATGCTGGGAAATGAAGTCCTGCGCCGCAGAGCACCGATGCTGATTGGGCGGAACTCTGGAGTAATAGACTTCGTATCCCAGAGGGCTTTGCGGATTTGTACATGTGTACAGTGGAAGGACTGCTGCTGTGCGCGAAAGAATAGAGGGCGGGGTTGCGTGGAAACCGTTACACTGTAACACAGTAGCACATTGCTATAGAGTATAACACTGTAACACTGGTATATAAAGTACTATAACACTGCTATATAGAGTACTAAAACACTGTAACACTGGTATATAAAGTACTATAACACTGCTATATAAGTACTATAACACTGTAACACTACTATGTAGAACACTAACACTGGTATATAGAGCACTGTAACACTGGTATATAAAGTACTATAACACTGCTATATAGAGAGTACTATAACACTGTAGCACTGCTATAAGAGTACTATAGCAGTGTAACACTGGTATATAGAACACTATAACACTGGAACATACACTGCCCGGCCAAAAAAAAATTCACCACCTGGATTTAACGAAGCAAATAGGTAAGAGCCTTGCATTGGATAATTACTGCAGTGATTAATATGTTTCAGCTGGCAACAAGTTATTTAACCCTAACTGATGCAGTGAGGGGGGGGGTGCGGTGGCGCAGTGGGTTGGACCACGGTCCTGCTTTCCAGTGGGTCTGGGGTTCGAGTCCCGCTTGGGGTGCCTTGCGACGGACTGGCGTCCCGTCCTGGGTGTGTCCCCTCCCCCTCCGGCCTTACGCCCTGAGTTGCCGGGTTAGGCTCCGGTTCCCCGTGACCCTGTATGGGACAAGCGGTTCTGAAAATGTGTGTGTGTGTGTGTGATGCAGTGAGTAGCTTCTCATTTCTGAAACAACCATGTCGGAAGACATATCTTGTGGTCGTGGAAAAGATGTTACTCTGTTTCAGAAGGGTCAAATTCCTGGCCTCCATCAAGCAAAGAAAACAACTAAGGAGATTGCTGAAACTACTAAAATTGGGTTAAGAACTGTCCAACGCATTATTTAAACGTAGAAGGATAGCGGTGAACCATCATCTTCGAGGAAGAAATTTGGTCGGAAAAAAATCTTGAATGATCGTGATGGGCGATCACTTAAACGTTTGCTGAAATCAAATCGTGAAAAAACAACAGTAGAGCTCATGGCTATGTTTAATAGTGAAAGTAAGAGCATTTCCACATGCACAATGCAAAGAGAACTCAAGGGATTGGGATTAAACAGCTGTGTAGCCTTAGGAAGACTACTCATCAGTGAGGCTAATCGGGGGGGAGAAAAAGGCTTCAGTTTTCTAGGGAGCATAAAGATTGGACTCTAGAGCGATGGAAAAAGGTCATGTGGTCTAAGTCTAGATTTACCCTATTCCAGAGTGATGGGCGCATCAGGGTAAGAAGAGAGGCGGATGAAGCGATGCACCCATCGTGCCTAGTGCCTACCGTACAAGCCTGTGGGGACAGTGTCATGATCCGGGGTTGCTTCAGTTGGTCAGGTCTAGGTTCAGCAACGTTATGTGCCCAAAAAATGAGGTCAGCTGACTACCTGAATATACTGAATGACCAGGTTTTTCCATCAATGGATTTTTTTCTTCCCTGATGGCACGGGCATATTCCAAGATGGCAATGCCAGGATTCATTGGGCTCAAATTCTGAAAGAGTGGTTCGGGGAGCATGAGACATCATTTTCACACATGGATTGGCCACCACAGAGTCCAGACCTTAACCCCACTAAGAATCTTTGGGATGTGCCGGAGAAGACTACGCAGCGGTCCGACTCTCCCATCATCAATACGAGATCTTGACAAGAAATTAATCCAGCTCTGGAAGGAAATAAATGTTGCGACATTGCATAAGCTTATCGAAACGATGCCACGGCGAATGCGTGCCGTAATCAAAGCAAAAGGCGGTCCAACAAAATATTAGAGTGTGTGACTTTTTTTTGGCCAGGCAGTGTATTTATTCATGTTGGATCATGGAGTGATAATAGTATTGTTATTGTTATTATTATTATTATTATTATTGTAGTAGTAATAATAATTCTGTTAGTATATCTACAGTTGAGTGGAAAACAAACTGTGGCTCTTGATCCATCAAAATTAATACAACTGAATTGAATTGAACTGGGCTGAACTGACACCTTTGCAGGGTTTTCTACATTTTTGTAATATCTGACCAGCGTAGACATTATTATTTCCAAAACACGTCTGCGCACTCTTCCTGCCTCGTCTCCAGGGAGACCCCAGCGTGGCACCGATACCTGCTGTACATGTCCATTTGGTACGAAAAGAGCAAGTTCGGTGTTTCCTGTTTTGGCAGAACTGTCAAGTGTTCGACAGGAAAGGAAACATATTGAAGAAGACAGGATGAGAGGATTTCTTTCAATGACATGTGTGTGATAGACAGGAAACGTCAATGAAATTGTCACCAGAGTCCCAGCAGCAGTTCCTACAGAGAGTCTCGACGACAGTCCCGCTTTTGAATTTCAGCAGGACCTTCTACTGGCTTTACATCTTTACAGTGCGGAATGATGGGAGGTGGATGGAAGATGGAGGTTTCCCACTAAAACCACATGTAGAGCAGTCACTAAGTTCTAAGACTGGCCACCACAGCTGAGCTCTTATTACTCATGCTGTGGAGTCCGGTACGTTCAGAATTGAATTCTTTAACAAAGCATTTCCCATCCTTTTCCCAGCACAGCAAAGGTAGGTAAGGTGAGCGCAAGATGCTTTCTGTTACGTATATGTACATGATGTTGAGCCTTGAATGAGGCGCGCGCGCACTCTCTCACTCACACACACACACACACACACAGCCTTTGGGGAAGTGGGATGCGCTGCAGATGAGATGCCTTTTGGTTCTATTTCTCTGAGCATTGAGCAAGTGCTCGGAGACAATGGACGTTGCTTATTGAAAAGCAGCCGACAAGCAGCGGTTAAGGTGCGGTTGTACATGGGTTCCCAGAGGACAGCTTGCGGAGTGCTGTGGCGTGTCAAGGCTCAACCCTGCGACCTCCATCAGCGCGTTCGCTCGGCCGTTTCATCACACTGACTTTTAATTTCCTTCTTGCTCGCGTGGCTCCTGCAGAGCCTTTTCAAAGAGCGCAAAGTGAACTCGTATTGTGTCTGCAACGGTAACGTGAGAGTGATACTGCTGATGGTTTGCATGATCAATACCAATGAATAATCAATGTCTCCGTGTTGTTGTTTCCAGGGAGCGCGCAAGTTTCTTATTCACACCGACGCACTCGGAGCCCCGGTGGCCGGAGAAGATGAGACGCGACCAGCACAACTCCAGCGACCCTGTAAGAGGGTTCCGAGATGCGACGCTGTGAGAAATCACAGTCGGGCCGCAAATCCAGCAGCGCTGCCATCGGGATGACTCTGCCTTTCAGCGTCCAACATCTGTCAGGGTCTCGTTGCGCAGCTGGGTCACCGCACACTGCCACTGACAGCGCCACCCGCTGATGGAAGTCGTCTGCGCATGCGAGCGGCCCTCCACCGGCACACGCTGCCCTACATTTCGGCTTTCGCGTGTCCTCATTACAGCAGCTGCCACTGCTGCCATCATGCCAGACTTCCCACAATGCCCTGAGTGCGCAAGCGAGCACATCGCTGACTTCCCCTGCGCTGGAAAGCGAACGAGGTTCTCCGCGGTGGTTAGAGATGCGCTTAGACTGTGGTGCTCGGGTCAGCAGTGCGCTGCTCCTCCTGTCAACAGGCTTTGTGGGGACGCGAACCTATGCCATGCTGCGCCTCGGGACCGCACTATTTCTTCAGACTAAGTGCTTTGAAAAAGATGAACGGATCACAAAATAGAGCGACGTCACCAGTAGTTGGATGTGGACCAGCTGACCAGTAGGGGGCGCTGTGACACCTTGCAATGGTTCAAGGCCCACAGAAGAGAGGTCGTACAGGTCCTTCGCCATTACCTGCTCCCGAACGTCTGCTTTCAGTGGTCCGGGCGTGCTCCAAGCTAATGGAGCGGTTGCGATGGACACCGTTTCAGCATGCAGCCTGTAGATGACGCAATGGTCGAGGCACCGAGCTTCCGGGTGCTGATCTTCCGAGAAAGGTGCCGAGCGTGAGTTCCGTCCGTGAAAACGGTGCCACGCTGCAGCGGAGCAGGCTGCGAGGGACGCTGCTGGTGGTGTGCGGAATTATCGAGAACGCGTGAGAACTTTGCTGCGCAGCTGCTTTCCTGAAATGGGCTTTAATTATTTAAGTGCGTCGGCTCAAGTTTCCGCTCTTTTCAACGAGTTGGAGACACATCCCATACGTACGCCACCTGGTCCTGCGGCGTCCTGTTGCCGGGCAACGCCGGCCAAGTCGCGTGCAAAACGGCCCCCGGCTGCCTCATGCGGTGTCTCCCAGGTCCTGCGCAGATGGCCGCGGCGATACCACGGCGACAGGACTCCGATGTTTCGCCGTCGTACCCCCGGCAGAGCCCCGCCGCCATGGCTCCTCCCCCCACGTAGCTCCTCCCAGCGAGAGAGGCCAAGCGCAAACAAGCAAGCAAACAAAAACAAACTCGGTCTTTGTGGGCCGTCAGGAGGAAAGCTGCTTCTCGTATCTCTTTCGTGTGCGTGGAGTGTGTCCTGCGTGTCTTCTGTGCGTGTGTGCTACTGCGCGAGTGCGTCTGAGCAGCGCGAGTGCGGTTGCGTGAACGTGCCGGGGCCGAGAGCGCGTGCCGGAAGCGGACCGCACCGCGTCGGACCGCGACGGACACCGCCGCGCTCACAGAGACGGATGACGGACGTGATTTTGCACCGATGTCCCGTCCTCATGTCCTCCTCCTGTGCCTTTGCTGCCGGGCGTTGACTCAGCACCGTTCGGGGTTTGGGGTCGGCGAATCGGAGTCATCGCTCCCGTGCCGAGAGGATGCGGGGGGAGGGGAGGACCGGGGACGATGTTCTTCAATGAGCAGCTCTTGAGGAGGCGGAGTCACAGCGAGCCGAGGCGGCCGGGTAAAGAGGAGGTGCCAGAAAAAAGGAGCAAACTCACAGGGAAAAGAGCGAGTCAGGCTATTACAGCTGGGGGGTCTACAAGGGGTTCGCTCCTTCTTTTACTACGGTAAGGAGCTGGTGAGGACCCATTGCGTTGCGTGCTCGTGTGTAACGTGAGGGTTCACTTTATTTATTTATGACCAACGGCATTTTAACGATTTCATTGCTTGTCTTCATTCTCCATACGAACGCGGACGTCTGCGTGTAACAAGCTGCTCACTTTTGTGTTTCGAGCCCCCCACCCCCACCCCCGCATGGTGCAGCTTCGCCTCTTCGGGCCCAGAAGTGGTTGCTATGCGTGTTGCTAGGGTGATGAGGAGAGCGCGCGGCGCGGCACGGCGCCTTTCACAGGAAGGCTGCCAGAAACAAGGTCGCTCTCTCGGGTCTCCTGCCAAGCGCGTGTTGCCAGCGGCAGCGGCAGCGGCAGCGGCGGACACCTAGCCCTCACACAGACGCACAACGCGACACTCCGTGCGCACACCGTCCCTTCAGTCTTCACTTGTCCAACGTGCACATCTTTGCTGAGAGCGTGCGTGTCTGCGACTCGCACGGCACCGCACGGCAACCGGACACACGCGACGCTTTCACCTTTCGAAGCCTTTCTGCGCTGCTCTGGAAACACACTTCATATTTATCACAATAATGTGACATTTGCATTTTTACAGTCTTTGTCTTGAAAACTGCTTATTTGCAAGGATCTTACGGAGGGCCCCGCGTCAGCGACATAATCATAATGGGCACCAGAAGTGTCTTTGTAACGTGATGCGTTTGTACGTCCAAAGTCACTCGGGGCACTAGGCACCGGTGAGACACGCTTCGCAATAGGTGTCCCGAAATCTATTCGCTGGCCGGGTTTTATAAAAACCTCACGTGACGCTATTATCGATAGAAAAATCTGTGACGCTTTATGTCATTGTTTTCATTAACTGTAAACAATATGAAAGTAGAAGCTCATTTAAAATTACTTAGAAAACATTTGTCCGGTTCGCGTTCCGGTGTCGACCGGTTCATCCCGCGTGTCCCACGTTCGTCAGCTTCGGACACCTTTCAGCTTTCTTCATCGTCTACGCAGTCAACGAAAGCCTAATAATAGGGTCACGCTATTTTTTTCGTTCTGTAAAAGTCCGGGATGTAGCTATAATTAGTAAAAAAGAAAAAAAAAATGCTGTAAGACTTCCTTCAAGTTACATTACATGAAAACGAGTGTGAAGTGAATGAGAAAAGCTGGCTGTCTTCACAACTCGCACCCATTTTCCGGGCCGCGGGGAACCGGAGCCTAACCCGGCAACCGAGGGCGTGGGGACGCACCCGGGAGGGGACGCCGGTCCGGCGCAAGGCGCCCCGAGCGGGACTCGAACCCCAGACGCACCGGAGAGCAGGACCCGGTCCAACCCGCTGCGCCCCCGCGCCCCCCTAAGATCGCAACGCTCTATTTGAAATGTAATAAAAAAGACAAAAGAAGTTTTCCAGTTTGTGTGTTTCACTGCAACCGTGACGCTGTTTACTGCTCCATCTCTGAGCTCGTGTGACATTTGCCGTGTTTACGGCGTTAAAGCACTTACGCTCGTTTACCCGTTTGTACAGCAGGCTTACAGTATTCGCACCGTAGCAGTTCAGGATGGGTACCTTGATCACAGGTTGCACTGCGCAGCAGGAGGTGGGATTCCAACCCCGCTCACTTCGAGTGCGAGGCAGCAGCTCCGAACACCGCGCCACCCGCTGGCCGGGACGCACCGCGCGGCGAGCGCTTTGCCCCATTTGCTTCCCTGGTGACTTCATTTTTTAATTTCATAATTCTGGGCTCTTCGATGGGAAAGCATGGAGCGAAGCGTCTCCCCGCAGCCATTAGGGCTCATTTTCGCTTCCACGTGGAATGTGTCATCGTAAAGCATAGTACATGTAGTAGGAGCAAACAGATAGGTCTTCAGATACATCCTGGGGACCCTTCAGCCCATTTCGGTTAAATCTCGTTACTATTAATCCCTTTTGTCTCTTATATTACCGTAAAGTCACTACTGCCAAAGGATCCTTCCAGGCCGTGCCGTGTGGCCAAACTTCATGCCGGCGTCGTAGAGGCGTCGCGCCTAACGCATACAGGGGGTCCCGGGGGAAGCTCTCATGGAGTGCCGCTTATGTCTGCTCATGGACGGCGAGCAGAGCCACGTGTGGGGTTTGACCATCACGTACAGGTGAGTCAGCCGTGCTGCTGGAAGCGGAGGCTCCGTGGAGAACGGAAGACGTGGCAGCGACGCGAAAAGAGACTTCAGCACCCTGGACAGCGGCGCGTCACGAACACGCCGGGCCCCCCGGGCCACGGGCCGGAACCGATCTCCGGGTGGACCGAGTAGCTGTACCTGTGAAATAAAAATACTTCAGTCTCCACAAGCGCCACAAAATGAGCGTTCGCCGCGATCGATCTGTCCCACAAACGCTCGCTTCGCCTCTCGTCTCGTCGTCGATCCCAGCTCCCTAACCCCGACGGCATGCTGACGGCAGCCGATGACCGCATGCCACGGCGGACGAGCTCAACGCACCCGCACCCGGACATCGACTCGTTACATTTACTTTTACTCATTTAGCAGACGATTTTCTCATAGAAAATGCAGTTAGCGCATCACATTGAGAATTAGCTTTAAGACGCTTTCATTAGCTTGTAGGACCGCAATGATGTCATAAAGAGCTCAATAAGTTTGCTTCTGTTAGCTGTTCCTACTGGCACTCTTCTTCTTTTTCTGCCCACAGCGCCCATCTAGGGTGGGGGGTGGGAGGTGGAGTCGGCCACTGACGCTCAGACCCCCAGAGGTTTACTCTTCTCCTTGCCTTTCGCTTGGGGACGCTTTTGTTTTCCTTTCCTACGTTTCCTACGGCTGCCTTCCTTTATAGCTTTAACAGCTTGTACGGATGTTGTGGTCATCTGATGTGTAGCGAACCGTTTATTTCTTATTATGTCCCAGGATCCTGAGGGTGACTCAGGTGTCACTGTGTGACAACAGCGCTCTAGAAACACGCTGTCTGAAACCGCTCGTTCCAAGCCGGAGCCTAGCCCGGAGGGGACACACCCAGGCACCCAGGCACCCCGAGCGGGACTCGAACCCGAGACCCACCGGAGAGCAGGACCCGGCCAAACCCGCTGCACCCCCCTCTCTTATTAAAATTGAGAGGTGTATCAGCGACACAGTTACGAACACGGAATCGACGTGTGTGAGAACAGTAATAACACAGTAAGTGAACAGTAATGACCTTCATGGGAAACTGTGCCGCTTCGGCTGTGTCTCACGGGCCCGGCCGACGGGAGCACCTTGTTACCACAGTACAGCGCACGCATTACCGCGGTAAACACCGTCCTCCTCGGAGAAACACGTCACTCGTAGCGGGGCTGCGCGAGCCACGTGCTCGTTCCTGCGCTGCCCGGCGGCGGACTCCCCGCGAGGACGCGCTCGTGCGCGCTCGTCTCCCACCGCCATCTCTCCCTCTCCGTCTCGGCTCGCGCCAAACGGTGCGGCTGAGCATGAGCGCGCGCGCGCGTGCCGCGTGCCCTCGAGCCGGAGAGTGTTGATTGGCGTGCGGAGCGGAGCGCGCGGACGTGCGGGATTCGGGCCCCCGAAGCGCTGGAGGTGTTTCTTTTTCTTTCTTTTTTTTTTTTTTTTTCTTTCCTTTTCCCTCTAGACTAGTCTCTCCTTCCTCTTCTTCTTCTTCCTCCTGATTTTACCGGGAACGAGGGAGTCACACCTGCCGGGAGCAGCAGCGTCTTCGGCCCAGGTTGGTACCGCCTCAGTCACGGGCTCCGCCGGCGCTTTTCTCCCGCCGGTCGGTCGGTCGTCGCCGGGCGCTGAGTCTGAGGCGAGGTGAGCCCGCTAGCAACATGCTATCTTAGCCGCGGGGACGCACGTACCGTAACTAAATGGGAAATGAAGCCGATAATAAATAAATAAATAAATAAATAAATAAAGAATATATATGGACGAGCCAGCCAGCCAGCCAGCCAGCGGCCGCCGCTCGGAAAGAAACCGCTGAGCGAACGAACGAACGACGCGTCCCTCGACTCCCTCCTCGACTCGCTCGGCTCTTCTTCTTTCGTCTTCTTGACTTGCATTAAGCCGGGCGGTCAGCGAGCTCATGATTGCGGGTCGCGAACGGGGACAAAACGGACCGGACCGGACCGGACCGGAGCGGGAGAGAGAGAGCGAGCGCGGGGAACCGGGCGGGCGCACTGACATACACATACGATCGGATAGGGCGCAGGGATGTGAGGAACACGGAGCAGCGCGTGTCCCACATTGAGGAGCCGCAGTCCGACCCGCTTAACGCACCGCTGCGCTCGCCATCATCATCGTCAACGTTTTTATTAATCATTTTATTATTGCTCGAGCTGTAGTCTTTGCATCATCATCATCATCATGATCATGTGTTTCTCCTTTTCAGCGCGCGCGCGCACACACACACACACACTGGCTGGCTGGAAGTGAACAAGGACAACATGAATGTCACCCGTGACACATGAGCGTCTCTCTTGTCAGCCCTCAGTCCTTGTGTAGCAGGTGATGTAGTAACTGCTCCATTTTACCCCCTTATTACGCCTGTGTTGGGCTGGTCGGTCGGTTTGGGTTCATATTGGCGGTCGCTTGGACTCGGCTGCGTTAATGTCACCGGGTTGGTCGCGTCGTTGTCCACGTCCTCGTGACAACGTCCTCCCGAGGGGCCGGGGAGGTCAAGGACTTCGGCGGCGCAGCGAGGAATCGGAGCGACGGCCGGGAATTCGTTGCTCGTTGACGGGCGGCCCCAGCGTCCGCTCCATCCCATCCCATCCCCATCCAGAGGCACGCCGCACCCGCACCTCTCTTCCCATCCTCGTCCTCAGCGCCGGCACCGCCTCCGTCGCACCCCCCTCCCCTGCCGCAGCCAAAGCCGAATTGATCTCTTTCTTCTTTCGTCTGTGTTTTGGCTGAGAGTCATTCGGCAGTACAGCCCGGTTGACGCCTCGGTGCAACGTTGCTCTTGCTGGAGGATGGAGATCTTGGGCACTTACTGATGTCCCCTTTTTTTTGGGGGGGGAATCCTCTCACTTCTTTCAGCAAACCTGGGGATATTTACCTTTCCTGTTTTCACCCATGAAACAAACCTGAGATCACCAGAGAGCGTTCAGCGACAGACCGTAGAGCGGCTTCTTCATGGGTCCATCTGTGACTGCCCAGGTGTCTTTAAATGGATCTCTGTGGGACATTGTGGCATCTGACAAGCCTCCAACTTTCTGTCCAATTAGCAGAAACATGGACATCAATATACCTGGCTGTGCCACCGTCTCAAAGAGGAAACAAGCGTGACTGACTCACGCAAGGGTAAAGGGTTGTGTAACGAGTCTTAAAGCGCAATCCATCCTTTGCTTAGGCGTGCGGTTAAAGTCCTGATAAAGAAGCCAAGGAGTCGCAGTATTTGCTCCGATTACCTGTCAGCTGCGAGGCTCTCAGTGAGTCTATAGCAGGAGAGAGGGGCTCAGCAGTTGGACTTATAACACTGGGTGTGACTCTTTGGCCACTGAGGCCCCTGGGGAATGACATGGGTACTGGGACTGTGGGTGCTGGTGATGGCACAGATGGGTGAGAATTTCAGTGGTGTGTGGGACTGAGGAGCTGAGAGGAGAACGGAGAACTGGTCAAAACATCTCTTGCTCATCTCTGTACCAGTCTTCTGTTCATCCGTGTAACAGTGTCCTGCTCGTCCCTGTAACGATCTCCATCTCATCCCAGTAATGCGCACATGCTCATCAGTGGTTCTGTCAGGTGGTCACTAGAAGTTTCTAGGCTATTCTGGATTGATATTTGATTCCCTGTGAAGGGTTCTGTCATGTAAATAATTTAGTATGCGTTACCTGAGTGATTTAGTGACTTCCATGCACTCACCTTCCTCTCATCTGAAAACCTGCACATGACCTTGGGTGCCATGTGTGCCCTGAACATTTTGATGGGGAGGCAGGGGGAGGGTCCAGGTACGAAGGACCTGTCCTCTGAGTACTTGCTGTATGAATGCAGGATAGCTATGAGCTAATTTCTTAAAACGATGAATGTTGCACCAGAGCAAAGCAGTTTGTAATGGATGTTATCTGGAATTTCTACACAGTGCACCAGTAGGTGGCGCAGTAGTTAGAGCTGTCAACATTCGCTAAATGCACACATGCTCAAAGTCATCCTGCTCTTCAGATGGGAAAATCATTGCAAGTAACTCAGTGCATGAACCTCGTGCTGTAAGATTTCAAGTGCATTTATTATTATTATTTTTAGTATTATCTTACATTTGGACAGTGAGCCACAGTGCTGAGGTGCTGAAAAACCTCAGTGTTGCTGTCTAGGTTATTGCAGGTTCACAAGAGGGGGATGACTGTATGTCATTCTTTTTTTGTCTCCATACAAATATAGCACAGAGACACACACACACACACACACACACACGTAGATAACTTGTGACAAAGAGCACTGACTTCTCACCTGTCCCGTTGCCACAACCCTTCCCCGTCCCGTCCGTGGTGTGACCATCTGCCACCCCCTTCTCTTCCCCAAGAGGCAAATTATGCCATCAGCACCAGCGTCCCAGCCCCCGGCTCAGCGTGCCCCTCGGCCCCTGCACCGAAAGAGCTCCCCTGGCAGGCCCCGCTCCGTGCTGCAGCCCAGGCCATGAGTGCCACTGGCCCCGCCCCCGCCGGCCCGGTTCCCGCACCCGCTCCCACCCCCACGCCTGCCAGCTCGCTCGCCCAGAGGAAGAGGCAGCAGTACGCCAAGAGCAAGAAGCAGGGCAGCTCGGCTAACAGCCGGCCTCCGCGCGCCCTCTTCTGCCTGACCCTGAACAACCCTCTCCGGAGAGCCTGCATCAGCCTCGTCGAGTGGAAGTATCCTTCTGTCGCCTCTGGGGGCGCTGTCTGCACTGCGGGGAGTGATGCGGTGTGGGTCCCTCAGGGCGTTCGCGTCACCTCGGAGTGTTACTGGGCCTTTACTTTGTGTCCGGTGCTGGCCCAGGGTGGGGCTGGGAATAAAAAACATAATTTAGTAACTGTTCGTGTCTCAATAATGAGCATTCCCATGATGCACCTCTGCTGGCCATGTTTCGCGGAGCTCTTGTCACGTTTTGTCTGTTTTCCTTAATGAGATATTGCAGGCCATTTGATATCTTCATACTAATAGCTATTTTTGCCAACTGCATGGCCCTGGCTGTTTATATCCCCTTTCCTGAGGACGACTCGAACTCGACGAACCATGACTTGGTGAGTGCAGCTGCGGTTCCTCATCTGGCGACGATCTTCTGTGCACGGGGCCTTGTGTGAAGGGAATGGTTAGTCGGATCTGCGGATATTGCTTTGTTATTATTATTATTACTATTGTTAGTTATTATTAGTATTAATAAGTTTTTATTTAAGCGCTTCCTTTAACAGTCATTTCTGAGGGTTACGGTTTCTCCCCCTGGACTCCGAGTCCCTGACCGATGATGAAACCACTCTGTCAGAAGTTTGATTGGCTGTTTAACCAGAGGTGTTTGTTTCCCAGTCCTCTCATTGGTGGACTGGGTCAGCTGTCACTGTCACTATGCTTTGATTGGTCGTTTCAGCTGTGTGCGCTGTTGCTTCTCCGGACGCCGTGCTCTGGGTCAGTCCAGCACCCCCAGGAAGGTTGGGGACAAGGATAAATGCCACTGGCTCGAAGGGTTATGAAATGCCAAGCCATGAACTTCCTGTAGCTCTCTCCTAAAGGATGTACTTGCACATTAGCTGACAGAAAAGTATTCAAAATTTAGTAAAGAAATAGCTTCATGGTCTAACTTGTACAGTGAAAAAGGTTAAAACACATTTTCTGGAAAAAGATGCAATGTGAGCGCTGAGCACACTGGGGAATAAATGGTCTTTCGCTGTTCGGCCGAAAGGTCTGTCCATGTGTGACGCCTGTACTGCAGCACGGCGTCCTGCTGCCTTCGCGGAGGACCTAGTCGCCATCTGGCTACAAATGAGTGTGGGGAAGTGAGCGAATGTTCGCTCTGCACTGAAATGACAACTTTGCCCAAGAACGTGTTCTATGTTTATGTGCCTATCCTGGGGTCCTGGGGGGAGCAGTTCGTCTTTTGAGAACATGTCACACCGAATCGGCTATTGACTAACAGCTGCTTTTCCCACTTGGAAAGGGAACATGTTTGAGTGTGCGTGAAACAACGATGGGTTCGAATGTCTTCGTGGCTTATGGGCGATTTCACTGAGAAGCACAAGTGACCGATTCCACTTTGGACTAGAAAATTGACATTATAATCATTCATTCATCTGTGCATCTCCATGGTGATGCACAGCTGAGAGTAAACAGTACATCTCCAACAGACAAAGACCTTTATACACACACATGGACACACAGCTTGTGTGTGTGACTCCGTCATGTTGCTGGTTCACATTCCTCCAGTAGCTCTTATACAAGTGACATCCAAATACATAGCAGATGGTGTTGGACTCATTGATGGAGCTGTCAGGAGATCACGTGAGAAGTGGCTCTCAACGAGATGGGTTTGAGACCCTTCTTAAGTGTGGGAGGGATTCAGGAGCTCTGAGGGACACAGGCAGCTCATTCCACCACACTGAGGCTAAAACTGAGAACCTAGACGCTTTCAGTTTTGGACCACACATGGGTGGGCCCAAAGTGGGCAGACATGGAGGATCATAGCAGTCTGACTGGGGTGTAGTGAGTAATCAGGTCTTGTAGATATCAGGGAGCAGAGAGGGGGGTTTGACACAGACAGCTGCAGGAAACCTTTGGAGAGAGACGAGGAGGGGGATACATGGGAATCCTTTGGCAGGGCAAACACAACTCGTACCATGGTATTCTGTATCAGCTGTAGAGGTTTGATGGCAGTAGCAGGAAGGCCACACAGGAGAAAGTTGCAGTATCCAGACAGGATGTCACTATGTCCTGGAGAAGTAGTTGTGCAGAGTCAGTTCTGAGGTAAGGACGGATCCTGCGGATGTTATGCAGGCTGTGTCTGCAGGACCGGGTTGTGGCTTCGATGTGCTGAGAAAAAGACAGACTCGAGTCAATCGTCACTCTCAGACTCTTAGCCGAGGAGGTAGGAAAATGAGTGAGTTGTCCAGGTTGATCAATAGATCGTGACAGGAGGACAGGCCAGCTGGGAGGTGAAGAATCTCTGTTTGGAAAGGATGAGTTGTAGGTGGTGATCAGACATCCACGCAGAGATGTTCGACAGGCAGGCAGCAATGCGCGGAAATGTCTGATGCTCCAGGTGGAAAGGAGAGGAAGAGCTGGGTATCGTCAGCGTAGCAGTGCTATTTGAATCCACGGGAGGCTATGAACAGGCTGAGGGAGGAAGTGTAGATCGAGAAGAGCAGAGGACCCAGTACCGAGCCCTGCGGGACACCGGTTGAGAGAGGCAGAGGAGAACAGGAGCTCTGCCGGACCACTTGATAGGATGATAGGATCTATCTTATAGGTGGGACTGAAACCATTCCAGTGCTGTTCCTTTGAGGATAGCAGGAACCCATGGTCGAAAGTGTTAAATGCTGCACGCAGGTCGACGAGGATAAGGTCCACGGGGAGGGGGGGAGCACTCTGACCAATAAACTTACAGCCTTTATCATTTGTGAGAACTTGTGAGAAAGGGCATTGATGCGCAGGAGTTCTGCTTCAGAGTGCAGTCAGGGGATCTAGTGCTGGTGGGACAACAAATGGTATCATGGTCCGCTGTCCTGAGACCATCCTGTTTCTGTCTCGTGTCCCATTCTGTGTCTCCGTCTGCACTGCATGGTACAGGATGTGGTCTCTACCTGTCCTCTCTGGTACCGTCTTACTGCTGCTTGTTTTCTGTGCCCAACACATGGTCCTGTTTTCACTGTGTTTTTACTCTCCTGGTCCTTGAATGTAATCTTTGTCCTACTTCTGCGCTCCCACCTCAGTGATTGTCGTTCGACCGTCTCCTCTGAGTGTGGTGAGACTGGTGAGCAGCGGTCGGGTGTACAGCGATCAGTATGGCCATTCGATGTGCCCTCTCACACTGGGACCCTTCTGAAGAGAAGCTGTGACAGCAGGGGATCGACACCTGAGAACAGCGCCCCGAGGAGGTGCTGTCGGCACACACCTGCCTGAGGTCACATCCCGAAATGGCCAGAGGCTGTAGAGATTTCTCACCAAACTGTCTTTATACTGCAGTATGTGTGTGCAGTGTCCTGGTAGTGTTTAGGAGGCAGTACAGCACCACCTGGGGGAAAGGCCGTACAGTGTAAATGCAGTGCACTGTGGGTATGCGCGCGGTGCAGGTGTCATGTCCCGGGGGTCGGGCGGGTGTCGTCGTAACATGCTGTCTGCACACCTGGCTTATGCGTGAGCAGCACCAGTGTGTGAGCGCCATGTGCCGACACACCCTCGAGGTCCCGGTTAGTGTTGCAGCGCCGTTTACCCCACCCCCCCCCCATGCGGAGCAGTTAAAGCTTCATTAAATACGGCTCTAATTACTAATACACACTGATGTGTCTCTGGGCCACCTGACCAATGTGGGCCACCGACCTGAGCCCCGCGCCGCCGCCAGCTCTCCACACAGCTCTCTCTCCTGTCATCCACACGCATGCACACACACACGCAGAGGCTGATGCACGTGCTTTGACACTAGTCCCTGCGTCTACCTCCACAAACACGGTAGCTCGCGGGCCGTACTGCGCTTCCTCTGCTCTGCTCTGCACTCTGAGAGCAGTAAAGCAAGAGCTCGGTATTGTCGTCATGGTGATTTGGTTTGATTTTTGCTGGAGCCCAGGGGGGCAGCTGACACACGCCTCCCGTGGCCAGCAGTGCGTGGACCAACAGTGCGTCGTGAGGCTGTTTGTACCAGCTCTTTACTGCCCTGCGGGGGTAAAGTACAGGTAAACGGCAAGAAAATGGGAAGGAGGCAATGACTTGGACTGCACTCTCCTTGCTGTGTCCTGCGGCTGTAACGGAGACACGCTGTGCTCCACGAGGGGGTGACCGAAAGCCACCGGGGGCATTGTGTCTAGTTATAGGAGAGGTGCTGATGACGACCTTTGACCGGGAGAAGAAACTGTGCCATTTTCACACGTGCTGAGACCTTTCGCTTGAACCCAGAGAAGGGGAGTGCGCTAGAGTCAGAGGAAGTGACCAGCGGTCCCAGCGCCAGAGGCCGTTCCGCTCGGACCTGTGCTCATGGTGTACTGAGAGAGACGCGGGCTCACTGGATGTGTCCCCTTCTGTATTACACATCAAACGGAAGTGCGTTCGCTCAGTGCTGCTCCTACGTAGTGTGTCCCCGTCCTCTTCTAGGAAAGTTCACGTTCGACCTGCATTACAGTTCTGACCACTTGTGGACCATCTGCTCACCTGGTGGAGCTTCTGATGTTGTTCTCTGCACGCGTGTGTGGTGACTTGTGGTCCTGGCCCTGCACTGACACACGCTCACACACACACACACACACACACACACGCACACACTCGGGAGGGACGTCCTGAGAGTGTCAGGCTGTCTTTTGGAGGCACTTTATGAGCTGAAACAGTGAGGTGTAGATTATTTTTGTATTGTCTCTCTTTCATTATTAATTTCATTTTCTTAATAGCGATTATTCTTGTTGTTTCTTGTTGCGGGAGCACAATGAACAGATCAGTGTCTGAATGGTTATGAAACGAGGCAAAACGCTATCATGAGGCTCTGCAGTGCTCCAGTTAATGTGGCCCCGCCCATTTCACCGGTGTGGCAGTGGTGTGTGTCGACTGTGCGAACACTAAGTGACGTCTTCTGTGACAGAGGACACATGTGAGACACGTGCAGCATGTCGCGTCACATTGTGCATCGTATCAATTTCCCACTGCGTCTGCGCACTATCGCCACATGCAGGCCGCCGCGCCACTCGGGCTCGAAACGCGATTATTTCCCGGAAAATGATGGCACTAAAAATAGCTGCTTATGCGGGAGTGAGATGAAGAAGCAGGCGAGAGCAGCGTCTGCTCTCGGCCCCCCGCAGCTCGACTCCCCAGAACGAGGCCTCCTGCGTCTTCGCTGCGGCTTCTTAATCGGCCCCGTGCTCCTGAGTGCCGTACCGTGACCTTGTGAAGGGCGCTGCGCATTGCCGTGGACAAAGGGCTCTGCTTAATAACAACAGTAGTAACCATCATAGTAATAATAATAATAGTAACAGTAATTTGAAAATAAAAGGTGGACCGAGCAGACCAGAGAGGTACTGCTAGTGGTGGCAGCGTTAGGATCACTTGGCATGGAGACCAGGAGTGTCCAGCTCCAAAACGAGCGCAGTGACGGAGCCAATGCGTTTCCTGGGCAAAGTGCAACGTGAATCTTTCAGCTGATGGAGAACCAGTGGAACGGTCGACGCAGAGAAAAGAGGAAATATA
This sequence comes from Scleropages formosus, assembly GCF_900964775.1. NCBI lineage: Eukaryota > Metazoa > Chordata > Actinopteri > Osteoglossiformes > Osteoglossidae > Scleropages > Scleropages formosus. The sequence goes on from NC_041810.1 coordinate 8,359,534, forward strand.
ACAATAAACCTGCGTTTTTTTAAGGAGTTGTGAGTGGCACATGAGTATTAATTCTCACACACACATACAGTTATTACTCTTCATTAATCTGACTGACAGTGACGTTTATACACTGTTATACACACTGAATGACCTATCAATACAGCAGGGTAATTTTTACTGTATCAGTTCAGGGTAAGTACCTCAATCAAGGGCCCTACAGCAGCAGGGGGATTCGAACCTGGGGCCTAGCAGTACATATGTGGGCCAATTGCAGGTTGACGCCACCTGCTGCCCACATACGTACTGCTGTTTGCGTTGCGCTCGGTGGGGCTGTGGTGCCCTGTCCATCAGGGGTGCTGTGCTGGACACCACTGGGGCTTATGGGTTAGTCAGCAACTTTTTGATAATTATGTCACTCATCCTCACGCTGTAAATGCAGCGCTGTACACACGCACACGCCAAGCAGAGCAGAGCACCTCCCCAGTCTCAGCCTGTTGGCCCATTAACAACCTCTTTCCTGCTCAGACTAACACTGTGTGCAGGGATTAGAAAGGAGGGAAGATTTGCGCGGTGGCACAGTGGAAGTGCCTGTGAAGAAGGCCCCTCTGCACGTTTCGGGCGCCGGGTGGGACGTGCCCTGGAGACCAGGACGGAGCAGCGCTAAAGGCCTCTTTGACTGGCACCAGCCAATGGACTAAATAGGGGCTTTACGAGGACATAACCGCTCATTTGTGCCCTGAGCCAAATTAATCACAGCTCTTCACTCTAATGAAGTGATAGGATGGACCGGGGTGCGGGAGACACACACACACACACACACGCGTCCAGACTCATGTAAGGTACTAGGTTCACATTTTCAGAGATGCTCCACTTTATCAGCCTCCTGCGTGTTTACAAATAGCGCAGTATTTTTCTCTCTCTCTCTGTGTCACTGTCCGTGTATGTAGAAATGTTGTACATTAAATTGGATAAAATCCATTCGTGATGCTGAGTGTTCCGTTATGATGAGTCAGTCCCTTCATGCTCATGTGAGTGCAACAGTCACACACCCTCTTACAGGTTACTGTCAGGTTACCGTGTTTACCCTCCGAGCAAGTAGATGGCAGCAAAGAGCTCCCAAATAGTGCAGACGTCCTTAATCGGACTCTTTTTCACAGTATCTGCGGCTTCCGTCTGGTGTTCCTGTGCGCTGGTGATCTGGAGAAGGTGGCGAACAATCCACGTGTCCATTGAATGGGTCTCACACACACACGTGTGTGTTATTATTCATGAAAAACAAATAATAAAAGCAATGTCAGTGTGTTTCGTCCTGCCACTACACCCAATATAACACCGCTTCTTTTTTGTTTTGTGGTACCCTGGTGCGTGAGGCTGGGGAGCGCTGTTGGGGGAGGGGGCGTGGCCTCGCAAACCCACAGAGGACTGCGCTGTGCCACTGACTCAGAGATATTTGCGGAGTGCCCTGCGGCTGGCGCTCCACTCATGTGTGAAGAGGCGTGTGCGTCCGAGTGGGAGGGTTTCATCGCGCAGGAGCACAGCGAGACCCTTTTATGAGCAAATTGCTGCATTTCATAGGTTCTGTACAGTAATTACTGTGGTAAAAGGAGCTCAGCCACAAGGAGCTCTTACAGGTAGCGTGGGGACACAGGTGGTGTCTCCTGTGGATGCCTAGGTCAAAAGTCATGCGATCCCCCTCTTAGAGCATGCAGGGTGTGCATGTATGTGTGCACGCAAGGGGGTGGGGGAGGGGGTCGTGCTGAATGACAGCACCGATTACTGTGAGTCGTGCGTAGCCCGTTAACCGCTCCCTCAAACAGTGCATGTGACAACATGAATTACACTCAATTACGGTGTGCTTGGTTCCTGTGCTTTGGCCCCGAGCCGCTTCATTAAACAGCGAAGAGCGTTGGCACGGGTTCCAGCACCCCCGGCGTAGCACCGCCGTTCCAACCTGCGAGGTGTTGCCGCAGACGTGCCAAGCATGCTGGGAACGGACCCCACGCCGGCTCCTCGAGAGCTCCGTCTCGTTTTTTTGTCGAATCGGCCGCTTCGTTTCCCTCCTGTTTGCGTCTTTGGTTTGTCTTGTGGGCCCAACGCCGCTGAGCAGGGACTCTGCAGAAACGAGATGCCGAGAAGAAAGCGAGCTTTCCTACTGGAGTGCTCGCGACTCTCGGTTGTAGTCGAAAGAGTAAAGTTTGAGTCCCCTCCGGCGGTGGCATCCTATGGTAAAGCTTACCGTGCTCTGTAAGTCACTCAGTGTGGAGGCCTCACACTGTAAGCCACATGGTAAAGATGAACGAATTCGGTGTACATCTGCCATTTTGCCGGTACTGCGATACAGGACGGTGTAAGAGCTGCTTGCGTCACTCTGCTGCTCAGCCAAAGGGACACAGGTTTGATGGGGACAAAGTACTTCGTAGAGTGCAGAGAGATGTCGTTAACAGGACCCTACAGGTCCTACTGGTCTGTCTCTCTTTACTGGACCCGGTCGCTCCCATCACCCCATCAGGAGCACCGAGCTCCTCCACCTCACAGGGTCATTGCTGAGTGGACTGTAGATCTTCCATGAGAGAAACAGCAATGGCTTCTTCCGCACCTCCATGTCCATTGTTTCCACAAAGGAATCACATTCACGTCCTGCCCTGTGGCTCTACATGGGAGCTCGTGATTGTGTGTGAACAGCTACTACCTGTGTGTGTGTGTGTGTGTGTGTGTGTGTGTGTGTGTGTGTGTGTGTGTGTGTGACCTCACTTCTGCTTGTCCAGAGTGCAAACCCGACAGACCCGAATTTGCTCAGCTCCATGCCGGGGTTAGATGTGTGTGCATAGTAAAGTGTTGCAGATGTCTGATGATTAACGTGTTCCCCCCAATGTCTCTCTCCTCCCCAGGAAACAGTGGAATATGCCTTCCTTATCATTTTTACAATTGAAACATTTTTGAAGATTATAGCGTATGGATTAGTAATGCACCAGAATGCATATGTGCGCAATGGCTGGAACATGCTGGATTTTGTCATTGTAGTCATAGGGTAAGTATGCCGTGCTGCGTGTGTGTGCGTGCGTGCGTGCGTGCGTGTGTGTGTGTGCTGCATTAAGAGTGTGTGTGTTCCGCTCTGCTGCAGGTTGTTTAGTGTTGTCTTGGAGTTTCTTACCAAAGACAAGGAGTCGGACACAGCAGGAAGCAACTCGGCGGCACATGGCCACGGGGGGAAACCAGGGGGCTTTGATGTGAAAGCGCTGCGAGCGTTCCGTGTGCTGCGCCCCCTGCGGCTCGTCTCAGGAGTTCCCAGTGCGTACCGCGGTGCCAGCCTGCCGGCATCTGGAAAGTGCTCATCGAACCTGCGTGAACGTGCTCTTGCCAACGCACCTCCTCTTTCTGCCCAGGTTTACAGGTTGTGCTCAACTCCATCATAAAAGCCATGGTGCCCCTCCTCCACATCGCCCTCCTCGTTCTCTTCGTGATCATCATATACGCCATCATCGGACTGGAGCTCTTCATCGGGAAGATGCACGCGACTTGCTTCGTTGCCGGCACAGGTCAGCTGTGAGCACCGTCCCGTCGGCAGCCTGCAGGTGGCAGTAAAGAGCCGCCACACAGAGTAGGAGAGCCTTCGGGACTGCGCCACCTTCGTTCAGCACTCTTCCACGGTGTTCCGTGCTCACCGATTGTGGTGCTCTTGCGTGTCTCTCACCAGTGAAAGGATGAGGAGCATTTCACATGTTAACGGGACTGGAAATCAGGCAAAAAGGGCATGAAACACAAGAGTACGGAGATGTCATTTTCCATCAGTGTAACGTTTTAAGTTTAATGTAGCTCAAAGTTTATAACAAATTGTGAAAAAAAGTACTCTCTATTACAACTTATTTTATTATGTTCTTTATTACAAACACACACACACATATATGTATATGTGATATTTTATTATTAGCCTTTTACCGCGATTTGTTGATGTAGCGGCTGGCGTCACTGAAGTACAGGTTAATTTCCAGTCTCGGCTGCATTCCTAACATGAGGAACCAGTGTATGTCAGTGTACTAGAATAAGTGTGTGTTCCTTGTATAAAATGTTATGAGATATGTTTACCCTCTTTACACTGGCCTTGCCAAGTACCTCTGTTTCTTATGTTCATTTCACTTTTTATCCTATTCCATGCGACTGAAAAGATACTTGTTGTGACACATAATGCTTTCTGTTTGGGGTGTTGCCTGTTGCTCACTAAATGTCGTCACATGTCCCTCTTGTCCCACCTCTTTCATACACTGAGTCTGTGGAGAGAGCATCCTGGTGACGCGTCAGGCCTTTCACCCCAATAGTTATGACTGAGTACAGTAACGGTGTAACTAACTACAGTAATACCACCAATGGTAGTAGGAGGGATAATAATGATGAGGGAAACGACTCTGTGTGTGTGTGTGTGTGTGTCCCTTTCTCCCGCAGACATCATTGCGGAGGAGGAACCTGCACCGTGTGCAATCTCAGGTCATGGGCGCCAATGCCCCGTCAACGGTACTGTATGCAGGGAGGGCTGGCACGGCCCCAACGGCGGCATCACCAACTTCGACAATTTTGCCTTCGCCATGCTCACTGTGTTTCAGTGCATCACCATGGAGGGCTGGACCGACGTGCTCTACTGGGTGAGTGGCACCGGGCCGGGGCCTTGCTCTACCGCGGTATCAGCGCCATGAAGAAAAGTAAATGTTTGTGCAAAGAGGAAAAGCCTCTTTTGATTGTTACTGCTGCTCTCATTCAGCGTTTACTTCCGCACTCTATTACTGTGACTGCTCTTACTTTCGTCGTCCTCATCTGCATCATCGTAACGCACCTCTGTCTACACGCGTCCGGCCTTCCAAGAGCCCGTCTCTAGATTTTTCCCCAGGGCTACGGGTTCTGTTTGCGGTGCTGTTGCATGCTGGGATGGCTCACAGCTAGACTTTCAGCCAGACACACAGCCCTCACCATCCACTGCGCCCTCCTCCTCCTCCAGCCCCCCATGAGGCTCCGTGCGCTCTATGTCTTGCGGGAACATGTTGCACTTGCTCCTCTCTGGCCCTCTGTGGGGGTCCCTCTTCGGCCCCGTGCTCCAGCGTGTTGCGTGACGTAGCCCTTGTGTCGCATTCCAACAAAACAGTTGTGCTGCCAGAGTGCTGCAGTTGGTGTATCGAAGTGTGAAGAGGGTGGATTGTGACTTTACGACCGCGGGGGAGATGCGATGTGGCACTGCTCTGTGTGTAATGAATGACAGCTGAAAGCGTATGATGTTGATGTAGCGTGTTTTAAAGGTGTAACTCTCTGCTCGTCTCTTTCCGTTTCTCCCTCCCTCTCTCTCTCTCTCTCTCTCTCTCTCTCTCTCTCTCTCTCTCTCCCTCCCCCCCCGCACGCCTGTCCTTGGCGCTGCTTATCGCTGCAGATGAACGACGCCATGGGGCTTGAGCTGCCCTGGGTCTACTTTGTCAGTCTCGTCATCTTTGGATCCTTTTTCGTTCTAAATCTCGTTCTTGGTGTGTTGAGCGGGTAAGCGCTTCCTCCCTCTCTCTCTCTCTCTCTCTCTCTCTCTCTCTCTCTCTGTCCCTGTCCCACCCCCCCGGCCGTGTCTCCTTCCATTGTCCTGCCCCCTGCTGGAGATAGAGGACCGCAGCCCCTGCGTCGAAGAGTTAACGTGCCGCTCTGGCATCCGCAGGTCAATGATGCCATTGGGTGGGAAACGCCCTGGATCTACTTTGTTAGTCTCATCATCCTGGGCTCCTTTTTTGTGCTCAACCTGGTTCTGGGTGTGTTGAGTGGGTAAGCGGGCGGCGTGAAGTGTGGCCCTACGAGTGCAGTGCTCCTCTGCGTTTGACTCATCTGCTGGCAGCTCTCTCTTACACTGCCCTTACACTGCTCTTACACTGCTCTTACATCACATGCTCAGTTTGCTGGATGAGTGACGAGAGCCGCACCTGGTTCTTGGGTCACAGCAGTCAGTCAGTGTGATGTAAGTGTCCCTGCTGTGCGGTCGGCCGTGTCCAAGTCCCCCGGGGCATCAGCGCCACAGACTCGGAATCTCGTGGGCTGCAGCCTCAGAGCTGCTCTTCTCATGTTACCTTCTCGTGACCTTTCTGTGCCTGTTTTGTGTGTGTGTGTGTGTTTCTGTTACTGTTTGTGCCTAATAGTCTGCTTTGTAAAGAACCAGCCTGGGCATCACGTAAACGTTTCCCAAATGAGTAATAATCAGGTTGAACCGTTTTATTCTTGATTTTCTCACATCTCTGTTCTGTTCTTCAAAACGATCAATGGCTTTAAGGCAGAAACGCAATGCATCGCTGACCCAGCCTGTCCTCAAATAGGGAGTTTTCCAAGGAGAGGGAGAAGGCGAAAGCACGCGGAGACTTTCAGAAGCTGCGGGAGAAACAGCAGCTGGAGGAGGACCTCAAAGGCTACCTGGACTGGATCACTCAGGCGGAGGACATCGACCCGGACAACGAGGAGGACGGCGATGATGATGGCAAGCGCAACCGTGAGTGTCCCTGAACGCACAGTTTGTTTGGCAAGGCACTCCGTGTTGCTGTAGTCGGGCCACACGCCCCCTAGGGGCCGCAACGCATCTTCCTGGGAGTCGGGCATGTTAAAGCACACTGTCCTTGGTCTCCCGAGGCGCTCTCCATGACTCGGATGCTGCGCCTTTCCTCTTCTGTCTGCTTCCGTCCATTCCATATGGACGTCGTCCAGGGCGCCCACCTGCACTCACATGTCCCATGGAATCGCGTCATCGTGCATCCACAGTGCGGCTGTTGTGTTGCAGCCCTTTCTGCAAGCTCTGCGTTCCTGTGTTCTGTGTTTCGTGTTGTCACTCATTCTCCCCCCCCCCTCGGTGTCCCTCCGCATGGCACCAAGGGCCAACTGTGGCCGACTTGATGGAGAAGAAGAAAGGACGCTTCGGGTGGTTCAGCCAGTCCTCTGACACACATGGTAAATGAGTGTGTCATTGCACTTGCTCTGCTCTCTGCTCTCCAGCGTGTGTGTGCTGCATGTGTGCGCTACATGTGCCGTGTGTGACTTTCACACTTTGTCTGCCTGTTACCGTGTGACACTCTCAGGACAAGTTGTACTTTCCAGGGTATCTGCTAGGTACTTTTTACCTTCTATCCTCAAAGGCACTTGTACATGGAGAAATCCACTTTAACTTCGTTACACTTCACTTACTCTCGTCTCTTGTCGTCTGAGTCGTTTACATTAAATGTTCAACATCATCGCAAAGCGAAGTCCTTTCAACCACGGACCGATAGCAGAGCCCTCGTAGTCACATGTTTCATTAGCTCTTCTTCCACCCAAAACTTTTCATTCAGGTAACGAGTTCCATTGTTTGTTCTTTTACTGGTGTAGCAGTATTTTCCCTTGAGTACCGTGTTTCACTGTGCTCCACTGCTCGGTGTATATGGTGAGTTTCGGTGTGCAGTGGCAGTCGGTGGGGGGAACCTCAGAGGTTTACTCTTCTCCTTTGCCTTTCCCTTGGGAATGTTTTTGTTTTCCTTTCCTATGTTTCCTATGGTTACCTTCCTTTATAGCTTTAACAGCTTGTACAGATGTTGTGGTCATCTGATGTGTAGCGAACCGTTTATTTCTTATTATGTCCCAGGATCCTGAGGGTGACTCAGGTGTCACTGTGTGACAATAATGTTCTAGAAACATTCATGCAGTTGAACTGAATTGGTGTTTTGGTAACTGGTACGGAAACGTCGTGTCATTTTGAATATCGGACTGTTTACATTGTTCTGAGTATGTGTGCTGCATGTGTGTCTACTGTGACTTTCTGAGCGCTTTGCATGTTTGTCTGCTGCGGAGCTTTACTGCGTCTCCGCCTGAGTACTTTACAACGGTGCCCTACACAGAAACGTCGTTGGGCCCCAGAGTTAGGCCTCCGTCACTTGGCCCGGGAGCTTCTTGCCAGCTTTGCGTACAGCTCTCCTGTAGGTGTCTGCCAGCTAAGATGGTGGCTGTGGATAAACAAACCTTGCCTGGACTGGAGTGTCACATGTCTGCGGCCCCTTTCTGTGACTCTCCGTCTGTAGGAGGTGCGCTGAAGAAACAAGGAGGAATTATGAATAAGGGTACATGTCAGCAACGTGGGGGGGTGGGGGGTAGGTGGCAGTGCCGTCGCGACAGAGCACTTCCGGACTGAAACGCAGCAGCAGACGGGCTCTCTCTGTCTCGCTCTCTCTGTCCCTCTCTCTGTGTCTGTCTCTCTCTCTGTTTCTCTCTCTCTCTCTCTCTCTCTCTCTCTCTCTGTCTTGTTCTCTCTCTATCTCTCTGTTGCTCTCTTTCTCTGTCTCTCTCTGATTCTGTGTGTATACATTCTCTTTTGCATACCTGGAAGCTCGCTGACTTGGAGCCAGAAGTGTTATACACACCTGGAGGGTCATGGACTGGTGGCACTTTACTGACGCTCACTTTTACCACTAAGTCACAATCGGTAAAAGGTTAATAATATAGGTGTCCCTCCATTTACCATCCCTAGTTTCTGTAAAAATCTCACATTCAGCTAGTATAGAAAAAACTTTTTGACGGATTCGTCCCATAAATACGATCACTGTCCCTCCTACATCTTGTCATTGATCAGTGACGCTCGGAAACAGCAGGCGGGAGCTGTAAACACTGGGGGAGTGAGTTGAACGAAGGCGGTCCCACACGTTTTCTGCTTGGCTGCTCTTTACTGGCGTCTGTTGGCTTGTAAGGAAAACGCACCGTGCTTTCACTCCACTACAGAACAAAATTTTCGAAAAGAGAGACGCAAAGAAAATGTAACAGAGTATTTAAACAAATACAATTCATAAACGTGAAAACATTGTGTCATGAAACAATCGTAACTCGACCGCTTGTAAGATAAGGAGTGATGAGTGTACTGTTTTCTGCTGACAGAGAAAAGGAGGTGGGTGGCATTTGCCTGTGTCACTGAGCTGTAGCTGGGAAGGGAAGTGCCTCCTGTCACTCTCCCCTCGTGACACGTCATCCTTCTGCTCCTCAACCGCAGAGCGTGAAGGTCACTGGTCTGCAGGTGCAGTCGCACACACGACACCGGGGCTGTGCTCGGCTTCGGGCTCTCCCCGTGACGTTGGCGGGGCCGTTTGGCAGGCTGCACATGTAGGATGTGGGAAGGACATGCACTCCCCACCCGTGTCATTTGTGGTCACTGCCACTCACCTGGGTCTCTGCGGGGAGTCTCCACGAAACTCACTGTGACTAAGGAACGTGAGTCCTGGCTTTGATAAAATGTTCGGGTCCATGATGGGAATGTACTCATATCCTGAGCTCTAAGAACACGTGAGGCTCAGGGGAGCATTAGGATTTTTCACACTTGTGTGTGGCTCTCCTGGCCTTGTGTGTGACTGTCTCTTGACTGCTGCAACACGGTCCTGGGACCAGTGGGTGGTGAGGTGTGTCGGACCAGTGCCCTGCAGACTGATGCTCCTGGGTTTGAATCTCTCTCCTCCTGTGGTGCCTCTGATGGTGGATGCAGTGAAAGTGGGTAAATCATTGTAAGTAACTTAGTGTAAAGAGCTAACCTGGTAAGTTGTACCTCGTTCAAGTGTACTGCTTTGGAGCTCTACTATGCCACCTGCTGATGCAGATACGTACTGTATGTATGGCTCTGTTGACCCAGTGCTGTGTGAGACCTAACGGCCCCTTTGCCCCACAGCTAGCGTGCCGGCGAGCGAGACGGAGTCGGTGAATACAGAGAATGTGAACAGCGAGGACGAGAAGATGCCGTGCTGTGCACCACTTTGGTGAGGAGCGCCGCGTTCTACCGACTCCTACGGTGCATGCCGCACGACTGTAGCTGTGTGTAACTGTGTTGCTGTGTGTAGTTGTGTGTAACTGTGTTGCTGTGAGGGGGCACGGTGGCGCAGTGGCGCAGTGGGTTGGACCGGGTCCTGCTCTCTGGTGGGTCTGGGGTTCGAGTCCCGCTTGGGGTGCCTTGCGACGGACTGGCGTCCCGTCCTGGGTGTGTCCCCTCCCCCTCCGGCCTTACGCCCTGTGTTGCTGGCTTAGGCTCTGGCTCCCTGTGACCCCGTATGGGGCAAGCGGTTCAGAAAATGTGTGTGTGTTGCTGTGTGTAGGATGTCCTTCCTAACACTGACTTGTCTTCACCTTGGCAGTCAGAAGATTTCAAAGTCAAAGTTCAGGTCAGTGAACCTTCTTCTCCTCATCGTACCTTTGCAGCGCAGACACTCGTGTGTTTCCACCACGCTCACGACCACTAACCGAGTTCTGTGTCCTGCAGTCGGCGCTGGCGTCGCTGGAACAGATTCTGTCGCAGGAAGTGCAGACTCGCGGTAAAGTCCGTCACCTTCTACTGGCTCGTCATCATCCTGGTCTTTCTCAACACGCTTACCATCTCCTCGGAGCACTACAACCAGCCCCGGTGGCTCACGCAGGTGCAGGGTGAGGATGGCACGGGCTGCGTGGGGGAGGGTGGTCGGGGGCACTCGCATGGCACGAACAATGTGTGCTCAGCATGTGCTCTCCTGTTCTGCAGACGTGGCCAACAAGGTGCTTCTGGCTCTCTTCACGTGCGAGATGCTCGTGAAGATGTATAGCCTGGGCCTGCAGGCCTACTTTGTGTCGCTCTTCAACCGCTTCGACTGCTTCGTGGTGTGCGGCGGCATCACCGAGACCATCCTGGTGGAGCTGGAGATCATGTCCCCACTGGGCATCTCTGTGTTCCGCTGCGTACGCTTGCTGCGTATCTTCAAAGTCACTCGGTGCGTCGTCGGGGTGGACTGGGGGGGAACCGGGGGGGAGCGGTGCCATGGTTCCGTTGTGTGTTCTTGAAGCTTCTCTTACTGCTCCTCTGTCCCATCTCCTGCAGTCACTGGGCGTCTCTCAGCAACTTGGTGGCATCACTACTCAACTCCATGAAGTCCATCGCCTCCCTGCTGCTGCTGCTCTTCCTCTTCATCATCATCTTCTCCCTGTTGGGCATGCAGGTGTTTGGAGGCAAGTTCAACTTTGATGAGACTCAGACCAAGAGGAGCACCTTTGATAACTTTCCACAGGCCCTTCTCACCGTATTCCAGGTGAGCTCACCCATCTAGCTGCTCTGGGTCTTCCAGCTGAGTTTGGCGACGGGTGTGTTGAGCGTATCCCAGCTGAGATGTTGGGCAAGTGTAGTGCCGATGCTTCATGTGACAACATCGACAGACAGGTGTGGTGTGAATGTGGCAGGTGACTTCAGCTGAGCCACGGGTGTAGAAAATGACACCTAAAATCCTTAAATTCCTTGAAGGTGAAAAGGAAGAGCAGTGGACAGGAATGGCAGAATGAGGCCATTTGTCCACCTGATGAGGGTGTCGTGATTTGGCTGAATACCTGAACTTAGCTTATTTTCCATTGCAGTGCACAAAGGGAGAGTGTTGGTGTGCAGAGCTGTGTGCAATGACACATCAGGAATTATTAGAAAATGGTTTGCTTGTGCAGCTCTACAAAAGTTTGGTTTAGGTTTTGCCCACACAGCATGACAAAGTGTTTTTTTTAATAGGTTTGGCCTCTCAAGAATTACAGGCTAAGGTCTCAACTTACAGCAACACTGGAGCCAGAAGTCTGTCACCAGTTTTATTTGTTGTTCCAAAGTCCATGGGTAAAATTATGCAAATCTCATTTGAATCAGATATAGGTTGCATATGATTTATGTTAATATTTTACATAATACTTATATAACTTTGAGTAATGTTAAAATTTAAACTAATTTAAAATGAAAAATAAACTGAAAATAAAAATTAATTGGTGTAAACTCCTGTTGAGTAGCAACTTGAGCGATCCATGCCATGAAGATATGTAGCGTTCATCATGCAGTCACTGATCGCCGACACTCGGGACGGCAGACAGGAACTGTAAACACTGTGGGAGTGAGTTGAATTAACGTGGTGCCAAACTGCTGTTCTGCCCAAGGACTCTTTACTGCCACCTGGTGGCTTGGAGGGTAAATGCAGCTCATGTTTGCTCCGCTCCTGGCAGATTGTACTGAACAAATGAAGGATAATAAATCAGATAATAGTATTTGTATGTATGAAAACTCGAAAGTGGACCAGTGGAAAGAAGTGCAGCCAATGAAGTTATTTTCACAGCGCTCAATAACTAGAGCAGCGGAAAGCTATTGAAACCTTCTTTTCCCGTTTCGTTTGTCGCTCCACTTCACGTGAGAAACAGTGCAGGGGGTGCAGCTTCGCCAGCTTCCCCAGGTGCTCAGTCGCTCGGTCGCTCAATACTGTGCTGTGCTCAGATTTTGACAGGTGAAGATTGGAATGCCGTCATGTACGATGGGATCATGGCTTACGGAGGTCCGTCCTCGTCCGGGATGATCGTCTGCATCTATTTCATCATCCTCTTCATTTGTGGAAACTGTATCCTACGCCCTGAGCTGTGGGGACGGGGAGGGACAAGGGAGACAGGATTCGGATACGAGGGCCAGCCAGTGGGTGTGGTTTTCCTCAAAGACATCGTAAACAGACATTCTGTTGAACGTGTTTCTGGCCATCGCTGTGGACAACCTAGCAGATGCAGAGAGCCTGAACACGGTGCAGCAAGAGGAGGCCGACGAAAAGGAAAAGAAGAAGAGCGCCAGGTGGAGGCAGTCTCTCAGGATACCTGCGCGTGACACCTGTTTGCGTGTGACGTCTGTGTGTCCCAAGTACTTGGCCTGTGTCACCGATGAAGGTGTTTCTTTTTGCCACAGATCCGGGGACAAAAAAGAGGATGAGAAAGGTGACAGTGACACCAAGGTATGTCAGTGGGATCCTTGGGGGTCAAAAGTGTATGTGTGTGTGTGTGTGTGTGTGTGTGTGTGTGTGTGTGTGTGTGTGTGTGTGTGAGACAGGGACTGATGGCACCTCTGTGCAGGTGCCAGTGGATGAGGAGGAGCTCGAGAAAGAGTCGTACCCAGAAGCAGGTAGGATGCTAGAAGAGGGGTGGGACCAAGTGTGTGTCACAAGTGTGTTTCGGACGCTGGTGCTGATGGGGGCTCCCTGCTCCCCCCTCCAGCAGAGGACGACGAGGACGAGCCTGACGTCCCCGCAGGACCCCGGCCCCCCATTTCGGAGCTTGTGAAGAAGGAGAAAATCACACCGATCCCTGAAGGCAGCGCCTTCTTCATCTTCAGCAACACGAACCCGTGAGCATGTGCACAGGAACATTACCAGTGTGTGTGTGTGTGTGTGTGTGTGTGTGTGTGTGTGTGTGAGAGAGAAAGAGAGTGAGTGTGTATGTGCCAGGTGTTTGTGACGTGCCGTTACCTCAGGGCACAAGTGCACTGGATTCACTCGTCATATTTCCTTCATTAGTCATTCATTACAGGCTCCGTGGCTCATGTGCTTGTTCACCTTGTTGTACCGTAGTACCGTGGAGTACCTGACAGGTTCGCGCATTTGCCAAGGAGACGTTGAAACAGGCGCATCGCCACCTGAACCAGTAACATTTGGGGCATAAAGAGGGCGGCAACTGGCACAAGCTGCAAGAACGGTCTGTGTGCTGACGGTGGTGTGTGTTTGGTGTGCAGGGTTCGAGTGGCCTGTCACAGGCTCATCAACCACCATATCTTCACGAACCTCATCCTCGTCTTCATCATGCTGAGCTCCGTCTCCCTGGCTGCAGAGGACCCCATCCGCAACTTCTCTGCGAGGAACATCGTAAGCACGAGCTGTGTGTGTGTGTGTGTGTGTGTGTGTGTGTGAGACGTTGTCACGCTGCTCTCCTCGTAGTGAATCCTAACCGTGCGCTGATGGCAGTAAGAGAGACACAAACTCTTTCAGTGAGCGAATGTCTCCCATCAGTTCACCCTGTTTTACACGCAGGGCCACTTAAGACATAAAATCCTTCTCTAGGACAGCAGCTCTTTGTCTTGCAGCATGAACCTTCTGCCTTGTGTGTGTCCACATGTTTCCAGAACGTCAGAGGTTAGAACTGCTGCCTTTGGGCCCAAAGGTTGTTGGTTCAAATCTCACCTTCTGCTGTAGTCGCCTTGAGCAAGGTACTTACCCTGAATTACCCCAGTAACATGACCCAGCTGTATAGATGGGTATAAACTTGTACGTGGATTAACACTGTAAATCACTTTGGGGAAAACGTCCAGCTTCACGAATAAATGTAAACTTGACCTCTCAGCTCGGTGACATGCAAACGTTCGCTGCCCCGAGCGCAAATGAAGTGTGTGATTTGGGCCGCGGTTGCGCTCATAAGCGGAGGAGCCGCCGCGTCACGGGGCTGTTGTCGTTTTCCCCCGTGTCTCAGCAGGACTTTGTGTCCTCGTTGATGGAATGGCGGGTGGGGGGGGTTGTTCGGGGCACTGTGTGAAACTCTTCAACTGTAGCTGTTCCTTCATAACTGCCCCAGAGCCTGTGTGACGGATGGACTAACTCCGTGTCTCCTCAACAGCCCGGATGCCATGCAGCCGTGTTCGTTCTTCACTTTCCTGTTTCTGCCACTAAATGTGTGTGTTGCTTTTGCAGATACTTGGTTACCTTGATTATGCCTTCACGGCAATCTTTACTGTTGAGATCCTCTTGAAGGTAAATGCCCTCTCCGTGCCTCTGTGTGCTTGTGCCAGTGCTCGTGCAGTAACCTCGAACCGTCTCGTTGCCTTCCAGGTCCTAGGCTATGCAGATTATGTCTTCACTAGTATGTTTACGTTTGAGATCATTTTGAAGGTAACCCCCTACTGACAGCGAGAGCCCTATCGCATACCCCTCGTGTGTCTCCTGCCTCTCAGTGCCACCTAGCTTGTCTCTTCTCTCTCGTTGCCATGGCACCTCTTTTAAGAGAGCACGTGAGCGCCCCCTGCTGGCCGCATGCTCGGACCGAGGGGCGCGGTCTGCAGATTGCAGCCGACTAAGCACCGCGGCCACTTCTGCACACTTGGCGGCGCCCATGTTTGGAAGTTTAAAAAGTGGAGCGTGGCTCTCATCGCACTTCGACCGCGGTGCGGCTGCACAACTCTCGCGCCGCTAATGCCGCGCCGCGGTACGACTGCGATACCACGCCAGGCAGCCGTCCATGTGTAAAAGTGTAAAAGAGGGGGCGCGCACCTGACTCCAGGGTTACAGCATGGGCTCCAGTGCTTGGCCCTTTGCGCTCGCTCGGTCAGTGCATGAGCGCATGGGCGTCGCGGCATCCCGGGGAGCGGCTGATGCTCGGCGCTACTCGCCCGCTCTCCCTCTCCACATGCACTGGGGACGCGTGTGCGTTTCCTCTCTCGGAACTTTGCAATGCGCTTCAGGTGGCCCCCATGAATGTGTCAGTATGTGTCAGACGCGTCGTCTCGGCAACAAACCGCATGCTTTATTGCCGAGAGCCCGGCTCTCGATGGCACAAGGCGCAGCGGCGAATGTTCTGCTGCATTCGTGGAGTGGGGGCCGAACGGCCAGGAGACACCTAATGACACGCTTCGTGTGGAAGGCACTCGCAGGCTCCGTGTGTGTGCGTGCATGTGTGCGTGCGAGTGTGTGTGTCTATGTGTGTTTGTGTGTGCTGTTGAACTGTTCTCCTTCTCCTGCAGATGACCACGTACGGGGCTTTCCTGCACAAAGGCGCATTCTGTCGTAATTATTTCAACCTGTTGGACCTGCTGGTGGTCGGCGTGTCACTGGTGTCCTTTGGCATTCAGTAAGTACCTTCCAGGCACCTGATGGTGTGGACAAGGAGGACAGTTTAGAAAAGGTGGACAAAGAGGAAGGAGCTGGGAGAGCGGATAAGATGTAGCGGACAAAGAGGACAGATCGGAGAAGGTGGACAAAGAGGACATAGAGGACGGAATGAACACTGGCGGCACAGAAAGAGCTGCTGTCGTGGTCGCCCTGAAGGCCACAGCCGACCGCTCTTCTCCCCCGCAGGTCTTCTGCCATCTCCGTGGTGAAGATCCTGCGAGTTCTGCGTGTGCTGCGTCCCCTGAGGGCCATCAACCGCGCCAAGGGCCTCAAGGTGAGCTCAGAAAGCAGTGTGACGGAAGCCCAAAGATAGCTGTGCTCTCTGTGCGGGACCCCGGGCCTCTGGGCCTCTGACCTTTGCCCTTCGCTGCCCACGGTGCCTGCAGCACGTGGTGCAGTGTGTGTTTGTGGCCATCAGGACCATCGGCAACATCATGATCGTCACCACACTTCTGCAGTTCATGTTTGCTTGCATAGGAGTACAGCTCTTCAAGGTCAGTGACACTTTCAGTGTGTGTGTGTGTGTGTGTGTGTGTGTGTGTGTGTGTGTGTGTGTGTGTGTGTGTGCGCGCTTCTGTGTTTGCGTGGCACTCGCAGCCTCAGAGGAGAAGTGTGTGAGGAGGCCACAGTCGGAGTGCCGTTGCGTCGCCCTACAGGCACAAATTCTCCGGAGCTGTTTTCATGCGGCAGTAAAGAGCGTCTGAGTTTCCACAGTGTTTCCAGCTCGCGTTTGCAGCTTGAGGCCGCAAAAGCGTCGACGATGTCGAAATCTAAAGTGTTGCCGAGCTTTTTAATGTGAGTGAGCAAGCAAACGAATGAACCCGCTGCTGTGTGTGTCTCGGGACCGCAGGGCAAGTTCTACCGCTGCTCGGATGAGGCCAAGTCCAGTCCAGAGGAGTGCAAGTGAGTGCGCCGAGCGCGAGAGCCGCTTCCACCGGAGACATGCACTGTGTGTGTGTGTGTGTGTGTGTGTGTGTGTGTGTGTGTGTGTGTGTGTCTAAGGCTTGAGCTGCACTGCAGGGCTGCCCAGGCTGCACTCAAGCAACCACTTGACCCGAGAGCGGTCCGGTTCACGGCTCTCCGTCTTCGCAGGGGAACCTACATCCTGTACAAAGACGGTGACGTGAACCAGCCGGTGATCCGCGAGAGACAGTGGCTCAACAGTGAGTTCAACTTCGACAACGTGCTCATGGCCATGATGGCGCTCTTCACCGTGTCCACCTTCGAGGGCTGGCCAGCGTAAGCCTTGAGAGCACGCGCGCGCGCGCGCGCACACACACACACACAGACAGACAGTGTGCAGGCTTTCTCCTGCAGCCTGCTGACGGACCTCATCGTTCTCCCACCTGCTTCCTCAGGCTGCTCTACAAGGCCATCGATTCCAACCGGGAGAACCTGGGCCCAATATATAACTACCGTGTGGAGATCTCCATCTTCTTCATCATCTACATCATCATCATCGCCTTCTTCATGATGAACATCTTTGTGGGTTTTGTCATCGTCACTTTCCAGGAGCAGGGGGAGAAGGAGTACAAGAACTGCGAGCTGGACAAAAACCAGGTGAGAAGTGACTCCAGCCGGCTCTATGTGTGTGTGTGTGTGTGTGTGTGTGTGTGTGTGTGTGTGTGTGTGTGTGTGTGATCTAACTTCACGTTGCCATCCCCCACAGCGGCAGTGCGTGGAATATGCCCTGAAGGCACGCCCCCTGCGCAGGTACATCCCCAAGAACCCATATCAGTACAAGTTCTGGTATGTCGTGAACTCTACGGGCTTCGAGTACATCATGTTCGTACTCATCATGCTCAACACGCTGTGCCTGGCTGTACAGGTAAGCTCTACCCTCTCAGCCTGTGCTCTTCCTTGCGGCCCCCATCTGGCTCACGCCTTGTCCTGCCGCATGAAGCCGTTTTCGAAACGGTGTGTGTCTGTGTGCGTGCGTGCATGCACGCGTGTGTGTGTGTGTGTATGTGCATGTGTGCGTGTGTGATAACGCAGTGACTGCACACCCTCTCCCCACAGCACTATGGCCAGTCGCCGCTCTTCAACTATGTCATGGACATCCTCAACATGGTCTTCACAGCTGTCTTCACCGTGGAGATGGTCCTTAAGCTCATCGCCTTCAAGCCCAGGGTATGGCGGCCGACACGGGACACAAACATTGGCTATAGTCATTCCACCTAGACACACACAGTTTTGATTGGTTCCTGTTTAGTTCCCATTTGTTCCGTCCTTTCCATTCGCTGTGTAATGTGACCGCAGAGGGCGATTTGTGACAGACAGTAAATGGGTGTAAAATTGTGCAACAGCTCTGCGTGCCCAAGAAGGACAGAATGCTTGTAAGTCCATGGAGTGCAGTTTTGTGTGTGTGTGTGTGTGTGTGTGTGTGTGTGTGTGTGTGTCCATCACTCCCCTTCCTGTGTCCCAGATGCTGTGCTTGGCTCCACTACCTCCTCCCCTTCCCTGTGTGTGCAGCTCTGTGCAGTGCATGCAGCCACAGCATAGGGACACTCTCATCCACATGGTAAATCAGGGTAAAACACACGCTGTGCTGTGAGTGGGCCCTGCTGCTCTCTTTACTGGATGACACGGAAACACATGGTGCCAGGATGATGACATTTTTTAAGTGCAGCATTTGTGTGTAAAGAAGCCATGTTTTCACCACTGTGTGCAACAGTAAACAAACAAATAAACTATGGCTGATGCCGAACCATGAGCACAGTGACCATGAGGAGACGGCAGCAGATTCCCCCACATCTGTGTGTGTGTGTGTGTGTGTGTGTGTGTGTGGTTCAGCTAGCCAGAAAAACTGGAGCTGCTGCTGTGGCAGTGTCAAGTGTCTGAAAATGGTTTCATATTTAAAAACATATGATAAAAAAAGCAGCACCGAACAGCCGGTAGCGTAGTGGTTAAAGCTGCTGCCTTTAGACCCGAAGGTTGCACATTCGATTCCCCCCTCCAGCTATAGTACCCTTGAGCAAGGTACTTACCCTGAACTGCTCCAGCAAAATTACCACGCTGTACTGATGACTGTACAGCAAAATAACTGTAGGTTTACTGAGGGGAAGTTGCTCAGACTGCCGAATACATGTAAAGGAAACGTGAACTGAGTGCCATTTCATGGTGCTGTTTGCACGGTGTCGGTTGCCTGGAAACGTGTCTGTGACCCCTGTGGGCCACGCTGTCTGTGTGGTCGTCTTCTGGTGATACTCAGGGTTATTTTGGGGACGCCTGGAACGTGTTTGATGCCCTGGTGGTCATTGGCAGCATCGTAGACATCGTGCTCAGTGAGATAGATGTGAGTATGGCTGCTGTCTCCGTGTGCCTCTCCTGCCTGGTCCTCGTCCCTGAGTCCCTGTCCTTGTCCTTGTTCCTGTCCCCGTCCTCTCCATGTGGGCCTCTTGCTGTGGCCTTGTGTAAGGCTGCTGGGTGGACACACTTGTCACAGGACCAGGCCCATGGTGATACTGGAGCTCTTACAGTGTCACTATGTCTCTCTTCCTCTTCCTCTTCCTTCTCCTGCTGCTGCTGCTGCTCTTCTTCAGCACTATTTCACTGATGCATGGAACACTTTCGATGCCTTAATCGTGGTGGGCAGCGTCGTTGACATTGCCATCACCGAAGTCAATGTAAGTAGGACTTTCTCTCTTTCTCTCAGTGTTGGTCTTTTGCTTCACCGCAGTAAATTTTACTGACTTTACTGACACTGTGACGCTTCGGCATCTTCTGTGCTAAACTGCGTGTGTGTGTTTTGTGATACTTATGTCTCGTTTCATAATTAATCTAACATTCTTCCATCAGGTGTGCAGTCGTCTTGGAACAACAGACATCGTTCATCTAAGCATTTACATGTAACCACGATTTCGCGTGCACACACATACACACACTGAAAACTTATGTCCACAGAAACACGGGTCCCTTCAGCACTGTGTGGACAGGTGGTGATGTTTCCTAATTTTTCAAATGTGTTGTCACTCAGGTTGAGCACCAGATTGTTGCACCTGTTTGTATGTCACAGGTTGTGTGTGTGTGGAGGCACTGCAGCCCTGAGCTCTGTGTGTCAGTTATATGTCTAATCACGGTTCCCAATAATTCTTTTCCCTAGAAAATTGTCGAGGCAAGTATAACAATTGTGTGTGTGTGTGTGTGAGAGTGAGTGGAAGAGAGAGAAGGTTGCTGTACCACACTGACAGAAACAAATTACCTGGTCGTCTGGATCAAAACCTTGTCTTTGTGAATTGTGATTTTGATCCATTTGGAGTTGCAGTCCACAGCAAGGGGTAATTAATAAGAAATTATATTGATCTTGATATTGTCATGATATTGATTTTGAAATAAACATGGAATGAAGGAACGACGGTGTGACAGGTCTGTCTCACAGTGAGGGCAGCAGGTACCGTAGTGCTTAGAGCTGCTGCCTTTTGACCCACAAGGTTCGAATCCCACCTCTAGCTGTAGTACCCTTGAGCAAGGTACTTACCCTGAAGTCCCCTAGTAAAATTACTACATTATATAATTGGGTAAATAATTATAAGCCTGTAGCCGGTACAATGTAAGTCTCTTTGGAGGAAAGAATCAGATAAATGAGTAACTTCAATTGATTCCTTCACTACATGTCACACATTTAGGGTCAAACAGCCATGAAGAGACTGACGAAATGATTTTCTTACCTCACAAAAGCCAAAATGCACAGACCCACCAGCACCATCTTTTCAGGAGTGTAGTGACCTTCTCCCTGGATGACTGTGTGAGCCACAGTGCTGTTTGTGTGTGCAGTGTGTCTCAGTCATCATTTGCAGTCCATGCTGCGTATGCAGTTTGAGCAATAAATGTCAATGGGGAGAAGTGAGTTGCTGAGCAGCACGTCTCCTCCACTGACTCCGTGTGTGTGTGTGTGTGTGTGTGTGTGTGTGTGTTTGTGCGCCCTCATTCACAGACATACAATGACAGGGTCTGACACTGCAGTGCTGCTGTTCTTTGTTGTCAAAAAAGGTTTGTGAACTATGCAGAGTTGTCCGGATTTCTGCATGAATGGCTTCTAAAGGGTGAGATAAATGTGACGGACACATCAGACTGCAAAAGTAGCACACACACACACACACACACACACACACACACACACACACACACACACACACAGTTCTCATGTGCTCTGAAATGTAAATGATGGGCCCATGCTGGGCTTCAGCACATCTGTGACGAAGGGTGAGGGAACCAGTCTATGGGAGTCCCCACTGGGGCAGTGAACCTCCAGCACCTCGCTGTCACCTCTTCTTGGCTGCAGAGTCCCTTTTCCTTCGAGGTACACACTTTGTCACTTGTCGTCCTTCGACTCTTTCAGCAACATGTGCAGTAAAGGCACAGGCGTGTGTGTGCTGTTTCTCTAATCATGCTATCTTGAGCTGTCATCACATAGATGAAGATCACGTCACATTTTAGGAGCCTTTCATGCAAAAAGGCAGAGCGTCCCAAACACTGCACAAGTGTTCAGAGCTCTAGCCCTGTACTTGTGTGTCTCAGTGACGTGTGTCTGTGTTGATTGACATTCACCATAATGGGCTGTGGCCCCAGTGCCCCATGGCACCCCTAATCTCTGCCTCATGTCACCCCCCACTGCATCCTGCCCCCACAGATGGCTCTGGGTCACCCGCTCCACAACGCTCCGGTCAGTCCCCTGTAGCCGCTCGTGTGCGTTTGACTTTCATCGCCTCTCAGCTCCTCCTGCTTTCAGGCACAATGCGTCCGGATTTCAGAGCTGGTGTGTGTGTGTGTGTGTGTGTGTGTGTGTGTGTGTGTGTGTGTGTGTGTGTGTGTGTGTGTGTGTGCGCGCGTCTCACTGAACAACTCTCCATTCTCAGTGGGCTAGCAGAAAGATCTGCATTCCATAACATGCAGTTGACATATAGCACCTGAATCCTTTGAATGCCGATTGAAGACGACGCGCGCGGAAGGAAGACGGGCACAGCTGGGAATCTTACAGGCCAGTGGAGCTCACTCTTTAGGTTCCATCTTCCAGACTTTTCCATCTCAGGGAAGCAGTAGATCCAGCCTGCGGCACATAGATACTCAGCAGAAGGTCCCTGCAGACCAGGTGGACTAAAGAGATGGACGTGAACTTCTGCTCTAGCGGGAATACCGGTGATGAGCATCTCTGCCTCTGGACGTCCTGTGCTCTTTTAATGGGAATACCTGTCTGTGCTTTGTTCTGTTTCCTGCTGTTAGCCCGGGTAGCTCAGGGCGGAACTCAGGTGTAGGGAGCAGGTGTGTAGACCTCAGTCAGGTGCATGGACCTGCCAGCTCCTGCAGCTCTCTGTGTTTGTCTCTCATCTGTCCAGTCTTCTCGCTCTGCTCTCCTTTGGCCCTTCTCTGTCTCCTGACCACGTTTTCCACTTTCCTCCCTTGGGCTTTTCACCTCTCGCCTCTGTCTCTGTTTCATGATGATCCTCATTTTGATCTTTCGGCTTTCTTTCCTTGTCTCTGTCTGCTCCTCTGTCGTGTGTACTCGTTGTCTACTGTAACTGCATGGGTTGCTGCAATGCAAGAACGAAGCCAAAAGCTGCCCATGTCCCACATGTCTTGCTGGAGTGCTTGCGTGCCCAATCTGATGCCGACGCATGTTCCATTGGTGCTGTAGCTGTTTGACGGAAGCTCTCTGAGTCCGGACAAGGCTTTGTGCTCATCACCATGCCATCTGAAGGGCTGTGAGTGTCCAGAAGCTCAAACAGGACAGCAAGGAGGGAGTTTCAGGATTGTATGTCCTGCCTTCTAAGCCAGCTTTGTGTTTGTATTTGGCTCCTAACCATCTCTAACTTTTCAGTTCCAGTTTATTTTTCATGTTTCCTGTCTAACAACTCTTTATACCTGTGCTTTTAAGCGTGGTCCTGTTTTATGTACAGAGCGCTGTTAATGCTGCTGCCACTGGTGTATAGTGTGACGGTAGCCAAGGACCTCAGTGATGAGGTCACAAGTTCTACCATCCTGATCACCATCGTGCTGTGGATGTTGGCCATCTGAATTTCTGCGATTATTTGTACTTTCACTGGACACACTGAGAGTGGAAGGTGCTCTCACTGTACTCTCAGGTATATGTGGAAGATGGACATGATGGAGATACACGCCAGTGGAAATATTTACATCAGGAGAGAAAGGATGTTTTGCATTGAGGGGTGTTTCCCACTTGACCCGTCGTAAACACAGCAAAGAGGTTGTGACGGTGTGTGTGCCGAAACACGTTCAGTGTAGTTACTAATCGTACAAAAACCTGTCTGAGCTGTGCGTCAGCTGGGCCCCCTGGTCATCATACCACATCACGGTGGGACATGTGCCAGTGTTTGGCCATTGCTCTTCAAGGAGACACCGCTCTAATCCTGCTGTGCTGTAACTTGTGCTGTAACTTCTCTTAGAGCTGGACATGTTTGGTGAGCTTGTGTACGAGGCATTAATGCAGCTCTTTGGTTTTAAAGCCCACAGAGGCTCCCCAGGTGGATGAGTCTGGGGTAAGACGCTCGGCTCCCTGGGGGCTCCTGCCCCATCTCTACTCTGCTTTCTGTTGTTCTCTGTTAGCTACTGGAATCTGTCACCTCTTATATCCTCACTTGTTTGTCGGTCTTTCTTTGGCTTTCGTTTCCTTTGGTTTTTCTGTTTGTTTGCTTTCCACGTTGAGGTTTTAGTTGTGTTTCTGGGTCTGAAGGAGGGTGTCCCGCAACGTTGTCACCCCATCCAGTTGGTCAGCAGTGTGGACAGCTCCTCACGCCGGCTGCATGATCGGGAGCTGCGTCCCACTCTAACTCCGCATGCGCCACTCTGGACAGAGGAAGCCATGCTGGGGCTGAGACATGACTCCCTGTATGTCCTGGGGCCCGGCATGCTTCCTCACGCTCCTGTCCTCCCCCAGCGACTCGCTCTTAAGTGCAGCGCCTGGCAGTGCTTCAGACCAAACCCACAAATGACTCCTTCTGTACATATCTGTAATTTGATCCCGAAAACATAACCACACACATCAATACAGCTAGACGTGCTGAGGTACGAGGCTAAGAATTCCTGTCAGACTAGTTGAGTGGCCGTAGCCCAGGTAAGGTCAGCGCCATGCCAGAGGGTGGCCAGCAGTGGGGCCTCTCTCAGCGAGACTGGCCTCAGCTGCTGGGGTCTTTATGGAAGCACTGCCGGCACTCTGTGCGCAAAGTCACCCCCACCCGGTGCGCTCATGAAGCCTTGTCATCCGCAGAACACGGAGGACAGCGCCAGAATCTCCATCACCTTCTTCCGTCTCTTCCGAGTCATGCGATTGGTGAAGCTGCTCAGCAGGGGAGAAGGCATTCGTACTCTCCTCTGGACCTTCATCAAGTCCTTCCAGGTGAACCTTAGCGTCACATTATTGGTCTGAGGTTTAGGACACTGGATACATAAATGTTTTTATTTCCTGTTATTTCAAATTTATTTTATCATACTTGGGAGGTGTGGTGAGTTTGGTCGGGTCCCGCTCTCTGGTGAGTCTGGGGTTTGAGTCCTGCTTGGGGTGACTTTTGACGGGCTTGGTGTCCTGTCCTGGGTGTGTCCCCTCCCCCTCAGCCCTGCACCCTGTGTTGCTGGGTTAGGCTCTGGCTCGCCGCGACACCGCTCGGGATAAGTGGTTTCAGTCTCTGTGTGTGTGCGATTAACATGCTTTAAAAATTATATAAGTATAGAATTTTTAAATTATTTGTTAGTATTATAGAATTTTTTGTTTATTATAGATACATCCAAGATTTGTATATAACTTGTGTTTTAGAGACTGACTGCCTTGGCCTCTGTGGTATGTTCGCTTCCAGGCTCTGCCATACGTCGCTCTCCTCATCGCCATGCTTTTCTTCATCTACGCCGTCATTGGGATGCAGGTCTGTACACCTCTGCTCATTAGACACTGTATTGCACACATGATTTTAAAGTGAGTTGTGTTCATCTGAACGTTTCACATGTCTGAAGATGATGAGGACAGGTGAGCAGACGCTGGGTATTTTGCAGATGTTCGGAAAGATCGCCATGGTTGACGGAACACACATCAACCGGAACAACAATTTCCAGACTTTCCCACAGGCTGTTTTGCTGCTCTTCAGGTCAGTGGCATTTGCTTCCATTGCAGCCTGGTGTCATGTGTGGTCCAATGTGTGACACCTGTATGAGTGTATGGTCCTGTGTGTATGAGGTGCTCTATGGCACACCCGTGACTGTGTGTGGCCGTTTGCGTGATGCCTGTCGATTGGCCCCGTGTCCTCAGGTGTGCCACAGGTGAAGCGTGGCAAGAGATCATGCTGGCTTGCATGCCTGGGAAGCTGTGTGACCCCGAGTCAGACTACAACCCTGGCGAGGAGAAGAGTTGCGGCAGCGGTTTCGCCATAGTCTATTTCATCACCTTCTACATGCTGTGTGCCTTCCTGGTGTGTCCCCCTCGAACCGTACCACACACACAATATATGCATACGACATTAAAGAATCATAGAAACACAGATGTTAAGTGCCTTGTTGTTAACTTGTGCATGTTGCATTTTTTTTAGATAATTAACTTGTTTGTGGCTGTCATCATGGACAACTTTGACTATCTGACACGTGATTGGTCTATTCTTGGTCCCCATCACTTGGATGAGTTTAAGAGGATATGGTCAGAGTATGACCCAGAGGCCAAGTAAGTGTATGGGGACAATGCTTACAGGGAGGGAGATGGGGCAGCTCCGCAAGCAGTGGGATACAGACGGCAGTAGGAATTGACAGTGGGAGACGGATGGGAGCAGGAGATGGACGGCAGTAGGAATTGACAATGGGAGACAGGCGGCAGTATGAATCAAAAGTGGGAGATGGACGGCAGTAGGAATCGTCAGTGGGAAACGGGCGGCAGCAGGAGATGGATGGCAGTAGGAATCAACAGCAGGAGAAGGACGGCACTAGGAATCGACAGCGGGAGACGGACGACAGTAGGAATCAACAGCAAGAACGCACCAGCGTCCTCATGTTTAACCCATCTCTTTGTGTCCTGCTGTCCAGGGGCCGGATCAAGCATCTGGATGTGGTGACACTGCTGCGCCGCATACAGCCCCCGCTGGGCTTCGGTAAACTGTGTCCTCACAGAGTTGCCTGCAAGGTAAACACACGTGCACGCACACACACACACACACAAAACTTGTCAGTGTGTTGTGTGTCTAAGCCCTGCTTTGTATTGCAGAGGCTTGTAGCGATGAACATGCCGCTCAACAGCGATGGCACCGTCATGTTCAACGCAACACTGTTTGCGTTGGTGCGCACGGCCCTCAAGATTAAGACCGAGGGTGAGACACACCTGCTGTGAAACCTGCTTCTCAGAACATATTCATTTTCCAGTGCGGACAAATCCGTTATTGGTCACAGTTTACTAACTGTTTACCTGTAGTGCACCAGTAACGAGTGAAATGTGGCCCAGCAGAGCGCATGAGGAGATGCGTTTGTATCCTGCAGGAAACCTGGAGCAGGCCAATGAAGAGCTGCGCGCTGTCATCAAGAAGATATGGAAACGTACAAGCATGAAGCTTCTGGACCAAGTGGTTCCCCCAGCTGGCGGTCAGTCTCCTTGCTCCACGGCCACTCACTGGGCCAAACGTGCACGCACACAGACATACAGTTGCTGAAAAGGCTTTGAGACTGAGGGTAGCCGTTTTCCAGACCGGCAGCTCAGTGCCCTGGGACAGTGGACACACTATATTCTTACCTTGATTTATGTGCTTATATTAGGAATTAGGAATTACACCTGCATATTTTCAGTAATCAATAACTATTCATAATCAATTAGCAGTTTTTTAACCTATAATGACACGTAGCTGTCGTCCATTTTACAGTGTGCAATGCAGCCCAGTAATAGACTGCATCCCAGTGGTGTGACACTCCAGCACAGAGACTGCGTACTGCGTTGTACGTATGTGCTGTGCTGTGCCGTGCCGTACGAACACGCGTGTCCGCGTGAGGGCCGTCTCCGAAAGCTTGCATGGCCAGTCATTCTTGTCCACACTAAACTTTGTCTTTCTGCTTGAGCTTTTCTGCAGCTTCCGTTGTCTGCGCCTAGTCTGAGTGCGGCCGAATATTCTGAAGCAGTTCTGTTTTAGGGTGGTGGCATGGAACTGGCGTCGCCTCTCGCCTATCTCTGTCCCCGCCACTTTACTAAGGCAACATGGACCCTGCTTCAGATCAACCCCTTCCTCGCGTCGCTTGTTGCATGGGCTCCCTGGAGGGTAGAGGCAGTGCCCTCTGGGTACTGTGCGTGTACACCCTGTCTGAGTGCAGTTAACACGTTCTCCTTCGTAACCAGTTCAAAGTGGATTGAACTGTAGGCCAAGGGTGCTACAGAGTGTCTACATGAGGGTACACAGCTTCTTCTCAGATATGGAAGTTCAAATAGGTCCTGGAGGTGCATGTGGATCAAGTGACGGCACACTGCTCAGCCAGAGGTGATGAGATAGCAATGTGGAATAGCAGAACACGGTAAGGCCCGTGTCCTTGTACAGGGCAGTAAGGTCATTTCCATGTTTCTGTGTGACTCTGGATGAGTGAGTGCTGTGTGACAGTGCCTCTCTCAGCTTTGCTCGCAGGTATACACGTGCTTTGTTCATGTCCACAATGAAAGAAAATGTGAATCCCCCCCAACTTAAGTTCATGAGCATAATGGGCTCTTTGGAACTGTTTGTACAGCAAATTCACATAAATGACTGTTACTGACTGAAAAATGTAGTTTTTAAAAATTCCAACCATTGGTGACGTGACAGTGCTAGATTATTGCCCAAATCGGGACGAACAAGGAAGAACGATGGAATGTGGCTGCATGTCGTGTGCGTGCAAACTTGCCATCAGCTAAATGAATAATGTAAATGTATGTGGGACACCCTTGACCTAAAATGTTTACAGAACTAATGAGCTATAATGGCAGTGATAACGATGATGATGATGATGATGATGATATTCATTAGTCTAAGAACTGCAAAGTCACTGAAGGAAACAACAAGGTAAACACTTGGGTTCAAGTCCATGTCATTCTTACTTAACTGTTTTTCCAATGTGCTCCTGAAACTACAAAAGTAACCATTTGAAGGCTTAACCTCTCTTTGTGGATTTTAAAAAAGGGATTTTGATCCTTTCCTTCTACTTAGCATCCTATTTCTGCTTTTCACACCTCCATCTGCAACTTGGGGATCGAGGGTTGAGGGGCCAGTCTGCTTTGTGCTGGTCTCAATTTTTTGTCCTGTTTCATAGTGTTTTATAGCCAAGTGTAGCTCATCTATTGTACAGTGTTCCACTTGGAGAACAAGTCTCCAATTGAGTCATGTAAGACACACACACACACACACACACACACAGGGATTATTGAGAGTTGGTCACACCAAGGTAAATACAATTGAATATATTCACTGTCTCATGGATGAGCTTTGTCTTCATCTTCGGCCAGGTGCTCGTCCACTAATGTGTCATCCTCAGTTACATGTGAATGAGCACTAGACCAGTGTGCTGTTTTGTTTCTCACACTTAATACCGAATAAACAGACAGCCAGGCTGGGCATTTCGTCACCTGTCACTTGTATGAAAATTGGAAAAACACAACTCCATTTTCATGGCCATTTTGTTCCTTTGATGTAGAAGTTGTTCTCCAAAGATGATATGTTCTGCACTTTTCCAGTTCTTGAGAACTTGAGAAAGAAGTGATTCCCATCCTGGCAGGCTGTACGCTGAAAGCCCACTTGTCTCACCCAGTCTCTGGCAGCGTGGCAGAGCTCCAGTACACTGATGGAACACTGACTGCAAAATCATTGATGATACATTGATGGTAGCACGGTTACAGCTCACCGGCGTTAGGCTGGTATGGGCACCTGAGGGCCATGGTGCTCACAGAGCGAGGGTTTGTGTGGTCTGTCCATTCAGATGATGAGGTGACCGTGGGGAAGTTCTATGCCACCTTCCTGATACAGGACTACTTTAGGAAATTCAAGAAACGCAAAGAGGAAGGCTTGGTGGGTGTGCACGCATCTCAGAACAACACGGCCATCGCTCTGCAGGTAAGAGGCAGGCTTCTGCCTTTGTGCTCCTTGTGCTGTTTTCTCCCCAGATTCCCTCCTGTGCCATTCGTACCTCTCCTTGTGAAGAGCTCTGTGGGCATTCGCTACTTCCTGCAGCTGCTGATCTAATTTAAAGGAGAAATAAGTTGTTCCCTTTTGCACACTATGTGCTGAGCAGAACTCAGGCAAAGACATCTTAGGCTGAGAAGGACTGAACGGAAGCTGCACCCAGTAACACCCAGTTAGTTACTGGTCAGGCGTAGCCACTAGTTCACAGTGTGTAGCTGGTACACTTATCCGCCGTTCGACTGAATTTGTTCTTGAAAATGGACCACATTTTGCAAAACTTGCAAAACTATATAATTTAATGACTTTTTCAGTTATTTCTTGAGGAGAAATTCCAGTTCATTCCAAGCTCAAAGTCATTCTAATTTATGCCTCATCTCATATGGGGGGAAAAAAGCTGAGGCCTTCATCTTTAAATATTTTTATTTGGTTTTATTTTGTTTGCACTGTAAATAAATGTAGAAATTAGTTCTACATAGTTCACTGGGAGACCAAATAGTGGGGGATGAGTGTATATCCTTTAGGGTATGGTGACTGTATAGCCACTATCCACATCTTTTGAAAAAGGGATTGGCACTGTGTATTTTACACATTTTAGGCTGTTCTTGAGGACGATCGCATGCCATTAACCCTCTACTGGTGGCTAGTGAAGGTCACGTATGGTGGACAGCGTGCAAACAGGGTGTGGATTTCAGTCGGGACCAGGCTGTTTTTGTGCAAAGCATGAATATTGTATGTGTTCCAATGAGCCCAGTGGTACTTTTGTTGTATGAAAACTATAGTGGAAATATCTATCTATCTATCTCATGTAACATCCACATATTTATAAAGACACATGGCTCCAATATCCAGTTAAAAATTCCATCTTTTTTCTCCCTGTTCAAAAAAATCATTTCCGTTGTTGCATTCATAAACACACCAGTATTATTAGAACTTGCACTGGCACCGAACCCTGCCTGTATGAATGCTCAATTGAGTTAAACGTACTCCGTGTGTATGAACTGAAGGGCACAACAGCAGAGCTCCACTTGGAGACTTCAGTTGAAAATGGTCCAGTCACATGTTTACCATTTACTATATACCATGCCATTCAGCTTTACTGTATGGTTCACATTGCACAAAGTGGAAGCTGTGTTGTTTGTTTACACGGAAGCTCCTTATTTGTTTGTGGTTCATTGGACCCACAAACAGCGGTGCAGTCACGCTCCAAGCTGACTGGGCCACTAAGTGCTCCACTGTAAGGATTCGACACGCGGCTGGAAGGATGCTGCTTGCCTGTAGTTGACTTTTGCACTCTCGGCGGTTAT
This sequence comes from Scleropages formosus, assembly GCF_900964775.1. Taxonomy (NCBI): domain Eukaryota; kingdom Metazoa; phylum Chordata; class Actinopteri; order Osteoglossiformes; family Osteoglossidae; genus Scleropages; species Scleropages formosus. Next base: position 8,389,594 of record NC_041810.1, read on the forward strand.
GTGTTGGGCGTGGACAGACCTTTGAGATGCCCTTTCTCAGCTCACGTCTTCTCATTGGCTGCAGGCTGGGCTCCGCACGCTACATGATATCGGGCCAGAAATTCGAAGAGCAATATCATGTGACCTGCAAGACGAGGAGCTTATAGACTTTATTCCTGAGGAGGACGAGGAGTTTTACAGGGTAAACAGTCATGTTTATACCTTTCCCAGTAACAAGGAAGAGCATACAGAGAGAGAATGACAGCAGCACATTTCTTTCTCCAGAATGTTTGCAAAGTGAACTTTCATATTTATAACATCAAGTGCTATGAGGAAGGTCAGGTGGGTTTATGTCCATTTGCTCCAAGGGTTTAATTACCTCATTTTGGTAGAAAACCAGGAGATCCCAATGAACATAAATACAAAAGCCTACTTCCTTCTCCCATTTCCAGGTTTGCTCTTTTATTTTGTTGATTTGGTGTTTTTGTTATACTAGTTTAAGTAGCTTTTTGCATAAATGAAGAAGCAGTGCAAGGAGGTCCATTTTAAACATGCCACGTGCCATTAATTCTGCTTTTAACCCTTCTGCTCATTGTAACGCAATATCTCCCAAGCATGTGAACAGCTGAAGTCCAGGCTAGGGTGGTGCAGCTCTTGTGCTTCAGTGGGTTGCCTGCCTCTGGTTTCAGCTCTGTGCCTCACCTGTCATGAGAGGTGTTGGTCCATTCTGTCAATTTGACTCAATCTTTTGCTTACAGCGAAATGGTGGACTTTTTGGCAATCACATCAATCATATCAATGGGGATCACAGGAGCTCCTTACATCAGACCAATGCTACCCAGCGCCCACTGCAGGTCCACCCACCACCACACTATGCCTACATGGAGCACCCTGTGGGCAGACTGGGCAGGATGAGCCATGCCCTCTCCCACAACCACCACCACCATCACAACACGTACCACAAGTCACCGAAGTCCACTAACATCAACCTCAACAATGCCAACATACCTAATGGGAAGCATCATGGCTACTACGAGTATGCTCCTTCAAATGGCTACCCTGGAAGCCACAGCTCCTACTACCCAGGGGACTACGACAAGCCCAGGAACCCCCACATCCAAAGGTACCAAATGCAGATGCAGTCGAGTCATTTATGTCATTGTCAGGCAAGTGGTTTTGTCTAGAGCCAATTACACACGGCAGCATTACTTCAGCATAGAGAACCATTCCTAGAGGTGTGAAGTGTCCTGGACTATGCTGAACTCATGACCAGCTCCACCTATTACTTGCCCAGGACACAGTCTATTCCACAAGTGACAAACACCAGGTCAATATCTAAAAAAATAAAGGCCTCCCTTTATAAAAAGTGCAGTTTGTTCCTCAGCCACAAAAGTTTCAGACATTTTTCACTAAGCATGCAAAATCCCTGCCTTATCTTTTAAATATTTGAGTTTTATCACTTCAAGTGCTAAACGAGGTAATAGTTAAGGTAATAGGTAAGGTTTTCCTTTGCCTTTTCATCTTACTTCTATTAAACTTTCTTCAAAACATTTTTGCTTTAGGCCTTATTTTTATGATTGATAATGGTGTTACACTATGATAAAGTGACGTGAGATTTGAGAGGTACTTGCAAGCGGCTCAATGCTACAAGATTACTCAGATGTGCAAGAGAAGCTTCACATTTCTTGTGTGACTTGATAGCCTGCAGATGTGAGTATATGAAATGTACTTGTAAACATGAGTTGCCATAATATGAGCATTTGTGTAATGCAAGGGAAAATTCTATATTTTATGTCTTTCCAAAGCTCTAATCTCTTATACCTGCCGACATGCAGTGAAAACCATCCCTCCATATATAAGAATTCAGTATTAAAAAAAAAAAAAAAGAAAACTACTGAATGATTATATATGTCAGACTGAACCTTGTTTTCATTGTTTTTCCTTATCCTTCTTTTAACCAAGTAACTTTCTCTCAACCGTTTCTCTGCCTTCTGGAATAGGACACGCTACTATGAGACCTATATTAGGTATGTCTGCTGAAGCACATGCATAAAGCATTTTATTGTCATTCCTAAGCAGTTAAAAGAAGATCCTTATTCAGGGTGGTGGTGAGCAGTCACTTGTTCCCTCCAGTAATCCATTTCAGTTGAATCTTTGTGTGATGAGCCAATCAGGAATGGTGAATGTGTACCTATTACCCAAAAATGGGGGCAGGGGGTCACAGTGAAGCTCCACAGGACCTTAGCCAGTGCATGGGTTTAAAGAGTGGTACTGCTGTTGACAGTGAACAATGGACTGCAGCTTTAACCTCAAAGTGAGCCACTACAAACTACATGCTGGCTGTACCTTTGTGCACAGTAGCTGTATTATGGTGCCCCCTGGAGGTCTTCATCTGCATGGCAATGCATGACACAACAGCCCCAGCCTTGATGGCACAGGGCATGACCCTCCCCCATTTCTATGGGCTTCCCTCCACTCATAGAGCCCACGCAGGGGACGACCGACGGCCAACCATTCGCAGAGAGGATGACAACAGCGAGGATGACCGCTACTCTGGGGAGTACTACAGCGGAGACGAGTTCTATGAGAATGACAGCATGCTGTCAGGAGACAGGTAACATCACTGGAACCAGTGCATCTGAGATGCTGGCAGCATTGGTGAACAGCTAAAGAAATTCCTGAAGTCTCGGGGGAATTCTATATGGATACTAAAGTGGGCAGTAGTTTGCCAGTATGTTCTTACTTGGCAAGCAGAAGGGGTTTCAGAGGGACCCCAGACAAATATAGTAACCAAGATGTGGACTATGATACTCCTAGAGGCTACCATCACCTTGACGGTTACTATGACGATGACGAGCAGCCACTCTACCGTGACTCCAGAAGGTCACCAAAAAGACGACTTCTCCCCCCCACACCACAAGGTAAGGTACATACAAACACACATTGTCTGAAACCACTTCTCCTAAGCGGGATTGCGGCAAACCGGAGCTTAACCCGGAAATGGGGGGGCGACACCCAGGATGGGACGCCAGTCCGTCCCAAGGCACCCCAAGCGGGGACTCGAACCCCAGACCCGCCAGACAGCGGGACCTGGCCAAACCCGCTGCGCCACCACGCCCCCTCAAGCCACATACATCTCATTACATTTCTAGAGATTGAGAAATATTGTATCAAAATGTTAGGCCAAACCAAATGGGTGCTTAGTCAGCAGTTTATTGTGAGAGACACCTCAGTATTTTGTGGTTTCGGTGTGATGCACATTCTTTGTTGTGTGATTCCTGACTTGTGTCCTAACTGAAGGCCTCACGTTCTTAGCCAACAGACGGCCATCATTCAATTTTGAGTGTCTGCGCAGACAGAACAGCCAGGATGACCTCCCACGGTCCCCAGCATTCCACCAACGCACGGCGCTGCCTTTGCATCTGATGCAGCACCAGGTACTGCTAATGAACCCCAGCTCACACCTGTAATCTTCTAGGTGGTGCACCTGCTCACACTCAGAAGTCTGCGTTGTGCCTTCGTGTGTGTCCTGCTTGCTAGGTGATGGCTGTGGCTGGACTGGACTCCAACCGAGCCCAGAGACTCTCCCCAGCACGGTCGACACGTTCGTGGGCCACGCCTCCTGCCACTCCTCTTAGTAAGGACTGCTCGCCCTACTACACACCCCTGGTGCGGTTCGGCCGCCCGAGCCGAGGCAGCGCGAGCAGCCACCAGTCATCCATGCGCAAGAGTTCATGGTACACGGACGACACGGACCACCAGCACAAGATGTACGCACCAGTACACCTGCAGGTACCCACTGAGTACCGACCCCAGTACCACCAGAAGAGAGGCAGCGCCACAAGCCTGGTGGAGGCGGTGAGTCCTCGCGAACCACTTGTCATCTCCTTGTTCCTGCTCAATGACCGCCGATGAGTCGAGTGACTCGTGTGTGTGTGTGTGTGTGTGTGTGTGTGCGTGCACGTGTCATCTGAGTCACTCATTGCGACGCCTCTTCCCTTCAGGTGCTCATATCCGAGGGCCTGGGCAGGTATGCAAAGGATCCAAAGTTTGTTGCAGCGACAAAACACGAGATAGCAGATGCTTGCGAGATGACCATAGACGAGATGGAGAGCGCGGCGAGCCACCTGCTTAACGGCAGCCTGTCGCCGGGGGGCAGTGGCGACCTCTTCCCCATCCTGGGGCACAGGGAGTACGAGGTCCAGGACATCTCCCCTGGGTACAGCGACGAGGAGGTGGAGCACGAGGCACCCGGGAAGTACGAGGAGGACTTGGCTGACGAAATGATATGCATTACAACGTTGTAGCGGCAGCCCAGCCGATGACAGGAAGAGGAGAAGCGAAACACGGCACAAGCAGGCAACATGCATGCTGTCGCTCAGCTATCTACAGAAGTGCCTTTTTCTGACGGAGCGCGGAAGGCACCGGAAGGTGGACGAGAGAGCAGAGGTGCTCCGGCCCCAGCCGCATGCCTGCCCCCCGGCTGGGGGACCGTGCGTGTGGGTAGCGGTCGGTCGCACCGAAATGCATATCAGGCACAGCAGCGCAGGCATATCCCTGACGGAGAGGCAAACACCGAACTGCTATGTTACTTCCAAAACTGTGGCCAACAACACAAGAGACAGAAGCGCCCGATTACACAGATATCACTGTGTGACGCTAGTGCTGCCGCACCACACGCTACACGGCTACGCGGCTACACGGCTACGCGGCCGCAGCCCATGGAAGATTCCCACTGGACATACAGCATTTATGCACTAGCAGCCAGTTCTTCTGGAATTTTACAACAGCCTGTTTAATATTTCCTAGTAGATGAACTGTACAGTTACTGTAATATATTACCGGAAAGACTTTGTAAAGAGATCTTCTATATTTTGTAATTATGTACCGTACATAAAACAGCAATATGGTTCCTAATTAATGTTATATTTAAAAATAGATTGATGTTATTTTATGATGTACTGTACAACAGTTTTGCCTTTTCTTTTTAGCTTAAATGAACTCGATCTGTCTGCAAGTGTTTTTTCTAGGAAGTTACGTAAATATGAATATACTTTTGCACAAGTTATGCAAAATTATTGCTTTTAAATGTACTGCTGCATGTAGAGCAGCGCCAGGTTGAAGAAGGCCAACGGCACACCAAAGGGAGGCCCGAGCCACCTGCTCCCTCACTGACTCACTGTGCTTCTCACCTGTGTGTGTGTGTGTGTGTGTGTGTGTGTGTGTGTGTTTGGCCAAAGGGGCCCTTTGACTCATGCTGTTTTACCTTGTGAAATGTTTGTTACGTGTTTGTTGTACAGTGAGCGTGACTCATAGCATGTTTGACGCATGATGTTTTTCAGCTGTGTGTTTGACCTGCCTTTACTCCGACATGTGGCACACACACGTGGTCGTGTGTGACGCAAGCAGTGTGTGTTTATGTATTACACTCCTGACACGCGTTTGTCCGTTTTGCACACGCGTGCTTGCCTGTGGCATGACGTGTTCAGACATGCTTTCTGGCAGCTGTGTGTAAGCGTGACCCATGTCTGCGTGTGACTCATGTCGGGTTTGCCGTGAACCGTGTTCGGCAAACTCTGTGTGTGCGTGCGCGCGCGCATGAGTGCATTTGACTGCCATCTCACATGGCTGCGTGGCACAGAGGCGAGGGCATTTTGCATACCTTGTGCAGAACGAGGTGCGCAGGTGCATTTGGGCGACCGTGCTGCAGTCTGAGAGGAGGCGGAGCTCTAGCCGAACCCTCGGTGGGCCGCCCGCACGGTCCGTGCCTCCTCTCTGCTGACACAGGTTCTGAACTATCATTATTGATAACTCAAGTATTTCCCGAAGGCGAAAAGGACGCTCCTGGTTCCCAGCAGGGTGAGGAGGGAATCCGTTGCCCCTTCCTGCTCAGCTGTGCGCAGTATAGTAGTGCGGGCGAGCGAGGCGGCGCTCCGCACTTCTGGGACTCTTTGAAAGGTGTGACAGGTACATGCGCCTCACTACTGAACGAAAAAGCAATATTACCCCTCGCCCACTCTTTCCGCAGTCCTCTACACATACCTCCAAACAGCAGGGCCGGCAAGTGAGCGGTCGAGACGTGCGGCGGCACCCCTCCCTGCTCCGCACACGGGTCGCTAGGCCACTTGAGGCCGTTTGCTGAACATCGCTGATGACGAGGTGAACTCTGCTCAGCACAGACTGGAGGGTCTCACGCTCTCCACAAGGGGGTTCGCACCCCGCCGGACGTTGCACTGAAAGGGCTCCGATGCGTGTGTGAGGTGAGCGCGGTCTTTTGTACGTGTCCGAGCGGACCCCTCACAGCCGGGCACATTGTACTGTACGTAGCAAATACCGAGAATCGATAAATATGCATACTTTTCTAAACACTCGTAAATGGTGTGAAACTAAAGATGAAACTGAAACCGTTACTTTTACCTCATGTCAGGGAATCCTGAGGAAAAAAAACAAAGGGTTTCATTCTATACCAATGGTATTTAATTATTAGCACATAGCTGTATGTCTTTGCACAACATATTGTGTAGTGCTATTGTTTCTCCTTTTCTATACATTTGAGATCTATATGTAATTGGGTGCGCCGATTTTGTACTTCCCTGTGACTGTGTGTGCTGTAGTGGAATTACTCGTTGTGTGTGTGTGTGTGTGTCTGTGTGTCTGTGTGTGTCTGTCACTTTACGATGCTGGGATGCGCGGCAGCAAAGGAACGAGATGCACTGGTCTTTATCTCAGCTGTGAAACCAGTTTGCAGGTTGACAAATACCGTTTCTAAAAAGTCACGAAAGAGTTTACAGATACTCATCTGGTAATTTAAAGATTTTCATCACTTTATTAAAGCTATATAGTTGTAAAACGTATTTGAACATGCAATGAAAATATTAAAAATATGGAAAGATCTGTCGTCATTTATTCTACTTGAAAATATTTGCTCTTTAGTGTTTTTAATTGGTAAACACTTTTTTTCTTTGTAGCAGCTTACCACCTTCTTGGTTTTGTATAAGTAAATTCTTTTTGTTTTTTAATGTTTTTTTTTTTCATTTTATTCTGGCCTTGCTCTTAATCGATACTGAGATTATTTTCTAAAGATCATTACTGAATAAATTTAAACTGGACTTCAAAGTTTCCTTTGCGTGTACCAAATGTTTTCATTGTACCACGATGCATTATTATCCAACTACTTTATGAATAAAGCACGATAAATTGTGTATATATGGACAATTAGATTGTTTGACTTTGAAATGTTATGAATTTTTGTCGTTCTCTGTGTGCATTATCGTTAGCGAATATCAATCACCTACATGTCCTGTGTCCCTCGTTAGTTGGGGGGCTATTTCATGGGGGCCACACTGACAGTGAAAAAGTGAATCTGTACTTACAAACATGCCCAGTTTTAGGGAAGGAGACACGCTTGTGAAAAGTGAAAACGCAGAGCTCTGTGGAAAAGCCGCAAAGGAAATGGGCCGTGAGGCCGAACGGAAAAGGACCTCAAACGCAGCGCGGTCCTGTGACCGACGGCACGCAACCGTGGAGAGAGATCAGCTCTCCAGCTCTCTCTCTGGTTGCAGTGTTTGTCTCGAGCGGCCACAGCGGCTGCTCCCGTGACCGTAGAAGAGAACCGTGAAGCGTACAGAACTCACTATCTTTGTTTAAAGGAAGGGAAATAAAGTTTGGGGTCCCATGAACGCAGCGTGAACACGCCGTGAATCCAGGAACGCAGACCCTCCGCACCCATCACGTCTGAAGACAACTTGGAGAGACTGTGCTGGAGCTTAGGCGCTCGAGGGTTTCGCACCGCCTTACGTTTCCAGTTTCCTTACCAGCTATGAGGCAAGTTTTTGCATTCTCCGTTTGCAGGACGCCGACTTCCTCGTGGTCCCAAAGATCCGCATGAAGACTGCGGGTGGCAGAAAGTTTCGACATGCATCCCCTAAATCGTGCAGTTGTGGAGTGCCTACCATGGTAAAGCACACAAATTCTCTTTCTGCATTTAAAGTAACGTTTAAAACCCGCTGCTTCAACCTTGTATTTCAGTAATTGATCCTGATTGATGCCCTCGCAAGTGTTCTCTTTTCCCTCTCTTTCCCTGAAGAGCGGCGGCTCGTCAGCAAGGCCTGCAGTGGCGCCATCGTAGCGCTGCCCCCTGAGCACCCACCCACCGTCTGTATCTCACGGCTGCCAACCAGCACCGGCTCCCGGCTGCCAGCGACAAAGGGATCGGCAACCGTGGGCCTGGACAATGTCTCCAGCATCCTACAGCTCTAGCTTGACTCGACGTACTACACATATCTGCCCAGGTCCCTCGTCACCACAGTAGGATCCCCAGGAAGGGTGTGCAACCGCTGCGTCTTGTGCCACCAGAGGGTTACTTTTCTCCTCCTTTTTTGAAACCGGGCATTTTGTAGAACCATCGTGTATTCATGTTCATTGTTTGATACTAACTGAGCTCTTGACCGTCCAGAGATTGTCTGCTGAGTTCGGGGCGGATGAACAAGTCAGTCTTCTGCACCGCTAGCCGAGGCAGCGAGGCGGTGCGGCTCCGGTCAGTTCCTCTGAGGGATCGCTACTTGCCAGCTGAGGCCGCGAAGCTCCACCGTGGTGATTTTGCCAGCTGAGGCGTCCCAGCAGCCAGTGGGTGGTGCTGTCTTGTGATTGGTCACATTCTGATGACGTGAGTTGCTGCAGCAGCCTATGACTTACCGGTAGCTCCTGCTGCCTTGGACCCAGTGAGCTCACATGTCGCTGTGTTACCGCTCTGAAATGCTCCCGCTAAATTTGGGAATCTCACATTATGTACATTATGGAAAGCGGTTAGGGTTAGGGTTTAGGGTCAGGGTTAGGATCAGGGTTAGGGTTAGGGTCAGGGTCAAGGTCGTTGTCAGGGTTATTGAGCCAGTCGACTCTTGGCTGCCACTCACTTATGTAAACGTGTACACCTATCAGAGGATATGCAAGGTGAGTAAACAGCCATATGGACCACAGTGTAAGTGATCTTATTGTAAACATCAAATTGACAGAGTTTTATTAGAAACAAAAACATTGTGTTTGACCCAACACCCTCACCAGGTCTCCTCCCCCTCCCCCTCCTCTCCCCCCCCCCCCGTGGTCCTTGTGTGGTGTTTACTCACAATACGCGGGACCGTGTGCGAAGGGGACGGAAGGACGACTGGCGAATGTTGCTCGCGCTGTTCATTGTGCTGAAGAGGCGGGACGGTGAGAGGCTGAGGACCGACTGGCTGGACGCCGACATGCGGGGAAAGTCGAGCTTCTCTCACTGGAACGTGTCGAATGTCGCTTCCTTGCTCTTTTGGCCCATTTTGAGCCTGTCGGCACCCGGTGCAGCGAGCTCCCAGCCGGCGATCCCTCCCTCCCAGTAAGTGTTCGGTGCTTCTCTCCCCTCTCTCGTTCTGAAGAAGGTTAACAGTGACCTGCGTGTGCGTGTGTGTGTGCGTGTGTGTGTGTAAGCTTTCTCTTTCTCAGTGTTCTGTGACATGGCACTTGAACCGACACTCACTAAGTGTTGCTCTGTAGATAAATGTGCCACATTTTCACATTCAAGTGAAGGGAACACGAGTGCTCGGTCCTATTTGTATCTCTTTTTACCCTGTATTTTTTACCTGTTGTAAATTCTTTGAAAATCCATTAAATAGTAACTGTTTTCCCTTCGTTATTTTCATCCCTTTGTGAGCTGCGTTGTCCTCTCAATAGATGTTGTCATTTCTGTGCGAGTCCATCGTCCAGCTCATGCTGTATGTGTGTGTGCGCGCTCACGCAATGCCGCGACCCTGAGCTGCACTTCTCTCTCTCACACACAGACACACACACACACACACACACACACACGTCATTCCTCTTTGCTCCTGCTTCTGTCTGCAGAGTCAGGCTGTGGGCCGCAGCTTTTGGAGGCGAAATCAGATCCATCGCGGTGAAATTCTCAGGCTCCCACCTCCTGCGCCAGGTGCGTGTCTGTGTCACATCTCTCCGCCCCTCTTTGTATGGGAGCTGTGCCTTTGACTGCTATTGTCGTATCGATTATTCATGGACGCGTTGAAGAGTTTCCTGCTTATGTCTGCCGCGACGAGTGGCATTTGACCTGTCAAGACCTTGTGAATTCCTCAGAAAATACACACGCATCAGGTGTCGTCCAGGTGCGTTGCCCAGGTTGCCATTTGCACGCTCCACTCGGGAATAGATGGCAACAGAGCAGCGCCAACCGCTGCTTCACCTGCTGTCGTTTACCGCTACCCGTCTTTGAGGCTTCGGCGCTCGTAGGGTTTTTAAATTGTCTTTTCTCCACAGAAATACAAGGAGCGTGAGAAATCCGTTTGTGTTGAAGAAATGGATGGTGCGAAGCTTGTCGATCAGTTGGCAGGAAACATGGCGAAGATGTTCCACAGAAAAGCAGAAGCTGTGCGGGTTCGTGTGCTGCTCTTCACCATCGTTCCCACCACGCTGCTCATCCAGCTTGCGTGATGATCCCACCGTATGATGTGGGTCGTGTTCTCACTGTGACTGTGGCCCCTCCAGCGCCTGGTGAAAGCTGCTGAGGACGCCCATCTATGGCATGAGGAGGATCCTGGTCTGCAGGTGAGATTATCAAAAACCGTAGGCTTCCGCGGTTTGAGTCAACTGACCGGAGGTTTTGTTCTTCTGGATTAAACCGCGTATGGGACATTGGTTCCGACGTTTCGCTTCTCTTGCTGCAAGCGTCGTCAGGGTGTGACCGCATCTTGTGGAGGTTAACGTTTAACCTGTAACATTTAACATTTAACATTTAACCTCCACAAGATGCGCTCGCAACCTGACGACGCTTCCAGCGAGAAAAGCGAAACGTCGGAACCAATGTCCCATACGCGGTTTAATCCAGAAGAACAAAACCTCCAGTTGGTAGCTAAGAACATGGAGTTGGCACCTCAGGCCTGACCGTTGATGCTCCACAAGGTGTTCACGCACCCTGAGGCAAAGCACTTAGTATTTTTTCAGACAACGTATCCTCACGGACACACTTTAGCCACTCTTCACACACGGGTGCTTCATGGAGACGTGGTGGGAATTTTTGGCGAGAGCCGTTTTAAAGAACTTCCAGTTTGGCTCCATCGTCGGCCTTTACGCCCTTGCAGAATAGCTGAAGAAGCTGAGCTCAACACTGCCGGTACCTGTTAGATGGAGGCGCAGCACACACACACTGTTTCACAGCTGCTACCCTCTGCCCAGACACAACTCAGGTTGATCTTTGTTATCGGATCGCGCTTGGCTCAATCTGGACGCCTTCTGCACGTCCCCGCACGGAGCAGGCAAGCGTGAAGGCCGTGCATCATCTGCGGTGCGGCAGGGCATCCTGACCGGCTCCCTCGGCCGCCCCTCCCTTTGAGAACCGCCCAGCTTTCAGCTTTGCATTTGTTCTCTCATTTTTTTGGATCTCTCTCCTCCTTCGGGACTGCAGTGGCTGCCATCTGCTCCACTTCCAGCTCTGCGTCCTCGCTGCCCGTTCACATCCGTGCCCAGGTGTCCACACGGCTCATCCTGCTCCCACGTGGCTGTGGGCAGCAGTAGCTCTCGAACAAAGCTCGGCGTGTGTTCTCACGCTCAGAGCACAGTGTTTCTTTTAACAGCTCGTTTACTGTCAGCTTGTGTGCTTCGCAGCTCCAACGTATCTCGTTCATTGTAAAGCGCTTTGAGACGCTGTGTGTAAAATAGGTTACTGCTGTTATTGTCTGAACTCTACCTAAGCCGTGGAGCAGTGCAGCGCGAGAATGACAAAAAAAGAAAAAAAGGGAGGTAAGAGATAAATTATGCAAAGGACTGGTGGAAAGGGAATAGAACAAATACCTTCCTGGTGCTTTAGGTAAAAGACATTTTGAATATCTTAAGCCTGGATTTCGAGGGGCCCGGAGCAGTGCCAGTATTCTACACTGGCTTTTCAGTTAGATTTTCTTTGTGTTTAAAAGCACTGGTTTTGCGTGACGAGGGAGGTGCGGTGGCGTAACGGGTTGGTCTGGGGTTCGAGTCCCGCGTGGGGTGCCTTGCAGCGGACCGGCGTCCCGTCCTGGGTGTGTCCCCTTCCCCCTCCAGCCTTGCGCCCTGTGCTGCCGGGTTAGGCTCCGGCTCCCCGCGACCCCGTATGGGACAAACGGTTTCAGATGGTGTGTGCGTGCGTGTGTGTGTGTGTGTGTGTAACTCAACATGATGTCACTCGGGATGCACTTAATTTTACCTGTTTAAATTAATTAGAGCTTTATGAGAATTCGTCGTAAGGGCTCAAGGGTAAGACTTTCTCAAACAACTTGGGCACATTTTTCGAGGGAAGCCTATGCCTTATAATAATAATAATAATAAATAGTACTAGTAGTGGAGGAAGTAGCGGTACTAATATTAATACCTTTGCTTCCTCTTTCTTGCGATCTTTATTCAGAGCCGTGGTATTTTCGCTGACTTGTATCAGGACATGTGGCCACATGAAGGGTCTCTTTGCCTCATTTGCTAAGACTGCCTGGTTTCATGACCTCAACGATATGCTTGATTTTGCAATAATATGCGGGAGCTACAATAGTAGAAGTACGATGCCGTTCGTAGCCCCGTGCTCTGTTTTCAGCGCCACAAAAGAGACTCTTTTATTTCTGTATCACCAAAGCATTTACACCAGGGTTAGTAAAAATGTCTAAAACGTAGTTATGAAAAGCTGAAACACTGCAGATACTTTACGCTTATCCTCGTAGTTCATGGACATCAGATCATTTATGCTGTAGATGAAATGTGGCAAATGCAGCACGTACAGAAACCGGAACTGTATTTTCTCGATTGTATAATGATGATCGCAGGAGCCTCAAATTGAGGATGTGAACCGACGAGCTGCAGAGCGCAGACCTGCTGCAAACACCCTGGACGCCTTGTAGACCGGTGTTGCTGATGTGATGAGCTCTTTCCTCTTTTTCCCTGAGAAGTACGGCACTTTGGACAAAAGCGCGAATACAGTCACGGTAAAACACAGTAAGTGTTTAATCAGGAGGAACAGTTTACTTCGGGCTTCGGGGACTCGGTCTCTGTCTGACGAGGTGCTAGAAGCCATTTCTCAGTTTGGTCCACGTGTGTCTGTGGACCTCGACAAGGCTTGTGACCCTGCGCCCTGGCGTTTCTCAGGGAGCTGCTGACGGAGGTTAGTCTGCCTTCTCATTGTGCCGATTCACCTTTGCCGAGGGGCCCCCGTCTCCTCTTTTCTTTTCGCTCTTTCTCCACAGGATGTCCGGACACGCTCAGGGTCTGCAGGGTATCCGTGCTGGAGACGCTAAGGCTGCATCGCTACCACCAGTAGATGACATGATCTCGTTGACCTTACTGAACCGTGATCTCCGGCACTCGGCACTTTGGAGCCGGGAGGAAGGTGGACGGAGGCCCGAAGGCAGACTTAGGGCACGTTTATGTTACGTTGGTGCTCAGCAGAAACTTTTCTCCAAAAAGCTGTGCAACCCAGAATAAACAAAGACGCATTTCACAGCAGACACGGAAGCAGAGACGTGACCGTGTGGGGATGCGAATGGGTCCGGTGGGGGACGCGTGCGGACGCTTCGGCACGTCCGACGCAACTGGCTCGTCCGCGGGATGGGTAGCCGGAGAGGCCCGATGGTGCCTCCCGCCGGAAGGAGGCACCGTTGTTTGTTGACCTGTCTACTCATTCGTGTTTACCGCAGTTGTGTTGTTCCACACGCTTTCTGTTCTCCCCTCCAGTGCCGCTCCCTCGCTCGCTCGCTCATCTCTCCGCTTTCGTTCTGCTCCTTCTTCCTCTTCAGTTTGACTACTTCAATGCTGCGCTCGTCAATGAGGGGAAAAACCTGGAACTCAGTCAGGAGCTCATTCTTCAACCCAGTGAACATTTCCACAACCTAGCGGTGAACTTCAGTCTGAGTGTGGTTCAAGTCCCCACCAATACGTACAACAAAGGTGAGCAGGAACCCGACAAGCATCTTCTCGGTCTCTCTTCGTGGCGGAACTCACAATTATTCACCTGTTCGTACAAAATCTGGGCAATTTTACTGGAGCAATTTAGAGTGAGTACGTTGCTGCAGGTGGGATATGAATGTACAACCTCTCGGTGCAAAGGCAGCAGCTCTGACCGCTACGGTGCCGGCGGTGCCGCAGTGCTCCAGCGAACGGTCTGGCGCCATGTAGTCCTGCTTTTTCACAGGCAATGTGCTGATGCCGATCTTGAGCAGGGCGCCACGTGGCCTCATGGGTTCACGGCGAGATCGGTGCGCTCAGTCCGCCGTCCTCCAGGTGTCCCTTCTTACCGCGTCGCACCTGTTCACATGAAGCTGCCGCAGCTCACCTCTTCGCTGTGGCACTAACGTCCTCATCTGGCCTTCTGCTTTTCGTAAACGTGTCATAAATCTTATGACTTGGCAGCGTTACTGTCAGCTGTGTGATTTCTCAGCGGTACTACTACAGCACATACACGCTTGACGCATTAGGCCACCGGACACAGGAGACGGGTGTGTGTAAACGACTGAGTAGCTTCACACACACACACACACACACACGACATTTTTCACAGGTGCACCAGGATCGCGGACTCTCACTGTATGTCCCCCGTGTTTCTCAGACTCGGCCGTACTGAACGGCGTCTTCTGGTCAGAGGCGCTCAACAAGGTGTTTGTGGATAATTTTGGGCGGGACCCGTCGCTCGGCTGGCAGTACTTCGGGAGCGCGAAGGGATTCTTCAGACAGTATCCGGGTGAGCGGACGACGAGACGAGGCTCGCGCCGTGCGCCGACGCACGGACGGCGACCTCCGTGTGTCGGACGTGTGACGTCGTCCTTTTTGTTTCTTTTGCTCAGGTGTGAAGTGGCATCCGGACGAGAACGGACTCATCGACTTTGACTGCAGGAACCGCAAATGGTGCGAACCTCTTACTGCTGGACACTCGTAATAAAGAAGCGTGCAGGGAGTAGGTGGGTGGCCCAAGGCCCGAACAGCAGGTTTCTCGACTAAAGCAAAACGCTGAAGCAGGGATGGGCGTCCTCGGGGCACACACGCTGCACCCCCAAGTCAGCAAAGAGCAAAGGCGGAACTGCAGTCTCCTGAAGTCTGGATTCACACCGGCTCTGCTCCCCCGGCAGCCCTCGCACCCTGTCCCACCACTCCTCTAATCCAAGGCCTCGGAGCAGTTTCCAGCAGCTGCCCCTCATTAACCTGACCTGGCATTTTGGGGGACAGTGGCAGATACCATCAGGCGCCATCGGGTTTCATCGGGTTTCATCTCATCACTGGAGACCTTCTACACCTTGTGTACTTTTCCAGTTTTATCAAGTTCCTGCTGTTCAGGTCAATTCAGTTCGGTGTATTTTTATAGAGCTCTTCTCATGCAGCGGCACAGAGCGCTTGAACACAGGTATAAGACACAGAAACAAAGAAGAAGACACTGCAGACTAGCGTAGTGCTATTAAATGATCAGCTTTCGAAATTTCACAAGGCGAGTCCGTGCTTTTAGTACGCTTTGCATTTTTTGTAGAAAATCTGTTTCATTCGTTGTAATTAATGTTCAGCAGGATCTATACAGAGAAGGTACTAGACCCTGTTTGTTTTTGTTATTCCATACCATTGTATTTCTTTCTACAGTCTATGGCCATAACCTTCCCATCCAACGCCCTCCTGTGCAGGTACATCCAGGCGGCCGCATCCCCGAAGGATGTCGTGGTGCTGGTGGACGTCAGCGGGAGCATGAAGGGACTGCATCTGACCATGGCTCGGCACACCGTCTCCTCCATCCTGGACACCCTTGGCGATGACGACTTTTTCAACATCCTCACAGTGAGTGTTACAGGATGAGGGAGGTGAAAACGGGAGTGAAGAGAGAGCTGATGCTGGGTAGTTCAGTCACCTGGTCCAGGTGAGTTGGAGCTCATTCAGGTGCCAGAATAACAGCAGCAACACTTGTTATTGACAAATATGACACGTATTCAGCTTACACACTCCCCAGTGTTATTCTGTAAGCTTCCTAATAACCTGTGTGTGTGTGTGTGTGTGTGTGTGTGTGTCTGTCTGTCCACAGTACAACCACGAGATTCACTACGTGGAGCCATGTCTCAATGGGACGCTGGTACAGGCTCACAAGACAAATAAAGATGTGAGTTTTGAATTGTGCCCTATAATAAGATGCTTTTGGGACTTTTTGAGTGTTGGAGCCTCCGGCCCTCATGTTCATCAGTTCAAATCCCACCTCCAGCTGCAGGGCTCTTGAGCCAAAGGTACTAACCCTAAACTGTTCCTGTGAAATGACCCAGGTGGATAAATAATTGTGTCTGTTTTTTGATAAAAGTAAGATCTGCATATCCCATAAAGAACACCTCAGATACCCTCTCAGGCCCCCTCCTGCCAGTCATTTGCTTTTATTCATTTATCTTGCACTTTTCCCCAAAGAAACTTAGAGTGTTAATCTCCCTACGGTATTATTTACCCCTTTGCACAGCTGAGTAATCTTAGGGTAAGTACCTTGTTCAAGGCTACTACAGCTACTGTGGTTGAGATTCAACCCTACAGCATCTGGGTCCACAGACAGCAGCTCTCACCTCTGCACCACCAGCTCTCCTCAGCTAGTCATCACTTTCCCTCCTGGACCCATAACGCTTCTTTCACTCATTTACCCACTCAGGCTCCACCCTGGCTGGCGGTGCTTTGATTTACCGTGTTTCCAGTGCATTTCTGGTTTTGTTTGAAGCAGCACTTCCGTGAGCTTCTGGACAAGCTGTCTGCTAAAGGCACTGGTCGGCTGGGCGATGCCTTAAGGGAGGCCTTCGCTCTGCTCAAGGAGGTGCGCTCCCTTCCGCTTGTTTCCTTCCGTAAGCTCCGCTTCTTTGGGTTACTGGGTTGTTTGGCCTCTTAAACTTCTTAAGATGCTTCTCTAAATTCTGTAAATTATTTGGACCTTTTCACCGGCCGTCTGCTGCTTTGTGACCCGCCAGCATCTTCCGCAGGTCTTCTCAGTGGGCCCCCCGCGTGGGGTCTTCAGGCCAGACACACTATTGGACCTGCTTCTAGACATCGTGCAGTTTCACACAACCGTGTGTTTTCCTCCAGTGTTCATTGTACGCTGTGTAACACACAAAGTTGCTTTGAGCTGTCCATATAATAAAATTCTTCACGATTAAGCTTCACCGACTGGATTTTTTTTCAGCTGAAATATTCTCGAACCCTTTGAATAAATAGCTGTCCTTTGCTGTTATGATTTGGAAGGTCTGTCATAATGTTTTTTTTCACTTTTTCAATTGCACAGTGAACGCAGTAAACGTGTCTTTGCATTTCCAGTTCCACCAGAGCGGTCGAGGGACCTGCTGCACTCAGGCCGTCATGCTGGTCACAGACGGGGCGACGGAAACGTATGACACGGTTTTTGAGAAGTTCAACTGGCCTCAGAGAAAGGTGAGTCCCCCTGTCCCTGTACAAGTCCGATCATTTCGGCGGCACGCTCTTCTCACCAAGGGCACTCTGAGCTGAGCTGAGCAGAGATCAGGACACAATGAAGAAACAATGCGGGTTCAGTACGGAGCAGCAGCAGTTATAGCTCACCTTTAGGGGACGGCAGCTGGCAGCTGAGAAGCGGAACGTTGAAAGCCTCTCTGAAAAGGAGGGGAGAAAGTAAACCTCTGGGGGTCCAAATGGCACCGAGTGTCGCCCTCCTGGGCTCTGTGGTGTGGAGGCTGGGGACCAGTGTGGACGTGTCCGTGACGAAGTACCGGTACGTGTGTCGGCGAGAGACTCGCTCTGCGGAAGGTGAGCTCGGTATCCAGGCTCCTGTGGCAAACGTGCTTCGTGTAGAAAGTGCGGAGCTTCGGTGATGTTTGGGAGGCAAAGAAAAACCCAAAGGTCACTTTTACATCTTTGTCCGAATGTTCCGTCGGTGAGCATCTCCACGCCAAACTTTTTTTACGACGGTGTCTGGGTTCGAGCCCCTCCTGGGGTGCGCGGTGGCTCCGTGCCCCTTCCCGCGCCCGCTAACCCACCTTCTTTCCTCCCTCGACCTGCCCTGAAAACCACACGGGTGGTCGCTATGGGTCCTATTCGACTCGGTGCCCTCAAACATGTTAACGTTTGGTTGAGTTTGCAGTCAAAAAGTGCTTTGATAGAAACACCTCAATTTATTTGCTGCGCAGTTTGTGTAAAACTTTTGGACATGACAAAACTAAACGATATTCTGAACGAAAGGCCGCCCCGCAGCGCCGTGATTTTCCATTGTGTCCGAGTGCATTTTGCTGCCATCGACTTGCTGAAAGCAGAAACGCAAGTAATTTTTCGCTCTGCACCGGACACATTTCAGAAAACGGAACAGCAAGGGAAAAAAAAGTGGGAAGTGTGCTCGTTTCTGAGAATTTGGAGCTTGAATGTTTGTTGAACGTTGAGAAGCCCATGGGGGGGCAGCTGGTAGCGTAGTGGTTACAACTGCAGGTCGCGGGTTCGATCTCCAGCTGCAGGATCCTTGAGGAAGGTACTTACCCTCAAGCACTGCAGTAGGTTTCCCCAGCTGTGTAAATGGGTAAATCGCCGTACGTCGCTTTGGAGAAAAGCATCGGCTCAGTGAATACATGTAAATTTCACACGTACAAAAGTACTTTTTTAGAAATGTATTGTCTGGGTTTAGACAGTTTTGCATCTGCTGTTCCAGGGACTCGCAAGAGCCGTATTTCTGCGTATTTCGGTTGAGCAGTCAGAGACGGTGGCACACAGACGCCTTTTTGTGTTCCCCCGCAGGTTCGCGTCTTCCCGTATCTCATTGGACGGGAGGCGGCCTTCGCCGACAACCTCAAGCGGATGGCCTGTGCGAATAAAGGTGGGAACTTAGGAGAGCTCGGGGTAAGCAGTCGGCATGCAGCCCTGAGCTCTGGGACCCGCGCAGCAACGTGCGCAATGTCCAGCCCTCGGCGCTAGTCGGGGGCCGGACCCCACGTGCTGGTAGGAGTTGCGTTGCCATGGGAACATGGTGCCGATGGGAGCACTCGCTGACTTTTCGGCCGACTGACTTCTGGAAGGCAAATGGATTGTGGGTAGAATGGGGTCCCCACTCTTGTACTGTGGGCCGCTGGACAGGAAATCCACAGTTTACTTTTTCAACTGCAGTTTCGCTGCCTTTTCGCACACAGCACACTGTGGAACACACACATACATACACACACACACACACACACACACACACAAATCCACTGTCGTTACATGGGGCTGAAACACTGATTCTACAGGGTTCTACGGAAGCTCTTCCCACCCTCCCTAGAGTGTACCTTTGAGCAGAAGGAAGCTGCAGATCTCTCCTGACGCCCATCTGTAGATAAAGAGACACTTGTGAGGATGAGCACAGCAGAGAGAACCGCGCACTCCTGTATCTGCAGGCTGCACCTCTGTCTCACATGTTGGTGTTTGTTAAATTCTGCACACGGGGCTGCTCTCACCATAGTAAACAGAGTTAGGTGGGACATTGGGACAGCTGGTAGCGTAGTGGTCAGAGCAGCTGCCTGTGGACCCAAAGGTTACAGGTTCAAATTGCCATACTCTTAAACAAAGTGGGGGTGCGGTGGCTCAGTGGGTTGGGGAGTCTTGCGACGGCCCGGCGTCCCGTCCCGGGTGTGTCCCCTCCTGGGTGTGTCCCCTCCCCCTCCGGCCTTACGCCCTGAGTTACCGCGTTAGGCTCCGGCTCCCCGCGACACCGTAACGGATAGGCGGTTCAGACAATGTGTGTGTGTGTGTGTGTGTGTGTGTCTTGAACAAAGTACTCACCCTAAATTACTCCAGTAAAATTACCCAGCTCTATAAATGGCTGAGTAGCTGTAAGCAGCTTAACCCTGTAAGGCGCTGGAGAAAAGCGTGAGCTGAAAATGTCAAACGTCACTCAACCCTCTCATGCTCCTCTATGAAACTGGTGTTGAAAACACACAGTTGGAAAACTTCTGCTGATGTGCTTGTGTCCGTAAAATGTACTTTTTTACTACTTTGATCACGTGTGCCACTTTGTTTGTTCCCTACTTGCCCACAGGCTACTTCACCCAGATAAGCACTCTGGCGGATGTGCAAGAGAACGTCATGAAGTACCTGCACGTGCTGAGTCGGCCCAAAGTCATCGACGAGGAGCGCGACGCCGTGTGGACGGAGGCCTACGTGGACAGCATTGTGAGTGCTCGTCCCTTCCTGGGGGAAACACTTAAGCGTTCAGCCTCAGCACTTTCTTCCACTCTTTGCCCGTTGTCACTCGGTAATATAGAGTGCGGGAACATTTAGAGAGAACTCCAGAAACGAAGGAGAGCACGTCAAGTATTTTACCCACGAGGATGTGGAAGAGGCTTCAGAACAGCTGGTGCCGAAACATGTGACCCTTGTGCTAATCTGCAACTTGGTGTGCAACATTTCAGTGCCAGCGCAGCAAATCCTGACCCCTGACTCCTAACCCTAAGGCTGACCCCTGACCCCGACCCCTAACCCTAACGTTGTGATCTGATTGATTATTTTCAGCCCCACACCAAAGCAAGTATTTTATGTCTGATTTTTACTTTGTGTTCTGTTTGGTTTTGGCTGTCCCTTGTATTGTTATTTCGATGTCTTTATGTTCCCCATGTGTCCTTGGTTAGGGTTTGGGTGCTGAAAGTGTCGTATGAGTATTGAGTGCTGACACACATGAAGGTACTGTTATGTACTGCTGTAAATGGCAGTTCACCTCTAAGTTTATTGGGCTTTCAAGCTGTTCGTGGTTCTTGTCTCTCCCTGCAGCTCCCACAGGCACAGAAGGTAACAGCTTTCATGGCTGCTGATGTCCTGCCTCGCAGTTTTACACCACTAGCTCGCCGTGATTATCTATTATTATTATTATTATTATTATTATTATTATTATTATTATTATTGTTGTTATTATCATCACATCATTGCTGCCACGATACCTTTATACTGACAATGTTACTCCCCAGTTCAGAGAAACTTCTGAGTAGTTCAGGGTAGGTGCCCTGCTCGAGGGTACAGCAATAGTACGGGCTGATAATTCTGTATCCTGAGCCGCTGCGCTTCTCACTGCTTTGAGGGATGATCCATAATTGGAGATGTATGAATATGAACACAGTTTGTGTGAGCTGAGATCATTGCGTAGAACACCGCTGGGTTCTCTCTTTTCTTCTTACTGGTCCCGCAGCCCGAGGAGAACCACAGTCCAGTCCTCGTGACAACGGTGGCCATGCCTGTATTCAGCACTAAGAAGGAGACGGTGCGCATGAGTACCTTTGGGCCACCTGGACTGCCCTTGGACACTGAGTGTGTGTGTGTGTGTGTGTGTGTGTGTGTGTGTGTGTGTGTGTGTGTTTGAGACACCTGACATCGCCACTTTCTCTGCAGAAGAAGCAGGGTGTCCTCGTGGGCGTGGCCGGCACAGATGTACCTGTGCAGGACCTTCTGAGGGCTTTTCCCAAGCACAAGGTACCCAGGGTGTTAATGAGTGTGTGTGTGTGTGTGTGTGTGTGTGTGTGTGTGTGTGTGTGTGTGTGTGTGTGTGTCCGTCCCTCCCCACACCCACTAGTCTGTACGTTCAGTGGCTCAGAGAGAGGAAAAATGCACTGCAGTGAAATTTACACCGCTGTGTCTACGTCATCCCTTCGGCTCATTGTGTACTGTGCTCCGTGCCTCGCTAGTTAGTAGAGTCCGCTCTGAAAACACACACACACACACACACACACACAGTTAGGAACAGAGTGCAGCCAATGACCAAAAGGTGCTGTGAGCAACTGTGTGTCAGTGTGTTCTGTTGGTGCCTCTTTCAGCTGGGGGTTCATGGGTACGTGTTTGCTGTCACCAACAACGGGTACGTCCTGACCCACCCAGAGCTGCGGCCGCTGGTAAACACCATCCGCACGCTCTGATTGACCGCGATAAAGGGCTGAAATAAGTGACTGACTGACTGACTCTAGTGTGCGTGTGTGTGGCCCTGCCCTGGGTTTCTCCTTGTAGTTCCAAAATGGGAAGAAGAGCAGGAAGCCAGACTACAGCAGTGTGGACCTTTCTGAAGTGGAGAGAGACGACAAAGAGCACTTTGTAAGAAGGGCTTTCTAGTGAATACTGTTTAAACAGCCTTGAGATTCACTGTGTTTATTGTGTGTGTTTTTCCAGCTCCGCACTGCTATGGTTAACAGGAGCACTGGAACTTTTTCCATGGAGGTGAAGCAGATGGTGGATAAAGGGGTAAGAGCCTCATGTTACTCTTCTAGAGCTACAGTATATTTTCATTGGTGCATTATTTCTTTTCCATGTTGAAACAGGAACATTTAGTGCTCTCTTATGTTGTTATTGTTATTATAATATCATATATTTGACCTCAGACATACTGTGGCACACAGCGCTGTGGGTTCGGATGGGGTGAAGAAGGACACGCGGGCAACATTCATTACGATCGTTTGTTGGACCACCAGCACACAGGGAAATGATGCTGTCGGTTCGAGGAGCCCATTTCCTCCAGGACCTGCGCCGCAAACCCGCCTTCCCAGCCTCCTTAGCGCCACCAGGCTCTCCCTCTTTCCTCAGTGACAAACACAGTTACCCCCCTTATACTCCCCATACGTCCCCCCAGCGGTTGCACACTTACTTAGATTTTTCCCATAATGCAACTATTCACAATAAACACTTTTTCCGCTCAAACTCTAAGTAACGCAGGTCGTTACATTACTGTGATGTTGCAGTTACAGTCGTTTTATTGACAGCATGCAGTTTGCGGAGATTTTGCTCAGTCGCTAAGCTGATGATGGATCACGGAGAGCTCAACGTAGCCTGTACGCTGTAGCTCAGTGACAAGTTCTGCTGTGCTCCCACTTGGTCTTCGTTTAATTTAATTAACAGTTCACTGACTCCTCAACTCGTCAACACAACTGGGAGCAGAAGGCTGTTCATATCTTGTTGTCTTGTTACTCCAAAGTCACTTTTACCGCTCCAAGTCACAGGTAGCAAAAGCTGAGTAATACCAGGTATATTAGTTCTGGACTGTCTTCCGTTTACATTTACATGAACATTACATGTACATGTGTTCATTCACAGACACTTTTCTCCAAAAGCAACAAACATCTCATAGGAAATACTGTTTTCATTACATCAGGAGAAAGAGACACTTAGATTAGTGATTTTACAGTGCAGTTTGTTTCATCACACAAGTAGCTGCATAAAGGTTTATTGAAAGAGTCAACAATTCCTAATCACAATTTTTTTTTAAAACAAACATTACACAAGTACTTTGTCCATCATTCAACAGTTATGATCTCAAAGTTATAAGGCATGAACATGAGCTGGAGAGATACTGGGCAAAGTGAATCTGGAAGAGGTGAGATTTCAGACCCTTCTTGAATGTAGACAGAGTTTCAGCAGTTCTGAGTGACAGGGGAAGGTCGTTCCACCACAACGGAGCCAGAATCGGGAACCTCCGCGCTTTACTTTTCATGTGCAGGACCGCCAAGTGGGCAGACGTGGAAGAGCGTAGCAGTCTGGTTGGGGTGTAGCGGATGATCAGGTCTTGTAGATATCTGGGAGCAGTTGGACAGTAATTGACAGTACTCATGTATTTGTAGACAGTAACCAGGGTGTTGAATTTGAT
The DNA here is from genome assembly GCF_900964775.1 of Scleropages formosus. Lineage (NCBI taxonomy): Eukaryota > Metazoa > Chordata > Actinopteri > Osteoglossiformes > Osteoglossidae > Scleropages > Scleropages formosus. Next base: position 8,413,151 of record NC_041810.1, read on the forward strand.
CCGGGCAGCTACAGGAAACCAGAGCAGAGAAACGAGTACAGGAGATACATGCGAACGCTTCGGCAAGTCAAACACAACTGTACCGCGGTATTCTGTATCAGCTGTAGAGGTTAAAGTGACAGCTCCATTGAAATTAAAAGCAGATGGAAGTGAGTTGGATTAAAGTGGTTCCGCACTTCGCTGCCATCCGTGAGTTCGGAGGGGAAGCACAGGACACTGGCTCTGCAACAAACTGAGATTTTTCTTTTCAGAAGCGCCTCTTGTCTCTGCACAACGACTACTACTACACACACATTGAAGGGACACCGTTCAGGTAGGACCCCGCAGGTGGCTGTGCTCCTGTACCAGCGCTTGTCGCACGTGACCCTGCGAGCTGCAGCGGATGCTGTGGTGACTCTGTGTTCAGTCTAGGTGTGGTGCTCTCCAGGGGACGCGGCAAGTACGTCCTCCGAGGAAATGCGACTCGGGAAGAAGGTGCGCGGCACGTTTGCCTTGCTGTTCATTTATTTGTGTTCACAATCATCTGCACGTTATAGAGTGAGGAGAAAGTACTGAGGCCCCTTTCAATTTTTTTGCAGCTTTTCAAAAGTGAATTGAATGTTCTTAGGTCTTTTTGTCAGTTCTAGATCATTATTATTACTGTTGTTATTATTATTATTGGCTCCATTGTTATTGTCTCCATTGTCTCCGTTTTCTGTCTTGTGGAAGATGCACCTCATGCCGTAACTCTCCCGTGTTTCCCTCGACCATAACAGTTTTGCCCATGTGACGCTGCCACGAGTGTCTCCGTGTCCCGAAAGGCAACGCTGCCGCTGATCTCTGATTTACTGTTGGCCCAACAGGTCTGCATGACCTGGAGCATCCCGACGTGGCGCTGGCGCGTGGCTGGTAACGCCGTTCGCCTGCCACCTGGGTGTGCGTGTCCACGGCTCGCGCCGGCTTGCGTGTCAGCGTACCTTTGTGTGTCACGCACAGGACGTACTGCGACACCTCCGAGAGCCAAGAGCATCGACACCTGTCCCAGATGGAAGCCGTCCGCTTGTTCCTGAGCGAACCCCAGCCGCGCCTCAAGTGTGAGTCCCCCCCGCCGAGCCCCTCGGTGTGTCGGCGTTTCCGGCAGAGTCCACCAGCGTCCTTTTCCACGTCGCTGACTACGTTCGCTCTCGTCCCTGGCGTCAGCAGCGGCTCGAGTGCGGACTGTGCCGAGCGCGATGGGCGCTTCGTGCCGCTCGCCGTGAGCTCAGCAGCCGCCCGCTGTGTTACAGGTGACAGGGAGCTCGTTCAGGAAGTGCTCTTCGACGCTGTGGTGACGGCCCCTCTGGAGGCGTACTGGACCAGCGTGGCCCTCAACAAGTCTCAGTGAGTGGTTGCCCAGGACGGCGCAGCACGGCGCGGCGCAGCACGACGCGGCGCAGCACGGCACACAATCCCATTGCGCCCAGCAAGGCCCTTCTCTTCTGCCAGCTCCCCTGGCACACTGTGCGCATCACACCCAACCTGCTGCAGTCCATCCATTGCACCACTCTTGGGTCACATTCAGTCACATTCTTGTAGTCTTTAGTGTTGGCGTCGTTCTTCACCGGGCGCCGGTGGCCTCTTCTCTCTGCTCCGCCCACCGCGTGCGTGTGCAGGAACTCGGAGGGGGGCGTCGAGATCGCCTTCCTGGCGACTCGCACGGGACTGCGCAGGACCGGCCTCTTGGTGCTTCCGGAGCAGCTGAGCAGTCGGTACGAAGAGCGGCGTGACGCACGGGCTCCTCCGTTATGTTCTCTCGCAAACACACAAGGTTCAGCTGAGATGGAAGTCACTTGTTTCTCTTTCCTCACCTTTCATGCGTCAAAAGAGAATTTCTGGCAGCGGACGACGAGGAGGACGCCTTCAGCGCCGACCGCTTTCCGCTGTGGTACAGGAGAGCCGCCGAGCAGCTCCCCGGTACCTTCACCTACTCCATCCCCTTCAGCACAGGTAACGAGTTACACCTTCATGTGCTGCGAGGCCTCGCTTCCTGACACAAGAAATGGTTGGAGCATTAAAAAATATTCACTACTCATCCAAAGATCAACTTGGGAAAAAATAAAAAAGCATCAGTTTAAAAAACATTTACTCCGTTCACTTTGACTCAGATGAAGCCTTTATCGCTTTCTTTCGCTAACTGCTTGTCGGGACCAGGGTCATGGGGGTCCGCAACCTATCCCAGAACCACCGGGTGCAAGTCTGGGGGGTATGCCAGTCCATCGCCGGACAGTCACTCACACACACACACACACACACACACACACACACACACACACTCCCCCGATTATACACTATGGGCAGTTGAGGACTGTGGGGGGAAACCAGAGCATCCAGAGGAAACCCATGCAGAGGCAGGAAGAATATGCAAACTTCTGATCCAGATGTGAAGCTACGGCCAGACAGCACTGGTAGTGTGAGGCGACAGTGCCGGCTGCTGCACCACTGCCCACATTAAGTTTTTTAATGTTTTAAACCGGTAGAAAATGTATAAATATATAGTTTCAAGTGGCACGGTGGCACAGCGAGTAGCGCTGCTGTCTCACAGCTCCTGGGGGAGCGAGAGGACGTGGGTTCGATCCCTACTCAGTCTGTGTGGAGTTTGCATGTTCTGTCTGCGTTTTCATAGGTTTCCTCCGGGTGCTCTGGTTTCCTCCCACAGTCCAAAGACATGCTCTTCAAGTTCCCCCAGAGTATGTAAGTGACAGAGTGTGTGTGTTCCACTAATGTTTGGATGAGTGACCCATTGTAAGTAGTGTATCTAGCAGTGTAAGTCACATGGTGAATAAGGTGTGTGGGCTGATGACACTACATAGAGTTTGTTGGAAGTCTCTTTGGAGAAAAGTGTCTGATAAATAAATTCAATTTATTTTTATAGAGCTCTTCTCAGGCGGTGACACAGAGCGCTTTAACACAGGCATAAGGCAAGAAAAAGCAACACATCAGATAACGAAAGAAAGAGGACAGTCGACTAATGGCTACCATAGTAAAGTACTTTTATAGAGCTATGAGTATCCCTACTGGCCACCGGGGAAAGGAAGAAAAACTCCCAGCTGAATGTTGAGGGAGAAAAAAACCTCTGGGGGTCCAAGGGCCAGTGGCTGCCCCCCCCCCCACCTGGACATTCTAGATTAAGTAATAATTTTAAGCCACTTCAACAAGTAATAACAATATTATTGCTATAAGGTATCTTGAATCCCCAGCTGAGCATGGTTCATCTCGTAAACGTCATTGAGAAAAAAGTTTTTTTCCTCTATGTAACTGATAGTTTGGCAGTAGCTCCACAATGATTCATTCGGGGCATCTTTTACATTAATTTCTTCAGCTGATGTTTTCCTCCACTACACTGGAGAAGTGAACACGGTGATATTCCGCTGCCAGTGTCGACCTTGAATTTCCGTCCACAAATCTCGCAGAGCTTTTTGCCCAGTTTACGAGCAATTAAACCTGTAGTAGCGCCTTTTCGGACTGGATGCTGAGCTCTGGTGTCCTGTGGTGCGCAAAAATGACGGCGCACCTCTAACTCTTCAGGGTTAGTGTTGGGGCGTGGTCTGCTCCGCGCAGGAGTACTCCAGGACAAGGGTACTCCTCTCGGGTACTCGCGGGTACTCGGGGATACTCTCGGGTACTCCGGTCTGTAGGTAGCCGGTACGACTATTGGCTCGAAGGTCACTGGTTCTGTTCGCGCTCCTGCCGCTACGCTCCTGCCCGTGAGCACTGCGCTTACCGTGAACTGGACCGCTGAAAACACCCTCCTCTGTAAGCGCACACAGGTACGCAGCTTTTTGGAGGGAAATCTGCTCTTTGTCAGTCGGAAGCTCTGAGCTCCGGGAATGTGCCGAGCGTCAAAATCCATGAAATCTGCTAGCAACAAGTTTGAGTTATTTGACGTTGGCCAGTTCGCCGAATACATAGCAAGGGTTCCGTGTGTGACAACGGAGAGAGGATCCCAGCGAGCGAAAAGGATTTATGTTCTTCTTATTCATGACGGAATCTCGCTGTGTTCTGGCTGCTTCAGTCGAGCTGCTGGAGACGTTTTTTCACTTCATGTAGATGTGACAGTACATACTTCGCTCTTACTCTTCTTAGGGTCGGGCCCCAGCACTACTGTCCTAGCGAGCACCGCCATCCAGCTCCATGACGGCACAAAGTCCCCAACCGTCGCTGGTAAGTTCCGCATCCGCAACGGACGAGAGCAGTGCTCCACTATAATGAGCTGGAGGGGTTCGCTCTTCTAGCCGTTGTCCCCGCTGCGCTACGACACATTGCTGTGGTTCTGTGGTTCTGTGGTCTCCTCCCGGACACAGCTCTGGGAATTCAGATGAACCTGGGATTCTTCCAAAGAAAGTTCTGGACGGCCTGCCGACAGGTAAGACCCACAGGCGACACGGAAGCACATATACAGCATGCGCTCGGTGGGGAAACTGAAGTTGCGGATGGTGCGCGTGGCTCTTGCAGCTCTTTGACTTGGACTCTTGCTCTTCCAGTGTGCTGCTCTGGATGGAAAGTGCTCTGTCAGCTGCGACAGCCCGGTGAGCTCCGCTTGCACTTGCCGCAGTGCAATAAGCCTTTGACACCTTGTACGTCTCCGAACACCTGGATTCTCAGCTGCCTGCTTCTTCCTCCTACAGAGTCTCAGCTGCTATGTCATCGACAACAACGGCTTCGTCCTCGTGTCGCGACACCCGTCCCGGGTAGGAGGCCTCTCCTCTGCAGCCCTTCCCTGTCTCCTTGAGACTTTTCCCTTCTTTCCTCATGAAGATCTAGTTACGCCCGGGCAACTCCAAGCTCCGCCTCTTCCTCCTAGACCGGCTTGTTCTTCGGGGAGGTCGAGGCAGCCGTGATGAACCAGCTACTCCTCACGGGCTCCTTCAAAAGGTGGGCATCGTCCGGACCCGTTGAGTCCACTGCGATCCTGAGTGCGGGTTAGGGGTGTGTAGGAAAAATTGAATTGCGTTTGTGTTTCGACTGTGGAGAAGTACTTCGTGAGGAATGTGTGTGGCTACACACAATTGTGCTGAGCAAGATGACTGCAGGGCAGGATGTTGTTACTCAGGGATGTAACTCCCTGCAAGACGGAGTGCCGGCTCAGCAGAACAGGGAAAGGGCCTCGGGGTTGGAGACGACAGCAGTCCTAAGGAAAGGAGCGCCTTCCGTACCCAGAGCTGCCTGCGGAAGTTAAATGTAACCGATGGGAAACGGGTCAGGAGCCTTATAGCCACTGGAACGTATACCGTGAACTGGTCATGCGCTCAACATGCATGACGTTTCCTATGATTCTAAGAGTTTTTGTTGTTCGAGGAGACTCCCTAATCTCTGCCCTCAGAGCGGGGCTCTGCCTCGGGCCGAAGGAAAAGATATTGCTAGAAAAACTCTTCTCGTTTCTTTTGTTAAGTCTTTCATTAAGTTGGTTTGTGCAAATTTCTGCCGCAGGGCCACTCGGTGGGGCAGCTGAGGGGACCCGGATGCTCTTAAGCCCGGTCCCTCGTCACGTTCTCAGGGCTGCTGTGCTTCTCGGGTCCTAGGTTCTAGTCCTGGGTCAGTTTTAGGCCTAAGCGTCTCTGCGGTGCCGGGTCCTTTCTCATCGATCCACATGTTTTTTCCAGTAAACTAAGGGTACAGACTGGAGAAGTTCATAGTGGAAAGTGGTTAATTTGCTTTTGCACCGGAATCATTCAGACAAGTTCCCGAGAGCTCACAAGGACAACTGTACATTGAGAGCCGCTGGAAAATATGCGAACTCCCAGTGAACTCAACGGGAACTAGGCCGGAAACTGGGGTTTGAACCGAGAGCGAACACCGGCGCTGTGTTGGCGCTAGGGCCGGGAGGAAACGTCTCTCAGTACAGACACAAGCATCAGATTCTCGGTGACTTATCGTCTCTTCAGGATCGCGCTGCACAACCGTCAGGCGATGTGTAAAATAACTTCTGAAAGCAGCGACGGCCCACGAAGTTTCTTCGACGTAAGTATTTCCGGGTTTGGGTGTTTAAGGCTCACTCGTCACTCTACAGCTTCATGTGTCTCTTCTCATTGTTTGTTCCTCCTGTTTTTCCTCATCTCATTTCATTTCAGCTTTTCTCTGCCCTCTCCACTGCTTTGGCGGATGGAGGGACGGTCGGTTTTGGTCTAATTGGTAGTTTGATCCATCCAACAACACGTCATTTGTCTGATCCGTGACCACATTGCTCTTTCTGACATTTGATGTGATTTTTCGGTGCTTCAAGAGGCTCTTGCTGACTCTTTTCTCTTTTAGCCCTATTTCGCTGTCTTGGGTACCGTGAAGTGGCTGCTTGGTGAACTCGTCGTGTGAGCACAGTTTCAGTGACTTTCAAGCATTTTCAGAAATTATTCCTAAACACCGAATAAGTGATGAGGAATTTTAAACTGTGCCCCCTTGTGCTGTGAAAGTATTAATAATTGATGAGCCTATAATGTGGAAATGCTTGACTTGGAAACCTGCTGGCTGAGATGCAGAAAAAAGTACATTTTGCTCAGTTCCCAGTTTAACCGGTTACGCTGTGAAGCTTTGCCTCTACTCATCCTCAGCAGCTTCGCTAGAGGTGATGTTAGGGACAGGGTTAAAGTTGGGTCACGAACATCCGTTCCCCTTAGATCCCTCCTGGAGTTTTCCCTGCACGGCTGGTGGCATCCTCATCTCACAGCCAAAGGTAACCGGTTGCGACGCTTGAAACTAACTGTGCATCTAAATGGATGAACCTGCTTCACGTAGGTGTGTCTCGTTACCCAGTCTGATAAAATACAGAATACAAGCTGTGAAAGAGTCCCGACTGATTCTGGATGGATCGCTTGCTTTAGCACAAAGGCTGGCGAAGAGTAAAACGACGCTGGTGCCCTGTGACGTGGAGCACCCTGCCTTTGTGTCCGAGTGCGCCGTCGAGGAGACGACCGGCACCGCTGAGTGCGACGGCTGCGGGAGGTTCGGACGGCGGCTCTCGCGCTTTTGTGTGTAATACGCGTACGATGAGCGTACCGTAATAGGCGGCTTTCGTACTGCTCGCACACTCCCGCACGGGCCTGGACTGCGGTTACACCTCCGAGCTCCACGGCCCGTAGCACAGTTCGCACGTTCCCGCACGTTCCCACACATTCCCACACGTGAGGGATTAGAAAGAAAAGGTATTAAATGGGTTTTACATGCACCTGCAAAACTCTACTCAGCTGGGATTCTGTCCTTCTCCCCCAGATCCTTCATCGTTCAGCGCATTCCCAGCAGCAACCTCTACCTGGTGGTGGTGGAGGACCAGTGTGACTGCAGCGCCACCCCACCGGTAACCTTGGAACCCACTCAGCTCATTTATATCCACTCAAGATGTTGCGTAACATCTGAAATGATCTCAGACTCATGTTTATGCAGAGCTTCCTGTCTTAGCTGTGCTTTTGGCCTGGGCAGCGCTGATCCAACCTCCTAATTCTGCAAACCCTCTGGCTTTAAGGGTGGTTTGGCTGACAGCAACATGACCAACGTCAGGGCTGTTACGTGTGTGTGTGTGCGCGTGTGTAGTGTCATTGTGTGTGAAAGATGAATGCGACACACGCGGGTCCATCTGGGACCGCAACGCTTTCCTTTGTTTTGTTAACACTGCAGCCAATGCGCTACATTAAGGCTCATTCACCGTGACTGTAAATAAAACTGTGTTTATATCTCTGAGAGATCATAGTGCGACTGTTTGCAGCGCAGTGAGCCAGCGCACACAGCCCGTGGCAGATGGTTGACGATTATTACGTAAAGCAACAGAATTTGTCGAGTTCGGCTGCCAGACAACACAAGTGTCGCGATGAGCGTCGCTCGAGATCCGGGCTCGGCTGACGGCGAAGCTCATTTCAGCGAACGCCTCTGAGGGCAGCGGCTCTCGAAGCGCCGTCGTTTTCTTTAAGTCCTGCAAACACAACGGATCTCTCAGATGTGACCGCCTGAAATCGCCGAATGACAGGAGACGGCCAGATTCCTGCCACCCGTTCCACCCTGAGGTACAGCTCGGCGCGGTCCACGTGTGAGAGAGCAAGGAGACGTGTGTGCGCGCGCGCGCTAAATGACGCCGAGGTGGGGTAGGTCCAGCGTACCATCCAGGTGCTCATTCTGGTGTCTGTCCCACCGTTTCTCGCCGCAGGAGGACGCGCTGGACTGCGGCAGCGCCCTCGGCCTGTCTCCCATGCCGCTGCTGACCTCGCTCGCCCTGCTTCTCGCCCCAGCTGTGCCTCTGCTCACCAGCTGACCTGCGGACCCCCCAGGAAGGCTTCGACACGTCGAAATGGACAGGATTATTCGGAGCAGAACGCGTTGTGCGACGAGTTGGGAAACCGAACGGCACGGGGTGGTGTAGTAGTAAGAGCCTCCACCTTGTACTCAAAGGACCCAGATCTGAATCCCTGCTGCTGCCCTCCAACCTTTGGACAAGGTGCTCACGCTGAATTTAAGCAGTTGGAGTACTCCGACGTGTAAAGGAGTAAACAGCTGTAAGCAGCTTAACAAACCCAGTACTCGCTGGACTGAGAGAGTAGTAACCCTAGAGCCCACATGTAGCTGTCAATCCCTATACAGTCTGTGTAGTTCCTCTACATCTTGATTACAGTGCAGAGCTCATGTAGCTTCCATTTACATGTATTTATCTATCAGACACTTTACTCCAAAGCGACTTCCAGTGAACTCTGTGTAGTGTTACCATCAACCCACACACCTTACTCATCGCGGTGACTTACACTGCTACATACACTACTTACACTGGGTCACTCATCCACACATCAGTGGAACACACACACTCTGTCACTTACATACTCTGGGGGAACTTGAAGAGCATGTCTTTGGAGTGTGGGAGGAAACCAGAGCACCCAGAGGAAACCCACGCAGCCAGAACGTGCGAACTCCACACAGGCTGAGCGGGGATCGAACCCACGTCCTCCTCGCACCACCCAGGCGCTGTGAGACAGCAGCGCTACTCGCTGTGCCACCGTACCGCCCCGCTTCCACAGCTCTTACACACTATAGAGCGTGCAGGAGATACTCAAATGTATGGTTCTTACACACTTTACACCCTAGAGACCACACAGCTCTTCACACTGCCGCAGGGTCTCTTTTTTTCATTCGAGTGTGAAATCATAATGGAACTACTAGTTCCTGCACTGCACGTGTGGTGTCCTCTTCCAACAGGTCCTTTACGTTGAAATGTGACGTTCTGCTTCAGCGCTCGCGTGAAGAGTTGTGCCGTACCATCTATTCATTAGTCTCCTTATTTTCTCCTGTACCGGACATCTGCCGCCCATCGGACCCTCGGCTGGAACAGTAGTTATGGACTCGGACTTGGAACGTAAAGGACTCCTGCTGTCGTAGCGAAGAGCGAGGTACTGTCCAGAAGTGCAAGCGCAGTAAAAACCAGCAGTGGTGCGAAGATGTCAGACGGGCAGCACAGTAACAGCGACGACAGCGATCGAGACGAAATATCAGAGCTCCACGGAAGGAGGCTCTAGGAGAGGAAATCCGCTCACGTAAAAAAGATCACCTTTATTGAATGAATAAAAACAAGACAGTCAACACGGAGGTTTCTGACACAACACACACACACAAAAGCAGTTTGAGCGTTCTATCCTGCTCGTTTTACACTGGAGAACAATTACCACGGTTACACTTACTGCCTACGACATGCCGCACATGTTCCACTCTGTACTGAAGTCCAACACAACACACCAGAACATGCTACACACGTGAGGTGGTGGCACGGGGAGGCCAGGAGGACTGTGGCCACACACACACACACACGCGCACGCACGCACGCACGCACGCACACACTAGACCTTTCCGGATACTGACTGTACAGCGAAACAGATACATATATACAAGTAGACATCCTGTAGTAGAGCAGCAAACATAAATATCACTCTCTGTAAATTATAGAAAGAAAAGGTTTAAAAAGTCACGTACGTATATTTACTAAAAATGTTTCTTGCATTTCTCACAGTGTTTATTTAGCCCAGTTTTGCATCGATCAATAAATTGCCCAAGAGAAAATGTTCTTACATATGAGCACGAGAAGTAAGAAGGCTTTCTGCCAGGTCTTCGGGCGCCTTTGTGACTCCACAGATCGGTGCGTACATCTCGTAAGAGCTCAACTGCACTCGTCCCCCATGCATAGAGCGCAACGGCGATCCGGCGCCCGTGGAATTGGCACGTCGCACGCGGGGAGTCTGGATCGGAGCGTTGCTATGTGTTGATGGTCTCACTACATGTACGGGCTTTCTGTGGTAGGAGATCCCTACTTCAAGTATTCAGCAGTAACATTAAGGACCTGATATTGTGTTCGAGCACTCGGGACACCGGTCTCCGGCACGGCGTCCAGGCGAATGCTTTGTGCTCCTCAGTCGGCACCGTCTTCCCGCTCTTTACATCGTTACTCTGATGCTCCTTGAAAACATAACGCTGTAAACTAACCTAAATCGCTCACGTTCAGCTCGTCGGCATTTTTTTCTCTAACAGTACCAAAGACGTATAGAAGGGAGGACGCTATTCACACTCGGTCAGATCTAACGGTACACCCGAACACCAGCGGACAATAGTAACAGCACTACGACGGCCAAAATTGAGGACGTACACAAGTTCAGTGGGTTGGTTGTGACGGTAAAATATCTCCAGCACCATCCGTACAAAAGTCACCACTGTACCGGACACTTGGACGACGACGATGACGACGACGACGACGACGACGACGCACTAGAAAAGACTCGCCACTGCATATGTAAGGAGACGGGCTGCCGCTACGAGGACTCTCTTCGAGCGGCCTTTCTCCCGCGTGTCGCGGCTCCCAGCGTCCGAACCCCGGGAGGTTTGCGTGCCCTCAGGTCTGCGCGCGCCACCCCTCCGCCGCGATGGTTCCCGCTCGAGAGCGCACCGCAAAGCGAAAGGTGGCCGCAAAGGAGCCGGAAAGGCCGGGTCCCAGGTGCAGCCGCTCTCCACCCGGAGTCCCTCGTCCCTCGGGCGCCGCGAGTTCCCTCGGCCTCCCGTCGGACAGCAGCTCGTGACACGGAAGGGACTACGCCTGCACCCGCCGTCGTTACTCTCGTTCGCAACGCAAAATAAGAACGTTCCTTCCGTTGCTCCTCACGGGTTCTACAGGTGCAACTTTTTGCGAGACGCTAGAAGGAGCTCCAAGCAGAGCCAAGGATACGATACAAAGTTCGCCAGAGTTTCCTGCTGGAGGTTTGCAAGACGGGGGAAAAGCTGAGGGTTATTTAAGGTTTCGGCAACACACGCTGTCGAGCAGTTTGTTCGGATCACGAAGGTCTACGAAGGGTTGCGGATTATCTAGGCTGGGGCTCGCATTCGTTCCGATTCCGTTGACAGCAGTCAGGACGCGTGCTCCTCGGTCAGAGAGATCCTTCGGCAAAGCACAAGAACGCGTCTAGGTGATGACGAGTCACAATATGGCTTATTTCATGTCATATCCGCAGAAACTCTGACTCTCCGAGCGGCGGCAGCGGCGGCGGCAGCAGCACCACGATTGAGATACCCTGAAACCGCAGAGGAAACGTTTTGATTGGCGCAAGTCAGTCTTACGCGTAAGAAAAGCCGTCTTGAGCGGAAGTTCCGAAGAAACTGTGGCCAAAGCTGAAATGGAACAAAGTGCTACAGAAAAGGGCAACGATGTGACTTTGGAGAGCTTGTCAATGCATCAAAACTCAAGGTTTCTTCAGCAAAAACTGGTGGAAAAACGCATTCCTTAAAGCATGTGCATAGACTGTAAGCAGAAGACAAGGCTCACGAAGCAAGTGAAGTAACTGTTACTGCGCTCCTCTCCTCCTCTCCTCTCCTCTCTTCTCCTCTCCTTCTCTCCTCTCCTCTCCTCTCCTCAGATGTGCTACTAATGTATGACATGCTGCACAGAAGAAGGGAAAAACTGTACAGGTTGCAAGTGTAAATTGAGCTGGGAGATAAACCCCCCCCCCCATCAGTCCTGCAGATGTTTGTAACGTGAGCCGAGCGCAAGACGAGAGACGCTCTTTAAAGGTACTACATGTACGCTGAAACGGACACCGCTGAAGAAGCAGAGGACATTGTGTGTACAGGGACAGAGCACAGAGGTGTGTGCTACAGAGATGCACTGATGACGTTTGTCCCTCTTTCTGTCCATTTGAGCAGTTTCTGTCAGTCTTCGTCTCTGCGCGTCTGCAGCTCCGAGCGTCCGAGCTGTTGGTGCGAGAAGCTGTCAAATGGAGCCTCGTCTGTAGGTCCGGGGCCCGTCCGGGTCAGCGTGCGCGTCGGTGTAAGAGTTGTGCTTCTCAGGGTCGATTGTGTCTCCGCCTCTTGTCGCCGTTCTCTCTGTGTACTCGTGGTGACCGTCAAGGAGACGGTCGCGCCGCACGGGCTTCTGGGAAACAACGTTACAGCAGCAGTCTGAGCGTTAATGTGTCCGCGATGGTGGCGGTGCGTGAGGGTCTCCGGTGTGAGGAGGTGGGTTGACTCAGCTCTAGGATGAGGGTTTGGGACGAGTCTCAGTCTTCCTCCTTCGCCTGCGGAAACACAAACGGTAAACCTTTCTCTTCGCAATCCATCAGCTCTTCCCCATGTCCGTTTCAAGCAGACTCCCTAAAAAAAAACACGACAATTACATGGGCGAAAACCAGAACTGAGGAATTTACTGTGGAACGTAGGCCACGGATGGAATGAATTTTCCCCGAGGATCTCTTTACATTCTGTGAGGAAAATCTGTGAATTCTTTGGAACTTTCCGGATTTCCGTTTGGATGCGTTCTAGTATCTGATCTGATCTGATCTTCAACCATGTCGTATCAATAGACAAAGACAGTGCGATTAGAGGAACAAGACACACAAGGCTGCCGTTGACATCGCTGACTATAGTGCTTTAACATTCGGGGGGAAGCTGAGGAGCCTCCGCTGTGAAGAAGAGTCAGAACCTCCTTGTGCGGGAATAAGCTCAACCAAGCAGCTGACCCTGTAGCTGCACAAGGAGGTTCTTGCACCACAGCTCTTTCAGGTCACCGCACTTCTAAGGTGTCGTGCTTGAACAGCCTGCTTCGGAACACGCCGCAGCGTTCCAATGTGACCGAGATCCCGATGCCGATTCAGCGGTTTGAAAATGCAAAGTGTCTGTTGAAACCTTTCTGTTGGAGATTTTCTGCTGTGTTTTGGGTCATTTTCTTTGCCGCATGAGACGACGACTCCTGAGCTTGAGAACACTGACCGGTCCTGGATATTCTCCTGGAGAAACTGCACGTACAACCTGAAATTGTTGCTTTCCTCGAAGACCCACAGCATGATGCTCCCGCCACCGCGCTTCACAGCTAGGATGGTTTCATGCTGCCGTGTAGGGTTGTGTTTCTATCAAACCTAAAGCTGTCCGTAGAGCATTGTTCCAGTGGTGCTGTCGAACATCCATGTGTTTTTTAGCTAACTAGAGAGAGGGGCAGCTATGTTTTTTTTTTTTTTTTTTTTTGTGAGCAGTGATTTCCTTCATGGTAGCCTCCCGTGAACACCACTCTTATTCAGGGTTTTTCTTATCGTGGATTCACTAGTGAACAAAGACATGATCGAGTCCAAGAGACATCTGCACATCCACAGTTCTCATTCTCAGGTTCTCGGTTGCCTCCCTGAGCACCGAATCACATTTTTGCAGTGACCTGTGGAGGACACTAGATGTGCTGCCCGTCGTTGGTACTGAACTTGTTCCTTTCGACTGCTGTCAGCCTGAGTCAAACCCGCATGAAATATGGCTTCTTAGTTTAAGGTCTGCGCATCTTTTACCTTTTTTAACTGTAATAATTTCAGTAATAATTTTAGTAATTTGCATGCATGTATTTATATTGCCATATTTTGCAAAATGTTATACTGTTGTCCTGCTGTTTCCTTTTCTACTTATTTCAGTATTAATTTGTTCCAGCTGCATCACTTGTTGAATTGATGTTGTGGAATAAATTCATCTTCCAGCAACAACACGCGTTTCCAATGAGTGTCTGTCTGTCTGTCTGTCTGTCTGTCTGTCTGTCTGTCTGTCCAGCCTAAGCAGAGGGACTCCTGGACAGAACAGACGATGTGAGAGACTTTGTACCGAAGGAAATTTATCACATTTCACTAAACTCAAATGATCTCTCTCTAAAGCTCCTCTGAACGTTTCAACACAGATCAGACTCTACCAGCGAGAGCCGAAGGAGGTTCCGGCGCATTCCAAATGTCCGATTCGCTCCGAGCCCCTTTCAAACCGTCGCCACATCCTCCTTCACTGCCCACAGCTGACACCAAGAAATCTCTGTTCCGGGTGTGCGGAGGTGCGTGGGGATGTTCCTGTGGCTCCTGGCTGTCACTGCCACAGCCTCACCATGTGCACTTCTGTGTGTCACACTTGCGTGAAGAAAACAATGAATAATAATGAAGATCTTCTCACCCCCAGAGGCTTGTTTTCTTGGAATCGGTTATGCCCAAATTCCTTCTTCATCATCCTATAGGTTGAAAGGTAAAAATACACGCAATGTCAGTATCAAGGCAAAAGGGAGACCAAATCGTGTACAGAATCCCTTGATGAGGGGAAGACAAGATCATGTATTAAAAGAAGGGCAGAAGAGAGCACAGCAGAATGCGTAACGCTGACCTGATCAGGAGAAGGGCGAAGGCCGGCGTGGGGCGGAGCACGGCTGTGGCCACGGTGAAGGGGGGGTGCATGCTGAGTTGGGTGAGGGTGTTGAGGCTGGGAATGGTGAAGGTGGGGATGCTGTGGTTGAGTTTGGGGATGCTGAGGGTGGTGAGGTGAGGGGTGCTGCGAATGTGGCGGGTGAGAATACTGGGCTTGGGGGTGATGTGGGGGATAAGGGTGCTGTGGTTGAGGTTGTGGCGGATAAGGGAGTTGTGGCTGAAGTTGAGGGGGGTAGGGATGTTGCGGCTGAGGGTGGGGATGAAGGGGTTGGGGGCTGGAATGTTGAGGTTGAGGTTGAGGGTGGGGGTGTGCAGGTTGAGGGTGCTGAGGGTGTTGAGGGTGTGGAGGGTGTTGAGGGTGTGGAGGGTGTGGAGGGTGTTGAGGCTGAGGCCCAGAATGCTGTGGTTGTGGGTGGGGGTGTGGAGGCTGAGGGTGGCTGTGAAGAGGTTGGGGATTGAGGTGCTGTGGCTGAGGTGGTGGGTGCGGAGGGTAAGGTTGTTGGGGTGGAGGGAGAGGGTGATGGGGGTGAAGTTGTGGATGGGGGTGTTGCGGATTGGGATTGGGGTTCAGGTGAGGCTGAAGGTGAGGCTGCTGGGGAAGATGATGGTCTTCATCATAGTTGTCTGCAATTAGCTTCATCCGACTTTGCGTCTGCATAAACAAAAAGAGAAGCGTGAAGCTCATGAGTGATCAGTTACGCAGTGGCTGCTGTGCCACGTATGGCTTCACGGGTGCATCTATGGCTGAGAAAGTCGCTTTCCTGGTGGGTGTCGACAGGAAGGGTAAAGTCACAGAGGGTACGACTGGAAGGACGAACGTGAAGGCAAGACAGAATAAACGTGACAATGCAGAAGACGGCGACAACATCATCAATACCATTTGTTGTGGATCCCTTGGTGGTTCCCCACAGGTGCCCATACCTGCTGTTTGAGCTGGTGCACTAGCCTGTCCTTCTCCCTTTTCAGAGTCATCACCTCTTCTTGAGTCTTCTTCTTGTTGGATGCAGAAAGCTCCAAAAGTGCAATGTTGGCATCCTTCTCACTAATGGCTGCCAGAAGAGCTTGCTGCCTGAGCAAGGGGTTCATGCGATATGGGGGAACGGATGGGGTAACAGTGTTCGGTCCCAAGTCCACACAAACATACACAAAGTGTGCAGTGAGGTACGAAGACACAGAAACACTTAGAACATCGAAGGCTTACTTCATTTCTAGAATCTCCTCCAACTGCTTCCTGCGCTCTTGCCTGAGACTCATCAGGTGGCTGTCCTTTTCAGCCAGAGACTGCTGAGTTGAGCTCAGCCGGTGCTTGGTGGCATCCAGCTCCTGCCTGGTCTTCTCCAGCGCTGCCGTCAGATCTTCCAGCTGCCGAGAGACGGAGCTTTAAGAGCTGAACAAGCTGCTACGTGTCTGGTAGAGTTTCCGTGAGGGGCGCACAGGGGGCATTCAAACTACTCGCCCAAAGTGCTTCAGCTGGCCTCTAAATGCAGTCAGAATCTAGTATCTCCACAGTTACCTAGGGCCTCACTTGGGGCAACTCCAGGGAGGAGAGAAACCAGTAGTAGTAGCAAAGCCAGTAATGTGTGTGAGGTAAGAGCTGCTACATTGAGTCTACTTTAAGGCTGAACACAAGCTCCAGCTCCAGCTCCAGCTCCAGCTCCTACTCCTGCCCTACCAGTGCGCTGAGGTTCCACGTCCTAACAGTCAGTGTTCACTGCAATGGTCTGACATGTAGGTCTGTCCTCTTTATGTCCTTCCGCTGACTGGCATTGCACCAGCCCCCCACGCCTCGCCGTGCAGTAGGAGCCCCGAGTGGCTTCACACGGAGACACCGATTCCCCTCACTTGACTAATTCATCAGTCAGGATCACGGTTCCCCTGAAACACTTGTGTGTGAGCTTGGGAGGAAACCGAGGCCTGCAGAAGAAAAATCCACAGACTCTTTGCTAAAATCTAACCTTTGTTTGCTGGGAGTTATCGGTAACGTTGTCCTTTCGACATTCCGGTACGATCTGGGCATTGCTCTTCTTCTCCCCTTGCTGGTTGTGCTTGAAGTTGGCACCCTTCTTCGTTTGCTCCTTGGCAGGTCTGCCCACACAAGAGACACGTGCTTCAAGACCATGGAAGGAACGACACATGTAAAACAGACGGAGCCCTTGTAGGCGCATGTCTTACGGACCCCGTCCCCACGGCGAGCCCGGAAGCACGCGGTACAGAAGCAGGTCAGCGTGCAAAAAACGGATGGAGGAGACCCAGAGGACAGCGATTGACTCTTTAGAGACCCAAGAAGTGAGCAGCAAGGCCCTGTCTGTCTGGCACCGAAGCAGCTGACATTCTGTTGTAGACTCGGGGCCGCACATTCACGCGCAGTCGGACTCAGACAGGAGCTGGACTGAGTGTGTGAGCTGGACTGTGTGTGCGAGTCACTAATGACCCAGCATGCATAGATCCATCCCGAACTAATGTGGGGAGAACAGACATTCCCTGAAACCCCACACAGTCTACGGAGGAGGAGAATGAAGGTTGTGAGGACCTTAACGTTGGGAAGGACGGAAAGGCCGTCCCTCTTCCCATTTAAGCACTGTGAAATCGGAGAGGATGCAGTCAGAGCCATGTGTACAAGGGTGGGTGACCAGCAAACAGGGACAAAGCACTGACCTTGGAGCGAGGCTGCAGCGGAACAACCAGCACAACGGCAAAGGAGAAGAGGGAGAAGAGGGAGAAGAAACAAATAAACATGGTCAAAGTCCTAAAAATCCCAGCAGCCATGACCATCCAACGGCCAGTGCACTTCTCTCAGCATTCCCAAGCTGTTGTGGAAGGGAGGCAGGTTGCTCCCTGAGGATGGACATGCGGGGAGGACAGCAGCCTCCAGTGGGACATGCGGCCACTCGGGACACGAGGCGCAGAAACATCCTCTTCGTATGGCTGCAGAAATACACAAGTCTGGAGGACAGGACCTCAAGCACTATATAAATTGTGTGGCAAGACCAACAGGCTCAGCTTTGTGCCCTTAAAAGCAAGAGCTCCAGTTGGCAAGACAAAGGCTGGCGAGGACAGCTGTGTGGGGGGGTGGGGGGCGATGCACGCCGCGAGCTTCAGGGTCAATGGAAGAACGGAAAGGGAGTCGACACACAGCAAACCCTTCAAATAAAGCCATTTCAAGTCCGTGTGCGGAACCGCTGCATTTGGACACGCCGGCAACAGGAAAATGCAGGGTAACTGGAAGGCCGCTGAAGGAGGGACGTGCGACGTGAGGGCACAGTGATGACAGCAACACGCAGGACAGACGGAGGAGCGACGCATTAAGTCTGGAGGGCAAACGGAAGACTGATGGAGGGGAAAATGCCGGAGGTGCGAGGAGACGCGATGGAGGAAGTACGGAGGACTGCAAGGGGGCTGAAGGACGATGGACCTCGGTGGGCAAAGGACTGATGGCGGACAGAACAGCTAGCAAGTCAGACTGAAGAAATGCGAGCGGAAGCAGCCAAAGGTGTCGGCGCAGATGCAGATCCGGGAGGATCGGGTGTTCGCACGCGTTCGTAGGTGCGTGTGCTGACATGCTGAGGTCGTTGCACATGTCGCTTCGGAAAGGCGCTGCAATAGTCATGATGAAGATGTAGGTGTGGAAACAAGTGGCAGAGCGGTGAGAAATGAAGGCGCTGATGATGACTGAGATGTGCTGCAGACGCAGGTGTCAAACGGTCGCAAACGGAGCTGAGCTGCGCAGCCAACTGCTTCGCTAGGGCAGAGCACTCACTTTCCCAAGAAATCCCACATGATCCCCCCTATCTGCTGCGGGGACGCCGACACTGAGCTGTGCCGTTCGGGGGGGGCTCTGCCACCGGAGCGAGGAGCAGCGTGGGGGGGGCTGGGGGGGGGGGGGGGTTTGGGGGTAAAGAGCACAGTTAAGTAAACAGTCGCCAACGATCACTGCAGGTGTGAGAATAAAGAGCCTTTTTTCAGGCTCCAGGAGGTACAGAGATCCTCCTGGGACTAGTGTGCGTGCGTGCGTGCGTGCGAGTGGGAAATGCATTCTATCAGCAGTCTACCGTTGGCACTCCAACTATGGATCGGGTGCAGAACGTACCATTTCTGACACAATTCAAGTACCGCGGTAACCCGTGTTCCCGTACAGATGAGCTCTTTTATTCACGTTTGCTGTCCCCCGGCCCCTTTCTTGCCGTGTCCAAGGCCACTCTGAGCTCTCAGGGCTCATGTGCTCACGTAGGGAAAGGAGGTCGGGGGCAGAGGAGAGCAGGAACAGACACGACTCCTCAAGGATGGACTGTGTTTGGGGGCATCATGTTGGGGGGGGACTTGTTTCAACATTGACCGGAGCCAAGCGGACCGGTGGCTGTAGGAGGGTCGGACAGCCGGTCCCCCGTCCACCGGACACAGAAAATCAGGGAAATGGTGGGAAATCAGGACGAGCGGCTGTGCGGGAAGTGTGCGGGAAGTGTGCGGGAAGTGTGCGGGAAAGAGGAAGGCTGCTACCTTTCCAGCTCAGCAATCTTCTTGTCCTTGTCGGTCTTCTCCGTTTCCACCTCGCGCAGGATCTCCAGCAGGCGCTCCACCTCAGCCTGAGCCTTGCGCGACTCCTCCTTGTAGAAGGAAACCTCCTTTTCCATGAGCTTGGCCTTGTCCACGAGCTCAGGGTGAGTCCTCCCCGGCTCCGCCTCCAGCGCCTGCCTCGGTCGGCGACGGACAGCATCCGACAGGGAAAACGGCAGGAGCGCATGGTTTATCGTCTGCTCGAGGGAAACCCTTGGACGTGCGCGCGCTGCTGCGTGCTCCCTGACATTTCGTGTTGCCGAGCTGCGCTGCAGTAGCAGTCGGGCAGGGACGACAGACCAAGGCTAAATGTGCGAGGAAAGACGCACGCAGGACCCGCGGAGCTGCGGACAGAGGTGACGCGGGCTCGGGGACGCGGACAGCAGGTCGAGGCTACCGTCCTTGGACGGACGTGCATCTCGGGTGGAGCTTTAGGGGCGAAAGGCTCATTTTTCCTCGAGAGCCACTAGAGGCGAGATCAGCGTATTCGTGCTCCGGGGCCCTGCTTCCCACGTTCGTATTTCACACCGATGAGACGCAAAGAGTGACAACGAGCGGTTCCTGTGACGCACGAGCCGACGTTCAGCGGCAGCTTTAGCCAACGTGAGGTCTCTGACACCGAAAACGCTCAAGATGCCCGATTGCGTGACCATGAGAACGTGCGAGACTCGCGAAAACGAGTCCCTTTTGGGAAAGCGCGATGTCATTTTGAAGATTACTCCAAGAATCGACAGCTTTCTCATCGGATAATTCTTTGTGTCCGTTCAGCCGGCGCTTCGCCGAAGCGCGTCCTGCAACCGCCGCGGCCCTCGGGGGGGATCCCTCCGACCGCACGAGGGACCGGGTGCCGAAACCACGTCCTGCTGCTCGGCGCACCGCGCGGAGGCGTGCGAACACGTACCGATGGTTCGGTGTGACGAGCGTGACGGCCTGCGATGACACACCGCTCTGCGCGTTGTAACGATCCGGCTAAGCTAATGAGTTAGCCCAGATCCTCACGTGGATTCCAGAAAGGCGTAAAATTATATAAATCCAGATGGACACAGACAAAAGGACGCTCTTCTTTTTAATATCTTGTGGGAAACTATGGATAACATATTTCACACAGCTGTCCTTACAATAAAATAACCAACATTAAAGCAATCTCCAAAACGTGCGAGGCACAAAAGGTGTACACGGCCACGTATATCAGCCTGCGCGCCCGGGAGCCAGCATCGAGGGGGCGGAGCAACCCCTTAGTCTCCACCATGATACGTCATCATTACAGCGTCAGCGCAGCGCCTTCGCCTCCCGACTCGAGCGAGATCCGAACGTGGCGTCTTTCAACACAACCGTGTCTTTTATTCTAAATGGATGAATTTTTTGAAAAAAAGCACGCGTACAAACACACGGAAGCAGTCCCAGACGTACAGAATGGTACGGCGCTCGTCCTCGACCTCCTCCTACACCGAGCTCTCGACGGGCCTCACGCCGCTCGACTCCTGACGCAATACAGTCCAAAGCGGCCTGAAAATTCCCACGGGTCCCGCTGTGACGGGCGAACGGACGGGAACGGCAACGTGTAGGAACTTTAGGTGAAGAATGTTATATACAAAGGGTTTCGGAGCAAAAACGGAAGCGTTTTCATGCGTCCGGTACAACGCTGAGCTCTTACGCTGCTGCTGATGCGGCTCAGAAGCTGCTCTGCTTGCTGAAGTACGTGGTTTAGAAGGGATTGCGAGGGGGTGCAGGAGCAGGAGCAGGAGCAGGGGCCCAAGGGAAGGGTGATGCAAACATGGTTAAGGGACAAAGTTAGGAGAAGGCAGGGAAGAGCAAGAGGAGAATGTTATGGAGACACAGGCACGTGGGGACAAGAGCAGCAGTGAGAGCAGTAGAGCAACAGGGTGCAGGACGTGTGTCACCAGGCTGCCTCGTGGGGGGGGGCAGTAAATGCAAGTGTTTGAGATGTTCACTGGAAGTCGCTTTGCAGAAAAGAGTCTGCTGAATGAGCGAACGTAAAACACGTGTTTGCTTAGCGTGTGTCTGAGTGCAGGACATGTGTGTGTGTGTGTCTCTGCGTGTCCCAGCAATGCGGCATCAATCGCCAACATCACTCAATCAGGTTAACAAAAAAAGCTGACATATCTTGAGAGCCCGGATAACGTGTTGACAAAGCGATTGTGTTGCAGAGCTAATTTGTCTGTTATCGATTTCGTCAATAATGTGGCGGAACTTATGGGTGAATCCGAGTTCTCGGTTGTGGCAGCAGCGAAATGGTTCGTTGACAGACCTGGGACAAGTTCTCCACACCAGGTCACCACTTTGGTGTGTGGCCAGCAGCCATCCAGTCATCTGGGACTCAGACTCAGCATCATTCTCTCCGTTTCCACCTGAGAAACTAATCTCTTATTTAACTCGTGTTTCCCAGGAGTTTCTCCTCAGTCGCCTGTTTGCAGAAGGTCGGGGAAAGTGGTCTGAGATTCATGTTGAGGACTTCCTTGTGAAACAAATAGGACTCATGCATCCACCCACCCACCCATCCATCCATCCATCCATCCATCCATCCATCCATCCACCCATCCATCCATCCATCCACCCATCCATCCATCCATCTATCCATCCATCCATCCATCCATCCAGCGACTGATGGAGAGACTTGCAGAATTTACGGGCGACTGCAGCACAGCGGACAGGGAGCACAAAGCGGACAGCAGCCATATCACTGGTACACGAATGGGGAACAACGTTCTAAGCCTGGAGGCAGGTGGTTGGGAGAAGCAGCAGCTACGAGGAAAAGACGCGTAAAGCCTTGTTTCTTAGGGCTCCGCGACGCTGGTTACCGACGGACACGGACGTTCACGGCAGCGCCGCTCTTGTACCCACCTTCTGTAACTGTGTCTCTAACTTACTGCATTCCTCCTTCTTCTGCTCAATGGCTATCTCCAAGGACTTCAGTCTCGAGTCCTTCTTCAGGCCAGCGGAAGCCAGGGATGAAGCATGTTCCTTCAGGTCTATTAAATTTGACTGAAATAATAAGAAACGAGGATGACCTGTTTTCTTGTGCATTTTAGTAATAATCCCTTTAACCACGAAGCACGTTGAAGCAGTTTGTGCAGCACTAGAGCTCAATTCCCACTGCAGCCCCGGCACACGAATGCTACTTTAGAGCTAGTCGAGCAGAATAACGCAGGGATTTCAGCTCGGAGCCAAGTGGACATTTACAACGGCAGCATGCCCCCCCCCGCCCGCCCCATGCAGAGCAGTACACTTGTCCTACTCCATGCATCTGGACAGACAAACTGTCCGTGTTGACTGACGGACAAGCTGTCCACCATGCACTTGGACAGGCAGGCTTTCCCCAAGGCCCCGACGTCAACTTCAAGACAGACATGCAGACTGAGAGGGAGACCCTCCTCCATGCTGAGAGACACCACTGGTCCCCATGCTAACTGACCTCCTTTTCTGTGAGCTCTACCTGCAGAGCGTTGACCTTCTCCTTCAGCTCCTTGTTTTCCTGCCTGTATGACTCCGCCTCCTCCAGTCTCTCTCGATCCTCACGCTCCCTTTGTTCTTTCAGACGTTCAATGATTCGCTCCTGATGCCGTTCATGGCAGAGCACAGGAGTCAGCCCCCCCAAACTTCAGCTGCAGTTGTGTGTGTGTGTGTGTTTCGAGTCAAAAACCGAACCGGTCGGCGTCACCGAATGGTCCCACCAAAATAATGAGTCAGCGGGAAACTGTGGGTGGTCCTATTCGAATACCGAGACAGGACGAAGCTGTGTGTGGTCCTACCGAAACATCAAGGCACCAGGAAGCTGCAGGTGCTCCTATCCATGTCCGAGTCTCGATAGCAGGGTCTACATAACGTGGTCTCGGGTGATGTGTTCCCAAGTGATAAATGCGTGTCGATTTCTCGGTATGCGGACCGGGACAGGTTGTACCTTCTGGGCCAGCGCCTCCTCCAGGGTGGCCAGCGCAGTGTCAGTGTTGCTGGAGTCAGTCTGCAGTGACTTCACCCTGTCTTTCAGGTTACTCAGCTGCTTGTCCTTGTCTCGAAGTTGCTCTTGGAGATTCTCGATCTTGGAGCGGAACAGGCGTGAAACAGGAAAAGTACCAAAGTCATGCTGTACAACGACCTGTGACTTTAGTGCAATGCCTGGATGTACTGTAGCGTCAGATTGTAAGATATACTAGCCTAGAGATCACAGCCTAGACAATGTTTCGAAAGCCTCTCTTCCCGTCAGTCAGAAAACCACGTGAAGGAGGACGAGAGCGGAGGAACACGAAGGACCGGATTACGAGAAACTGGGTTCACCGTGCTTTACGGCCCACCTTCTTCTGAAGGACGTTGATCTTCCGCTCCTTCACTTCAAGCATGTCCTTCATGTCCCTGATCTCTCCAGCCAATGTGCCCTTTTCCTCAGTGAGGTCCTGAAGCTGCTTGGTCTTCTTGTTCAGGAAGGACTCTTTTTCCTCTAAGCGCAGCCTCAAGGCGTCCACCTGCACAAAAACAAGCGTGATTATAAGCGTTCGTTGTGCCTTTGGATGTGGCTGCGAATCTAACTCGGCTTCTTCTCCCTATGTCTGCATGGGGTTTCCTCCAGCTCTTCCAGGTTTCCTGCCGCAGCTCGAAGATGTGTTTCAGGTGAACCGGTGACTCTACGTTTCCTGTATTGCAGGATTCTTCAACTGCTTTCTCGTGAGGTCGGGTTATCAATGATGTGTCTGCAGGACTGGAGTGTCCTCCAGAGAGAAATGCTCCCATGTACCTGGACGCCACGTGGAGCGCAGCTATGGGCTTTCGGCAACCAGAGCAGCAGGTGAACCTAAAGCAAGCGTCTGGCTGAAGGCTGAAGGCCGGCCTCACCTCCGTCTGAAGAATAGCTGCTCGCTGTTCTTTGGCAGTGAGAGACTCTTTTAGCACCTCGATGTGTTGCTTGCAGTCGGAATTTTGATTGTTCACGGTCTCAAGCTTTGTTTGTAAGGCCAGAAGCTCGGACTCCTTCTTTGACACCTCCAGCTTCAGCTGATCGATCTGCCAAACGGGAAAGATAGAAAGTCAAGTTAATTCTGCACATCTCAGTACAAACCAGTACAGAAGGTGCGTTAGACCGGCAGAAGTAGCTGGATTCTCAGAGTGTAAAACCAGGATGCTTTACCTTGCTTTTCATGAACTTGGAATGGTTCTTGTAGACCTCCATCTGTTTGATCTCCTCTTCGCGGTCCTCTGTGTTCAACAAGCCGTTTGCCTTCAGCATCTGGATCTCATCCTCCAGGTCCCGAATATTCCTCTCCAGGGACGCAATTTTAGTATCCTGGACAACAGAAAGGCAAAGGAATTACTGACTAGCAAGAGAACGTGAAAACACGACAAAATGAGCTGCAAGCGTGAGCACAGCGAGCGACGACGTGAAACACGGTTTATGCGGACAACTCCGGGACGAAAAACTCGAGCGCTGAAACCGAGATCCGATCACCATTTGGCTAAGGGTCCCCAGCGCCCCTTTGTGCGTCGGGATCAGAGCCGTAGCCGTAGACGACGGCGACGCTCCGTTCGGCACCGTCTCACCGCACTCTCCACGCAGCTCTTTGAATAAATAATACCCTGTCCCTCGTGTTAGACATGCTCCACCTCCCAGCCTCGTGAAGCGTGAGGCAAAGTTCACGTCGCTTTTCCACACGCTGCACTCGGCCAGTGGCTCACGCGGCCCCGGGAGAGAGCCCGCAGGCCAGGGAAGGCCACATCTCCACGACGTTCTCAATGTACCGCTGGGAAAAGGGCAGAGATACGGAGAAGGCCGGCTCCCGTCTGACTGGGCAACAGATGTTCCCTCTACGAAGCAGATTTCATGAGGTAACCTGCCACACGCAGGAGGACCTTTAGCCCTGGCACCACGACGCACGTGTACACCGCTGCTTGGATCTCCCCAGCTGAGCCCCCCCACCACCACCACCGTGAGGGTCAGGGTGGTCCGCAATCAGGGCCCCGGACACTGAGCCGACTGCCCTCGGCACACACCCTTATTACACGCCTCTCGAGTTGTACCGCGGTACCGTGTTCGCCGTCAACGTCCCATTGCGCGCAAACGTCCTCCACGCAGCGACTGCGACACGACTTCAGGCGGAGCACCGAACCCTTTCGCCGCAGTCTCCCGGGACTCCGGCCTCGTCCCTCCGCCTACACGCAGCCGCTTCGTGCGACGCGGCAGAGAAGCGCGTTGGCGACGCACCTCGGTGATGATGAGCGGCGAGGAGGTGAGGTCGCCTGTCGGGTCTGTACCCGACGGGCGCGGGAAGCCGCTTCCACGCCACAGACGCTCAGCCGCGCTCCGTGCACCGCTCGGGGACGCAGATGACCCGGTCACAGCGACGAAGGCCAGCAGGACCAAGCGCTGCTTCCCCACTAACACGCACCACGAGTCACGGGTGACCCGAAGGTTCGTCCAGCTTTCACAACAAGTACTTGGCTCTTGACCCTCGCACCTAACTGATGGCCTCACGCTTTCCCACTTTGTCCTCTCTCGCACGTTTTAGGAGCTGGACCGTCTCTTCTGTCTCCGGCACCTCCCGGCCGAGCGTGGAACGTCGTACCTTCATCTCCAGGACAGTCTGCAGGGCTTTGGTCTTGGCCGGATCCTGATGGAGCTGGTTTCGCCGGTGGAGCTCCTGCGGGCAGAACCCAGCGCGTGTCATCTTATGGATGCGTGGAGATACGTGACAGACCGTGCGTGACACAGGGAAGCAAGTGAACGCAAACCAGTCGCTCGTCACTAACGTCACTCATCGAGCGAGATGAATACGAGCGGAGTTGGGGCACCGATGTGCGAAAGAGCCACTTTGCGCAATTTGAAACAGTTCTAAGCAGTCGCGTTAAATGCTGCTCTGGTCTTCTGAGCTGTGCCTCCGGGATAGGCTCCAGAGCACCGGGAACCTGCCTTAGGACGCAGCAAGCGCACATCAGTAGTGAGAGAGCGAGAGCGAGAGAGAGAGAGAGAGAGAGAGAGAGAGAGAGAGAGAGAGAGAGAGAGAGAGAGAGGGAGAGAGAGAGAGCGCGGTTGGACTGAAACTGGTACCACTTGACAGCGGTCCAGAACATTAAGAAGCCAGATTTGAATCAAAGTAACTTGATACTTGAATCGTTTTCTGACCTGAAACTTTTCAGTCGAGTTCTGGAGTCCCTTTCGGTAACAGAACTCCTACTGGACTCGCCGGGACCGTTCCGGTCACCCCAGACCCCGACGCGCATCGTACAGTCATCGTTCGCGCAGCGCTCCGCTCGGCGCCGGCGCCGGCACGCACCTCTCGAAGCTGCAGGTTCTCCTTCTCCCTCTGGTCCAGGATCACTTCGAGGTGGCTGAGCTGCGAGTCGGCGTCGGCCAGGCGGCGGGAGCGTTCGCTGTCGCATCCCAGCCCCTTGCTTTGCAGCATCTCCAGCAGCTTCTTGATGGACTCATCGCGTGCCCCCAGCGTCTGCTTCTGCGTCTCGATGCGCAGCTCCATCTCCTCAAGCGTCTTCCTCAGGAGGAAAAGCTCTTTGGCTTGCCGCTCGTGCTCTGCTTGCAGGCGGCGGAAGTTGTCTTCGTTGAGCTCGATGGTGGCATGCTCGACCCCGCGACCGACGCTCTCCTGCTGGAGCAGCAGGTTCAGGTCTCGCTGGGTGCGTAGCTCGTCCTGCAAGGCTTGTATGGTCATCTGGAGATGCTGCGGGTGGGAGAAAGGAGATGTGTGTGCGTGTGTGTCTTAGGGCGCCGCGGATCGTGGGTCAGCGCTGCATGTAGGACGAGACAGGGCCGGAAAAAACGCCCTGGGTTCTGCAGGGAAATTCAGATGCGGCGGCCCAATGTGACACGTGTGGCATCAGCGCGCTACGCCGTGCAGCACGTCACCTACACGCACCGGCACCGCTGCCGAATACACTTACGCTTCCGTCTCCTGCCGCGCATGGTAACGTGTAGAGTTCGGTGAAAACGTGAGTGCGCGACCCTGAAACACTCAGTCATTTTGAACATAATAAGTCATGTGGGCGTCTGATTTTCATATAAATGCTATTAATGTGTTACGGTGAGCGCATTTCGGGGGGCGCGGTGACGCAACATGTTTGAGCGAGTCCTGCTCTCCGGTGGGTCTGGGGTTCGAGTCCCGCTTGGGGTGCCTTGTGTTGGACCGGTGTCCCGTCCTGGGTGTGTCCCCTCCCCTCCGGCCTTACGCCCTGAGTTGCCGGGTTAGGCTCCGGCTCGCCACAGCCCCGCTTGGGATCAGCAATTTCTGACTGTGACTGCGTGTGTGCGTGTGTGTGTGTGTGTGTGTGCGCGCGCGTGCACCCATTTAGCAAATCGCAGTGGAAGCTTCTCCTTTCCAATTGCTTCTTTAATGAAATGTGGAAATTTCCTGCAATTGGAAAAATTAACATGCCCTTATATTAAATACCATGTGTTACCCCACTTGGCAGGAAGAACCATGTCATCATTTTTGTAACCGTCTCTCGGTCTCTTGCACTTCCGTTTTTTTCAGCAGTTGCCCACGATCTTCTCTGCATATCGACTTTTTCGTCAAAGTGTCGAAGTGGAAAAGACGAGTGTTTGTCCACCGAGCGAGCAGCTGACAGTGAAGAACCCCCACATGGAGAAGGTGTCTGGGTGCTCTCTATTGCTACCCCGTGATGGACCGAGCGCCATCCAGAGCGCACCCGTCCCAGCCTAACGCCCAGTTATTCTGGGATAGGCTCCAGACCACCCTGACCCTGACAAGAACGAAAAGGGTATGGAAAGCGAGTCTCTTTACTGCCGTCTGTAGCTCTCGGCATAACCGCAGGGGGCAATTTGTGCACCGCAGACAGAAATGTGAGAAAACAGACAAGTGAGGAAAAGAGAACGAACGAACGAACGAACGAACGAACAAAGAACCTCTCGCTGTACCACTCATAAGACTAAACGTCCCGCAGCAGCGAGGCTCCGGAGCGCGAAGGCGACGCACCCCGACGCACCCCGACTCACCGCGTTTACACCAGACGACGTGCGTTTATAGCAAGTGGCTCCAGCGTGAAGCAACTGCTGTGCGTCACAGTGCGGCTCAGCAGCTGTCCGGGTGGGACACGCGGTGCGTTTCAGGTGAGTGGCGCCAAAAGAGGAGATGAAGAGAAACAGAAACGAGTGCCGGTGAAACGCGAGCTCAGCCCAGAACGAAATCGAATTGCTTCGTTTCGGCGGAAACTCGAGAACGTTTCGGACGGACGTCCGACCGTAAGCGACGCCGTGCTTCCTGGAGCCGCGGCCTTCCTGCCTGCCAGCTTTCGAGCGACATGGAGACGTCCCCGCCGGCAAAGAGCCGCACCAAAATAGCACGAGAAAGTGACCGAATCGGTTCAGCGTTACGATGAACTCATCATTTATATCCTGCCTCCCTTCTCTGATGAAAGGAGGCGAGAGCCGCCATCTACTCGTCTCTACTCCTCTGCTCGTCCCGTCCGGGAGCCCATCCGCTGGGGGTGGGGGGGCGTTGAGCTTCACGGCGAAGGCCGACCTGGAGACAGTGTCTCGGCGGAGCCACTCGTCCGTTACTCTTTGCTTTGGGGGGTCATGAGGTGAGGAGTTACGACAGACAACGTTGATCCAGAGGCTGGGAAATGAGACGTTGCCAAGTTTTTGCACTTTAATGAGGACAAAGTGGGGGCTTCACGCAGCTGGGACGACATGTTCGTGTCATGAGCACGTCTGGCACCTCTGGCACCGCACACACCGAACCGCATAACGTGTGTGCCCAAGCATGACACCAGAGGAACCAAGCTGAGGAAACAGAGGGACAAGGAGGGACACGGAGGGACACGGAAACACGGAAGGACACAGAGGGACACGGAGGGGCACACAGACATGGAAAGAGACGGATGGACAAGGAGGGACACAGAGGGACACGGAGGGAAACAGAGGGGCACACAGACACGGAAAGACACGGATGGACAAGGAGGGACACAGAGGGACACGGAAACATGGAAGGACACGGAGGGACACGGAGAGACACCCTGCTCTTACAACAAAGTGATCACCTGCCGATGTGACTCACACGCAGACCCGCGCTGATTCATGAACGCTGCTGTGGGGAGAAGATGCCACAACACTGAGCCATCTGCGCCCAAGATGTTCATTACAGAAAGTGTAAAGAAACTGTTTTGTGGTGAGATGCGTAAGTGATGGGGTGACCGAATGTGTCAGAAACGCTCAAGTGCTTCTTGAACGCTGTCACACCTCTTTAAGTGTGTGCAGTGGGACGCCGGACTGTCCTTCGGCGGAATGTGCCGGTTCTCGGAGGGATGGAGGACGTGGGAATCTACTCATTGCGCCCCAAGACTTCCCACAATCTCCGCTAAGTTTAACTCCGATGAACAGAGATCCAACGGAAGGTGACGTAGCTGTCTCTGTATCGGTGTCACCATCTCGCAATAGGAGAGCATCACGAGAGCACCGTTTCCAGCGCTGGGTTCATGCCGTCTGCACGAATGCCTTTATGGACATCGGAGGCCCATGAGATGGTCGTCCATCCCTTGACAGGTCCACCGCGTGCAGCTGCGTGCAGCTGCCAGCCGCTTTAGTGTGCGTTGTCCCTGGTCTCCGAATTGGCGGCCCCACGCTACCCGGCAGCCTCGCGTTGCTCACATTGCGCGCTTTTGACCGGGTCAGAGAGCTCGGTGAGCATGATGCTCATTTTGGAGGCGGAGCCCGAGCGTTTTTTGAGAACCGTAGCGTTAAGAGTGAGCTTCACGTCGCAAAAAAAGAACGTTTGCGATATATGTTTCTGTTTCCCTGCCAACATCAACGAAACTAACGTACCCTTCGTGTTCTGGAACACGAAGGCGTGGCGACCTCTTCCGGGGCTTCCTACCTGCTCAGGCCCGCTCTCGCACCCTATCTGGCGAGAGGCTGCCGTGATGGCGGCGACGGTTCGCACGCAGCCGTATCGGTCCACGCAACCGCCCTTTTCAGCTGAGCCCCACGGGCCAAGGATCCCTCGGGTGCCGTCTCATTGCTGCACGTGGGTTCTAAAATATACCTGCATACAGGTGCTTTTCCACACGTGTGCCTGCAGAAGGCGAAACATGGTGAAAACGATGGCAACACACACCTGGTTCTCCTCATGAGCCACCCTCATCTGCTCCCTTAGCAGGGAGGTCCGGGCCACCTCCTCCTTGCGCACGCCTCGCTCCCTCTTGAGCTCCGGGCTCCAGAAGCTGCGTGCTCCAGCAGCCGAAGAGCCCATTTTGCCCTCCTTCGCATCCAGTTCGCGGCGCAGCAGCTCGTTGTCCCTCTGCAGGTCCCTCAGCTGCAGCTGCAGGTCCAGCATGGTGGTGTCGCGGGTGTGCCGCAGCCCCGAGGGCACCCCCTGCTGGTGCTGTTGAAGCATGGAGAGTGACCCCAGGTCACCGTAGGACAAGAGGTCAGCGTGCGGCAGCCCCAGGGTTGCGATGTTGGGGCTGCTGCCCATAGCGGTGACGCGACCCCCGTGCAGGGCGCGGCTGGCGGCCCGGCCCACCGTCACCACGGCCTTGGGGTACGTGGTGGACCCGATGCCCTCGTGGTCGCTCAGGTACATGGGTCCAGAGGTGGCGTAGGCGGCATTCAGGGACTGGATGTTCTCCATAGACAACGTCTTGCCGCCTCCCCCGCTGCTGGCAGCCCTTCGGTGGCCCAGACGGGGCGACCTGGGCAAGCGGGGGGACCGTGAAGGGCTCCCCTCAACATTGGCCACAGCTCTCGTGCTCCCGTACATCTCCGAAACGAGCGTCTCCTCAGTTGTCTCGCTTCTCGGAGGAATGGATTAGTGCGTTGTAGCCCTTGGGACGCGAAGAGGCCTGGGCCTGCATGAGGAAGCGGCGAAAGAGAAAGAGTCAAAACACCAGCTCCTGACAGTCTACAGCAGTCTACAGGATCCTCTTAAGGTCTGTGGGCTGCTCATGGAGAAGAAGTTGCAACATGCCAGTGTATGAGTAGGAGGCCCCATGAATACTAAAGGTTCATGGTGAAGGAGCCCCGAACAACCAACACTGAGAGACAGCAGCTCGCCAGCATGACTCTGGTCAGAGCTCTGACTGGGATGAAAATGGCACAGAGCGTGGCACTGGAGGTGGGTGGGATGCACGGGGGGGGGGTGCGACACGCAGTGGGATTGAGTAACGCTGCACAGGATGATTAAACCTGGGGATGAAGTACTTCTCAAAGGGACCAAGATGACTCTGTGTCTGCCGGTATCTCAACCTTCTTGACTTGTACCGAGCAGGACGACGCAAAGTTACCTATTTTGTCTTGCAGGTGCTATTACATTGAGCGTTTCCTTACAGCCATGAAGGATTGTGGACATCGATCACATTTCTTAATGCTCTCTTTGAAGAAGTCATCAGTGACTCTGTCTTGTGTTTCAGTGTCCCCGACGTTCTCCGTGAGGACTGTAATCCAACACAAGAGCTCAGAATTGAAGAGACAAAAATGGAGGGACACGAGAGGTGCAAAGTAAACTGGGGCTTGTTCTTCTGCTCAGAAAGTGAGAGAAAAGAGTACGTGAGCACGCTGCTCGATGTACGACCGTGTGTTGAACTCACACACGCTGACTGAAACCAGTTATTCCGAGCGGGGTCGTGGCGAACCAGGGCCCGACCCAGCAGCATGGGGTGCAGGGCTGGAGGGGGAGGGGACACACCCGGGATGGGACGCCCATCCATCGCAAGGCACCCCGAGCAGGGCTCGAACCCCCAGACCTGCCGGAGAGCAGGCGCAGGGAAACCCGCTTGCGCCACCACACCGCTGCACACTCCATAATGGTACCCTTGACGGATTACTGCACGGAGCCTGACCGGGGCTACGAGCCCAACCGAACCTGGCGGGGAGGTTCTCCATCGCACCTCCAACACACGAGCAGCACAAACTCAAACTCACAGGAGCCTGAACGTCGCCACCTTCACGGTGACGCACGGCGACGCACATGATTGTGTGATACGGAGCAGTCGTGTGCCTGCAGAGTTAAACGATGACCGGCGATGGACACTGATGACCACACTGGACACTGTGGTCGGTGCCGCTGCCAAGACGGAGGAAGGTTGGCAAAGCACCGATGTGCCATACAGTAGGTATCCACATATTGCATCGAATCGACGAGCCGTTCCATGGTGCTCTTCCGTTGGACTGTTACACGGAATGGTTACAATGTATCCTCCTTCCACTCGGAAACACCCCCCGCCCCGCCCCGCCCCGCCACGCCCCGCCACCCACTCTCCTGGCAGTATAACGGCGCAGCGAAGGCGCGTCTTGCGGGTATAAGGCACGGGACCTGTGACGGCACAACCGTTTGGAAAAGGACATTTGAGAAAGGTGGCGAACGGCTCTCCCGAAATAGGACACGTACCGCCCGCCGATCGCAGCCCAGATACGAGTCGGCACCCAGCGAGTGTCGTCAACGCCCCCACGTCACTCTGATTGGCTGACAGCGCGAAGTAGAAATATCTCTGATGTCGATTGGTGGAAAAGCCGTCAGTTACCACGAAAGTCCAAATGCTGACCAATTAGGGGGCACATTGGCGCGGCGCTTCCAGTATTAAATCCTCCGGCTCTAATGATACATTAAGGTCGGTAGCGCACAAAAGCGCCGAGAAGCGCCGTTTGACACGAGCGCAGCTGCGTCCATCGTTCGCGTTCTTGAAATATTACAGATGTGAATCCAAGCACGAGACACGGCCGACGACTAATGATGCTCATTCGTGTTCATCATGGGACCGTCCTTTGTGGTCACGTTCGGTTCGCTAGATACGCCGATTAGCTGTGATAATAATACAGTATTGAGTATAATTTTATTACGTGGCTGCCGATGCATTTAATTAATTGCAACGCCGGTGCAATTATCCGTAACCTGCGTGCGTGCGTGCGTGCGTGCGTGGGTGTGTTTGAGCCGTAATCGACTGCGCCTCGGGGCAACGGCTACGGCTCACATTGATTGACCGGTTCCTATAATTTGAAGATTCCGCTTCATCATCATGCAAACAGATTGTGTACACGATTCATTTCGAACAATTTCAGACGCATCGCTTGCAGTAACAGAACGACACTTGAACCTTATAACGAGGGCGAGGCAAAGCAGCTGCGCAAGCCAAGGTGGTCCCGGAGAGTCGGGTCCCTGATAATTCCGGCCGCGCACGCTCGGTAACGGCTTCTTACCGCAGCCCCCCGCATCGACGACAGCGGCTCTTTACCGTCACTCCCCGGGCCGAAACGAACGAACACTCACTCACTCACTCACTGACTGACTGACTGACTGACTGACCGACCGAGTGCGTCTGCGGTGACCGTGCAGTGCAGTGCAGTGCAGTTCGCCACGACCAGCGAGAGCAGCAAGAAGAGCCCAGCTTCATCATGGAAGGAAAAAGGCTGCCGCTGCACATGATGATGACCGTCGTCGATCACGTACCTCCTCCATGATCCTAATTCCGCCCCGCGATCGCCGTTCCAGAGTCGCGCGTGATCCCGCATCCCGCATCCCGCGCGCATCGCGCATCCCGCATCCCTGCCGGCCGCCCCCTGCTCACCGATCGCAGCATCCCAGCATCCTCGACCTGCCCGATCATTGGACCGCGGACGAGCCCTCGCGGCCGGATGGAGGCAGTTCGGCGACGGGCAGGTGAGCGCGCCTGTCGCGCGTCTCTCCTGTCGTGTCGCGCGCCTCCCTTCACTTGTCTCCTCGGAGGCGGACGCCGGGACGGTCGCGGAGCGACGGCGGATGGCGAGGAGCCCCAGAGCCCCGGAGATCCGGCTGCGTCGCGACGCTGCTCTTTTTCTCTGCTAATCATGTGCACATGATGATGATGATCATCATCATCGCGGTGTCGCGCTACGCAAATTGCCACTTGCTGAGTAGCGGCTCGTTTCTGAAGATGCGCGGCTTCGAGTCCCACTTCCGTCTTATTCAGTCTTCAGAGGGCAGAGCGCTGAGTCCACACCGGACACATACCGAGTCCACGTTGGACGCACATCCAGTCCACGTTGGACGCACATCCAGTCCACACCGGACGCACACCGAGTCCACGTTGGACGCACATTCAGTCCACGTTGGACGCACATCCAGTCCACACCGGACGCACACCGAGTCCACGTTGGATGCTCATCCAGTCCACACCGGACACACACCGAGTCCATGTTGGACGCACATCCAGTCCACGTTGGAGGCACACCAAATCCACATTGGACGCACATCTAGTCCACACCGGAGGCACACCGAGTCCACGTTGGACACACATCCAGTCCACACTGGAGACACATCCAGTCCACACCAGAGGCACACCGAGTCCACGTTGGACACACATCCAGTCCACACTGGAGACACATCCAGTCCACACCAGAGGCACACCGAGTCCACGTTGGACGCACATCCAGTCCACACCGGACACACACCGAGTGTGGCTGATATGATTGTAAAAGGCATAGCACATTGCTTGTACTGGACACTTACTTTGTTTTGTTAGAGCAATGGGAATACACATTTCCCTCACTGTACTAACATGTCCTTCATACATTCAAAACACACACACACACACACACACACACACACACACACACACACACACACACACACAGAGCCCAAAACCACTTGTCCCGAGCAGGGGGTCACAGCGAACTGGAGCCTAACCCGGCAACACAGGGTGCAAGGGACACACCCAGGATGGGACACCAGTCCATTGCAGAGCACCCCGAGAGGGACTCGAACCCCAGACCCACCAGAGAGCAGGACCTGGTCAAACCTGCTGTGCCATCGCACCCCCATGTTCAAAATACATGTATATATTTTCACAGTTTGAAAATAACATCAGCGTAGGCCCCGATGTGTTGGAACGAGCTCCATATGTCCCTCAGAGCTGCTGAATCCCTCCCAGCACTCAAGAAGGGTCTTAAACACATCCTTGGAGAGCCACTTTCATTTACATTTACTTATTTATTTATGATACGCTTTTCTCCAAAGCGACTTCCACTGAACTCTATGTAGTGTTATCATCCCACGCACCTTATTCACCAAGGACACTTCTCTCCTGATCTCTCCACCGCTCCAGAAATGAGTCCAGCACCATGTTTATATATTTGCTGTTTTGAATGTCATTCCTGCAGGAAACTTCCTTAAAAATGTGAACCTGCAACATGCTGGTATAAATAAACAAGCTGGCTTTTGATCATCCTGTGTTTGAAGCTCTTCGTAAGATGGCAGTCACGGACACACAGCTACCAGCAGTCGAGGACACCTACACCACACGCTGCCTCAAAAAGATGATGCGCATCATGAGAGATCATAGTCACCCTGCCATCTGCAAAAGGGCTTAGGTCTATTCGAACCCGCACAGCTAGGTACAGGAACAGCTTTTACCCCACTGCTGTAGGAGCGTTCAACACTCACCGTTGTGCCATATCAACAACGACACTGGACTTTTTACTGGCACTTTTTGCAACTGGAATTTGCACTGATCCCTCCAAGAGCATCACTTGCATTGTCACTTTTAATTATTTTGGCCATTTACTGGCATTGCTATTGGTATTATTTACTGTTTTTTTCCTAGTTCTAGCTATTGTACCTTGTATTCTCTATAGTCTGTGGAGAAGCACTCAAGCAAGAATTTCGTCGTACTTTGTACACGGTACTTGTACTTATGACAATAAACCTGGAACATGAACTTGAGATGCTGAACAATAAAACAGATACTCTTTTTCAAGCAGCATCTAATGTCAGAAATAACAGCAAAATGACAATTATTTTCCTGCTCTTTCTCTTCATTTTTGTAGCAGACATCCAAGATTGTTTCATTTTCATTTACTCGTTTTGTGTAAATAGATGCATTCTGGGAAATCTATAAATAACGTGGGTAACCACTGGGGGCACGTTGGGGGAAATGATGCGGTGACGTGTTTCCCGGTGTCTTGAGAGAAGAGACGGGGGGGTGCTAGACAGGCTGGGAAGAGGGGTTGTAAGTGCAGGTTCTAGAGGAAATGGGTTCCTTAGACCGATAACGTTATTTCTCTGGCACTGGTGTTCTAGTAAATCGTTCGTCACGAACGCTGCCTCTGCGTCCTTCTTTGCCCCATCCAAACCCCCGGCGCTGCGTGCCACAATAAACTACCTTAGACGAAATGAAACAGGACGGTCCCATTCCATCGCGAGCGCTCCGTTGCATCATTTGAGCTTCTTGGCGAGCAGGATCTGGCCTTGCCGTTTCCGTCAGCTACATCCACTTTGTGTGCCTCGCGGTCCGTGCCAGCAGAGCCGCTCAGATCTGAAATGACACCCCTGCAGAGCAGAATTAACGCCCCTCCGTATCGCAGATGTCCTGGACTCTGGACTTAGAGCTGCGGTTGCGGAAAGCGTACTTGTGTGCTCTCGCGCTTATTAACAGAACGGTGGAGGAGATCCATCAAGACAAGAAGCCCTCAGTGCGCGACTGCTCTCAGAAAGCGTGAGCACAGCAGGGCTCTGCTTCGCCTGCTTTGGTTGCAGGAGGTTCTAGGGTCAAATCCCACCACAGCATACTCTGGGAAGATGTATCACTGAGACGACACAGCTCACGTGCATTAGTCTCGTTAAGACAACACTTTTCTAAGGCAGCATAAAATGTAAGATAATCGCGTTGACAATGATGATCAGCAGTATGACTTTGTAGATTCTACTGTATCAGTGCGGCCGAAGTAAATTGATCAAGTCGTGGAACTGCGGCAAAAGTGGGGTTTCGCACCGTGCCCTCAAGCATGGAATGAGACTGTCCTCGTGATACATCTTTTTATAACGCCAAAGTTGCTGGTTGCCCCAATTTTTTCCACTAAACATTCTTTATGGATACAAAATGTAATGCATACCTAAAAAGAAATACATTTGGAAGACTTTGGTTTAATTAATTGAAGCTTACAGCTTTAATACATAGATAAAAAGGCCCGAAACAAGCCATACTGCACAACACTTAAGGTTGTAAAAGCCACTAGTACCAATATGCGTTATTTCAAGTTGTGGACGTTTAATGTATTTTTCGTATGTTTTGTCATATTTATTGTTGGGGTCATTTCAGTAGTCACTCATGGTGGCATCTTCAATACTAACAGTAGTGCTTTTTAAAGACAAAAAACGCTTTTCGTTTTGCAGGGATCGTGTCAGAGCTTTTGGTGGGTGGTACAACCGGTTTTCCGGCGCATTGTTTGACGTCACTTCTCCCGCCGGAAGCATCGCCAGGACTGCCCTTCTTCTAATCGTCTTTCCCTCTTTTTTTCTATTATTTTTCTTGTGCACTGATTTGTATATTTGCTTTGTGTGTTGCATTGACGAAAAAGAGCGCCACCTTTCGCTTCACTTCGAGACGCTGCCACACTGTACTGTACACACGGACGCTCGTTGTCCTGTTTCGGGCGAACTATTGCAACGCTTGAACTCGAACGATCTCGCGCTACGAGCGTTTGGGGACACGCTCCACCGCGCAGCCCGCGCGCCGTGCATGACGCGGTGGTGGGTGGTCGCAATTTGATGACGCAGAGACAAGTTGGCTCCGTTGACGCTCTTTATTGTCGGGATGCGGAGGAGCTTCTTCGCGGGATCGTTTCGTCTTGCCCTTTCTCTTCCACGTTGATGTCGCAGGGACACGAGTGGGCCTTCGGGGTCCCGTGGCTCCACGAACACCGACCATGAACAAAGGGTGGCTCGAGCTCGAGAGCGACCCGGGTGAGTAACCGAAAAAAAAAAACCTGGCCGCACGCAGCCCGTTTTTTTCTTTTCTTTCTTTAGAAAAAAAAAAAACAAAAACAAAAGACATATCATGCATGTTTTTGTTTGTGAGGAAAAATTCAATGTGTGGAGGCGCCTGGATGTACAGGTGTGGGCTGCTGTTGTGTTGTGCTGTGTGTGTGTCGCAAGTGCCGCTTCATTATATATTATATATAATATATATTATATATATATATTGTAACGACCCGCGTTACTGTTTAAATGTAGATAGTTGCATTATGGGAAATAATGTTAAATGTGTGTAACCACTGGGGGCACTTTAGGGGAAAATGGTAGGGTGACCGTGTCTCGCAGTGTGTGGGAGAACTTAAGCCTTAAGTTAAGGGCACTAAGGCAGGCTGGCTGTAAACGCAGGTCCTGGAGGAAAAGGGTCCCTGGACCGAGCGCATTATTTCCTTTGTGCTGCTGTTCAAATAAACCGTTCGTTATGAACGCTGTCTCTGCGTCCTTCTTCACCTCATCCAAATCCACGGCACTGCGCGCCACATTGGTGTCAGAAGTGGGATGGGGCAGGACGATGAGAGGCTGGATCAGGAAGCAGCTAACCACCAAGCAGCGGGAAAGAGAGAAGACGAAGACGGAAGAACAGTGTCCGGCGGGAGAAGTGCCTATGACGGTGGAGGTCGAGGCGGACGAGCCGTGGCGGAGCACGGGTGTCCAGGGGGACGCTGGGGAAGCGTGCGCAAGGGCGAGGACGGCGGAGAAGAGCTGCGAGGTGCCGCTGGAGATGGGCGAGCAGGTCGAGTGGGGTCTCCCTGCGCCCAGAGAAAGAGCGGCAGGAAGAGGCAGCGAACCGCCGTCGACCGCGGAGGAAAGTCGCCCCGCGAAGAGCGCCGCTTTCCCGAGCGGGACGGATGCCGTGCTGGGCGACGCGGAGCAGTGTGCCTCGTCTGTGGACAGGCAGAGCTCTGTGTCGGAGAGGAGCGGAACCGCCGACGCGAATTCTCCCGCGGAACGGGAGTCCGGCACTTTCGGGGAAAAAGCGCCCAGCCTGCCTGAAGCCCAGGCGGGCGTTGTTGAGGAGCGGCGCGGCGGAGCAGGCGCCGCAGAAGGAGGAGGGCTGCGTAGCAAGAGGCGGCCAGTTTTGCGAGCGTCGCGGCGGGCTCAGCGTGCGGCGAATCGGCGGAGGCGAGAGCGGCAAGCAGGGCGGCTTCGCCGAGTCCTTCGCCGAAAGATGGCCGAGCGGCGAGGCGCGCGGCGAGACGACGGGGGGCGCGAGAAAGATGTTCGCCCCCGACAACGGAGCGGGGACGACGCGGAGCGGCTGTGGGGAGCCGTCGCGAAGGTCCCACGGAAGCTGGTTAGCGAAAGCCACGTGGGCGCCGCCATGTTTGGGACGCGCCACGTGCGAGTGAGGGAGTCCTGCAGGGACCGAGGCCGGGCGGACAGGGGACGAGGATGGCCACCCCGACCCCCAAGCACGCTGCCATGGGGGTCTCTTGCAGGTTTCCCCGCCCCAACCACCAGCGGTGAGCGTCTGGGACCTGTACTCCCGATGCGTGTGAGAACAGCGCTGGACGTTAGGACACTTGTGGGGCAGGCAGCAGCGGGGACGCTGTTTTTCTTTTTGACGGGGGGCTATGTAACGACTCGCGTTACTGTTTAAATGTAGATAGTTGCATTATGGGAAATAATGTTAAATGTGTGTAACCACTGGGGGCACTTTAGGGGAAAATGGTAGGGTGACCGTGTCTCGCGGTGTGTGGGATAACTTAAGGGCGCTAAGGCAGGCTGGCTGTAAGCGCAGGTCCTGGAGGAAAAGGGTCCTTGGACCGAGAGCATTATTTCCTTTGTGCTGGTGTTCAAATAAATTGTTCGTTATGAACGCTGCCTCCGCGTCCTTCTTCGCCCCGTCCAAACCCACGGCGCTGCGCGCCACTATGTATTATATATAATATATATATTGCGCGAGCGGTGCGACACACGACTCCTCCAGCCACTCGCTCCTCCTCCTCCCGCCCCGTCCACCCCGACTCAGCCCTGCCTGGGCTCTCTCTCTCTCTCTCTCTCTCTCTCTGTGTGTGTTGTTGAGTGAGTGCAGTGCCGGTGCGGTGGCGTCGCCGATTAATTCATATATTAAGTGCTGCTGTGCTCTGTCTCTGTTTGCACAGGACTCTTCACGCTCCTGGTGGAGGACTTTGGTGAGTTGTTGTCCCGCAGCAATGGAGCGCCGCGCTTCACGCTGCGCTTCATCTCCCTCTTTGTTTCTTTGTTTTGCCCTAATAATGACATCCGATCCTCAGGTGTCAAAGGCGTCCAGGTCGAGGAGATCTATGACCTGCAGAGCAAATGTCAAAGGTAACCGGCGGCCACGTGACCTCGGCTACGGTCGGAAGGTCCCGTCGAGCGGTCCGTGATCCGCGTTGTTACCGGGTGTCGTCCGCTCTCTCCCGCATCATGCCCTGCCTTGCTTTTGTCTCGCCCGTCATCGCTGCCGCTCTTGGTTTTGCCTGCTCCTTGCCTGCTCCGTACTAACTGTTGCTTTTGCCCAAAGAGCGTTCCTTCCTTTATGACCGCGTCCCTTCCGCAGCCCGGTTTACGGCTTCATCTTCCTCTTCAAGTGGATCGAGGAGCGGCGCTCCAGGAGGAAGGTGTCCACGCAGGTGGACGAGACGTCCGTCATCGATGAGGAGATCGTCAATGACATGTTCTTTGCCCACCAGGTGAACGTTTCAGTGCTTCGTGGTTCTATAGTCCTGCCTCTCACTTTTCTAGCCAATCGATTTTTCATTTGATCGTAATCTGCTACATAAATAAATAAACAAACGTAAATGTAAATTCGCTCACGGTACTTGCTCCACGCAGCTCATTCCCAATTCGTGCGCTACCCATGCCCTCCTGAGCGTGCTCCTCAACTGCAGCGGCGTGGAGCTCGGTCCTTCGCTCAGCCGCATGAAGGCCTTCACTAAGGGCTTCAGTCCAGAGGTGAGCGCCCTCGACGAGTACGCGCGCACGGTACTGTGCGCTTCAGCTCACCCGACATCAGTGAACGCGTAAGACTTTTGCGCAGCTTTCTGTTATCCAGCTGCAGAAACGCAAACTTTCAGTCAGCTTCAAATCGAGTGATGAAAGGCAGAACAAAAAAACGAGTGTTCTGTTGTGACGTGACACACTTTCCGTCTCTGAATCCGTAAAAGATGTTTAATGATCCTGTTACTTTTTAATATTTGGTCAAGGTTTGCGTGTATTTTGTTCGTTTAGCTGACGCTGTCCTCCAAATTGAATTAGTCTCATTCTACTTACAGTAACTCACTCATTTACATGGCAGGTTGACTTATACTCTATCAGTTCAGGTTAAATACCTTGTTCACCGCTAAAACACCTGTTGAGATAATCATAGTATTATAAACGGCATTCCTCTGGTGAGATTGCTCAAACATTGGGACTCGAGGAATTTAAGGTTGACAGGACGGCCGTTGTAAGTGCCGGTGTCATAATTCGCTTGTGTTGCAAGTCTTTAAATAAGATGTACGTCGCTTTGGAGAAAAGCATCTGCTAAAGGAGTAAATGTAAGTCGGGGACCACCGGTACATTCTCTTTTTGTGCTCTTTAGTTTCCTTTAATTCCGTTGAATGACACGTTTAAAAATTGATGCTGGTAAAGTTTCCCCTGCTGACTGTGCTGTATAAGAAAATGTAACTGGATAAGAACACAAATACCTGAATTTAAATTTGCTTAATGCTGTATGTTGCATTTAACTGAATTAGTTATGCGCTTCAGCCAACGTTATACTGGGTCATTAGAACTCTCTGCACACTTCATTAGTTCACACGGCAGCGGTTTCCATCACATTGAGCATTAAATACTCCTTCACAGTACAAATGGCAGACGTGTTTTCTTGCGGGGAATGTGATGCAAGAAATGGTAATGCTGCTATTGGTGTTGTGCAAATACACTTATTTACAGTAAGGATGTTGGGCTGTTTTTCAGAGTAAAGGGTATGCAATTGGAAATGCTCCTGAACTGGCCAAAGCACACAACAGCCATGCCAGGTAAGAGCTGTAATTACCGGTCTCTGAGGCTCTGAGTCATCAATAGTTGAAAAGTGATGGCTTTGAAACCCTCCCTCCTGTCAGCTCTGGACACGGTTATGTTCCTGCTTTTCTAGGCCTGAGCCCAGACACCTGCCGGAGAAGCAGAACGGCATCAGCGCTGTGAGGACCATGGAGGCCTTCCACTTTGTCAGCTACGTGCCCATCAAGGACCGGCTCTTTGAGCTGGATGGACTGAAGGCCTACCCCATAGACCATGGTAAGTTTGCACCGTGACCATGCTGCTGCAATCGGAAAAAAACGGAGAGCGAGCGCGCGACTCCCTTCCTGTTTTTCCATAGCAATGTCAGATTGTTCTCTGTTTCCGCATGTATTAAAAGGGGTAAAGAAAACTGGAATTTTCACTGATCTCACTTTGTTTCTCACTCTGGACAAAGTTAGCGGAATGAGTGAATAGTGGCGGTAGCAGAAGCAGTGAAGGTGTGGCTCTCTCTCCAGGCCCCTGGGCAGAGGAGGAGGAGTGGACAGACAAAGCACGCCGTGTGATCATGGAGAGGAT
Organism: Scleropages formosus; assembly: GCF_900964775.1. Taxonomy (NCBI): domain Eukaryota; kingdom Metazoa; phylum Chordata; class Actinopteri; order Osteoglossiformes; family Osteoglossidae; genus Scleropages; species Scleropages formosus. The sequence continues at coordinate 8,455,665 of NC_041810.1, forward strand.
TGGACTCGCCACGGCTGGGTGAGGCTGAGAGATGCTCGCTTCCTCTCTGTGACATTAGAGCAGAGTTTGAGCAGTTTGTGCTTTTAGATTATTGTGCCGGCCGGTTCCAATCCGTTTTTGACTCCCGTTCAGTAGGAGTGTTTAATTGGTGAGGACAAGTGATATCTGGAAGATGAGTGGTGATCACATTTTCCTGATGTTTTGCCACGGCTGCACCTCAGGGAACCTTATCATGATATCCGCTTCAACCTGATGGCTGTGGTCCCTGACCGGAGGATGAAGTACGAGTCCAAACTGGAAATACTCAAGAAGAACAGGCAGACAGTGCTGGAAGGCCTTCAGCAGGTAGGGAACACCGCAAACACTGCACTTCAGGGTGCTTCCTCCACCTCCTTGGAAGAAACCTGCTGTCAAACTCTCTATCCAGGACCCGAATAACCTTTGGGCTGTAAACACAAGACCTACAGACACAGAGGTTTAAGACGTCCCAATTTTTACTGTCAACCTGTAAAATAAGGGCTAGTCTTTTTTTTTTCTGTCAACCCAAAGATCAATGTCAAGCCTCTTATTTATGATGTGAATGAAAGGTGGAGTGAGAGCCACATTGTCATGTCCGCAGCTGATCCGGGTGACCCAGCCGGAGTTGGTCCAGGACCGCAAGCAGCAGGATGTCTCATCACCGGAGGACATGTCCACCGTTGTGAAGAAAGAGCTGGACACTGAATCCAGGACAACAGCCACACCTGAGCAAGCTCCTCCTACAGGTCAGACTGTGCTTCCCCTGTGGCTCCACCCTTAGGACAGTGTGTATTTCAGTCCAGCCTCTCTGGGTTCATGCTGCTTTCCCTCTGGGGTTTCAGATTGCTCAGACACCGCCAGTGTCCGCACTCTACCCCAGGGAGCTCCAGGTAGAGGTAAAGCCCCAGTAAAACAGTCCATTCCATCAGGTAATGCCCCATCAGTCAGCAGCCCTAATCCCATCGTCCAGCGTCTTCCCGCCTTCCTGGATAACCACAATTACGCCAAGTCACCAATGCAGGTTAGTGCTACTGCTTTGCATACAGGCCTAGTGGAAGTGGAAGCACTACGGAGGCCTGCTTCCTTGTACAGCCCGACGAGGGCCGTGTGTTCATATGTCTGCTGTATATGCTGTTGTGATCAATAGGAGGAGGAGGACCTGGCGGCAGGAGTAAATCGCTCCAGGCCATCTATCCCTCCCAACCCCTCCTACTCTGATGATGAAGATGATTATGAGGATGAAGAGTATGATGACTGCGGCAACTCGGACACATCCAGCAGGTCAGGATTTTCTGGCTCCTCTGAGATCTGTCACCAGTCATCTTGTGGTCCAACTTGATTTTATTTATACAACATCGATACTTTTGTTTTTAGGATCATTATCCCCTCCCTAAAAAGATTGCATCCTTCTCTCACATAATGAGCACATTTTACTCTTAAACATTAAAATTAACTGCAGATTACTGCAAATTTACATTTTATATTTCCCTATTCTCTTTTCTTTTCCACAAATCAAAAGAATTGATTTAAAAAACCCAGGAGCAATTATACCGAAATTATGGATAAAGAGGGTTTGTAAATTGAGAGATGCCTGTAGTGGGTGATAACCTAATATGGCAATACACATAATGTAATAACTGTAATCGCTTAACACTCAAACCTGTCTCTGAGAAATACGTTAAGTATCATTTGCAGTAAATTAAATAACTGTCAGGGCCTCTGTAAAGAGATTGACTGCTCTTCACATTGACTTCAGGTACAGGAGGAAAGTGGGACTTAGAGCTGGGGGCCGAGGCTTGGAGGGACAGTTGGTCCTGAATGTTTTGGCAGAGAAGCTGACGAAGGAATCGCAGAGGAAAGATGTGTCCACACCGCTGTCGGTGCGAACAGAGGGCAGGACCGGGGGCATCTGCATCACGGCCCCCTCGCAGCCCTCACCTACACCTAGCAACGAGAGTACAGACACGGCCTCAGAGATCGGGAGCGCCTTCAACTCGCCGCTGCGCTCTCCGCTGCGCTCGGCTGCGGCCACACGCCCCTCCAGCCCCGTTACCTCCCACCTCTCCAAGGTGCTTTTTGGGGAGGAGGATGGGTTTCTGCGGGTTGACTGCCTGCGCTACAATCGGGCTGTGCGGGAACTGGGCGGGACCATAGGCTCCGCGCTGCTTCACCTCCAGGAGGACGGTGTGCTCTGCACGCTTGGCACCACAGGTGAAACAGGAATTCTGTTACATTTGCAGGTGTTTGACAGATGGGCCCCTGCAAATACTTCTTAAAAAATATTTTTAAAGGCTCCACACCTTACACTTGTATTTATTCATGTAGTAGATGCTTCCACTGAGTTGTACTTTGCTTTAGAGAAAAACGAAAGTCCTTTTCTCCTTCAGAGATGATGATGCAGGCAGGAGATTCTTGAAGTACAGTTTGTTTGTCACTGTTTAAACCAGCATGTTTTCCATGCTTAGTTGCATATAGAATTGGCAGAGAATACATTTTAAAACCAGTAACATTAATATAGCCTTAACTGAGTAGCAGCAAATGCGTTTCATAAAGAATACAAGGGTATATGTGACAAATGGTATAATGTTAAATGTATTGAGTAGACAGGAAATCTAGAGACAAGTGAGTTGAAGAAAGATGTTTTGAAACCCTTCTCAATGCACCATTGTCGCCACAATCTCCTGTCCACTCCCAGTTTTTGACTGAAGCATCCTGTGAACATATGTAGCATTCTTCCTCTTATTGATCAGACACTTGGGAATATCAAATAGGAACTGTAAACACTGAAACTAAGGTGAATTATGGTACACTGCACTCTTCTGGCTTGGGTGTCTTTTACTGCCATCTATTGACTCCATCAGTAAACACAGGTTTTGGTCACACGTTTGGTCTACAGCTTAAAGAAAGGTAGCTAATGGATAAGGGAAGGAAATAGTCCTAAGTTTTTAGAAAATTTGGAACTCAAACATTTTTAACACAAGAAACCAGTGTATTAAGGATTTGTGCAACTCTGGACTGAATCCATGTTGCTCTTTGTTTAGGAGATGCTCCACTGGAGAACACAAGGCATGTGGCCACACCAGAACTACAAGAGGAAATAAAGGAGGAGGAGACGGAGGGCAGGCCTGCAAAAGGTCAAGCAGAAGATGGCGCTGAGGCCAGAGTGGTTAAGGAGAGAGCTGATGTGTCAGAGAGCAGTGCCACCAGCAGCAAACTGGTTGGAGAGAAGTACTCTCCCAAGGTGAGAACAGGATGGGTCTCTCATCACTGCGTGTCTTGCAGCAGGACAGAGTTAGTAGTCCATCTTACTAAATGGTGCATTGTGAGTGCCCCCTGCCCCGGGAATGATGCTTCCTGTCTCCTGCAGAAGAAAAGAAAAGCATCACGTTGAGATTTTTCCTTCACACAGGAGCTGCTGGCTTTACTGAAGTGTGTAGAGTCTGATATCGCCAACTCTGAGGTCAGCCTCAAGGAGGAGGTGGAGAAGAGGAAGCGATACAAGGTGATGGAAGTTCCAGTTTTAAAGGGAACGGGATCTGAAAGTAACTTCTGTCATTACAGATTTCTTATCTAAACTAATGTTAAACTGTTATTGTGTATTATTATTGTGTATATATATATATATTTTAAACTGTTTACATTGTCATGATACTTGATTTGTCAGTCTGGTCCTTGGTACCTAATGGTATTATGGTTTATGGCTCCCTGTTTGACCAGATTGATGATCAGAGACGGACCCATAACTACGATGAGTTCATCTGTACGTTCATCTCCATGTTGGCTCAGGAAGGTAACGGCCTTGACTTTTTTTCTGCTCCCAAACACTGCACGGTGCAGAGCGCTGCTCTCTGTCGCATCGCCGACTCTCTGCACCGTGTGCCAGGCTCAGCTCCCTGGTCCTCATTCTGCTTTCAGCCATGTGCGCTGGGCTGTCTGTATACTGGCTCCTCGTTTTACGAACAGTTGATTTACAAAATTTCAAAGACACCAACTTGATAGTTTAACTACATTTTCATAGCCGCTCTCAGAGTTCTTTCCTGCTTGGCAAACAGAAAGGGACTGTGGTACCGCGCGCACGCACACACACAGGCTGAAGCCGCTTGTCCCGAGCGGGGTCGCGGCAAACTGGAGCCTAACCCGGCAACACAGGGCGCAGGGCTGGAGGGGGAGGGGACACACCCAGGATGGGATGCCAGTCTGCCGCAAGGCACCCCAAGTGGGACTCGAGCCCCAGACCCGCCAGAAAGTAGACACAGCCAAACCCGCTGTGCCACTGACCCCCCATTCAATCGGGAGGTGTAATTTTTTTCTTCACTGTAGCTTTGGGCTTAACTTTTTTTAATTATGAACAGACTTCTTGTCCCAGTTCTTAAATTCAGGAGCCAGTGTGTTGTTGTGTTTTTTTTTTTTTTTTGTGTGCTGTGTTCACAGCTCTGTGCTCTCTGCATTACACCTTCTCCTGTGCTGCATGTTGTCCAGGTATGCTGGCCAGCCTGGTGGAGCAGAACATCTCTGTACGTCGGCGTCAGGGTGTGAGCATCGGCCGCCTGCACAAGCAGAGGAAACCAGACAGACGGAAACGTTCCCGTCCGTACAAGGCCAAGCGACAGTGACACAAAAAGCAAGCCGTTGTCCAGTGTTGATTTTCTTTCGTAGTTTTTCGAGTACATTTGTTCCAGTTAACTGTTAATGATTCTAATGAAACATGAGCTGCTCACCGCCAGCAATGTTGCATTGATGTACAGCTATATCTGATTTCTTTCAAACGGTATGAGCTGACTTTGAGTATTTTTTGACATTTCTTTATGTTGGTGCCAATTTATTGTGTGAATACCATTAAATAATGTGATAGATTAAATGGCTGTTTGTCTTCCGAGTGAAAATAATTTTTAGAAATTGATCCATGTTAGAAACATCAATGTCCAGTGGCTCTTGAAGTTCAGTATAATGTTTCCTTAACTACACTGAGCTGAATAATCAACATAAAATCACTGGTTGTCGCGATTCAAGTTCAAGTGTGAAAGTGTGCAGAAGAACATTGCCATGGTGATCGATGTCTGGAACTGTGGACCGGGACATTCTTAGCCTTATGGACCTGTGCACATCCCCATGGTGACAATGTTCCCCTTTTCTCCTGTTTCCAAGGAGTTTCTGAAGTTGACGTTGTTGTTCTTTAAATACGCGCAGCATGTCAAGAAAGAGTACCCTCTGATTATCATTTTATCGTTTCCTCAGTGGGTGGACGTGTGCAGTTCTGTCCCTTTGTGCATTTTTTCTGTACCCGCTTACAGTGCTAGACTGGCTTGTGGAATATAGTCCAACACAAGTGACATGAGGAGAAATAAGACCGTTTTCAATAAAACTGTAAAGTAAAAACATTGTCTCAGCACTTATTTGAGGTATATTCATTCATCCTTTCATCTTTTATCAATAATTTTTCTGTCTATAGTACCCTGGGGGAAGTGGAACTGGTAGTCGAACTCCCCTCCCTTGCTTTTCAGTTGAGTTGTTTGATTTCTTCCATGGTCAGTTGTATTTATAGCTTTAATCCCTAATATAATTGTTGTAATTTCACGTATAGCCAACCTTCTATTTAATTATATCTCCTTTGCTCGGCGCTCCGCGTCACTGTGTGAGAATTTTCACTGAATTCGACAAGCACGCGACTCAGTACAGCGTGAGACTGAAAGGGCGACCCTTGGGTCGTGTTTCACCAGCGACCTGCCGTGTGAGTGACTGGAGCTCACGGCCGTCGCGGAGGAGGGAGGAGCGGGAGCGGTGGACTAAAGCGTACGCGTAAATGCGCTTCTGTAAACTCTCACATGTTCTCACTGTTCCGTCTCCCAGTTCATGTATGGACCGTCCCCTTCCCCCACCCCGCGCGCATCACCTGGTCCCAGGTGCGAATGACCTCCGGTGACCTTTGTGCCCCATCAGCTAACGGAACAAGTGAATCTTGTGCTACAGGCTGCGGGCTACAAAGCACAAAGCTGACACATTTTCCTTTTCTTCTTTTTAGTCATTCATATAATAATTTAAATCCTTTATTTCGCGCCCCTGTACGTGTATCTGCAGCGAGTGAGGCCGCGCGCGAGCGGAACGGAATGTAGGGCACGGGCACGGGCACGGGCACGGGCGCGCTCTCCGGCGTCACTACGTCGGCGTGCGCGCTCCCGGCCGGGCGGCGGCGGCGTCCCCGCGTGTGCGCGTGCCCGGCGCAGGCTGCCGGACTGTAGCTGAAGAGTGTAGGCGACGATGGCGGAAGCGGGGCGCCGCGGACCTCGCTAGGCTCCTTTGTTTTACCCTCATTTTACTCGTGCGAAGCGTTCGCAGAGACCGCAGCCGCGCTCCGAAATGGGCAACGAGGCGAGCGCGGAGGGCGGCGGGGGCCCAGGAGCGGAGCCCGGAGCCCCTGGAGCCCTTTCAGCACCACCGGGCGGCGGAGAGCGGCCGAAAGCGAGCAACGGGGCGCCGGCCGGCGGCGGCGGCGGCGGCGGCGGCGGAGGAGGCGGAGGAGGAGCGGCGGCGGCTCGAGGGCCCGGCGGCGGCCGCGGGTGAGCCCTTAGACTTAGTCTAGTAACGCGCGTCCTTATATTATTATTTTATTCATCATCGTGTGTGTGCGAGTCGTGTGTGTTTGTTAACGTTCGTTCCGACCTACGTGTCCATCATTATCATCCGCGTTTTTGCCCCGGCGTCTCTGAGCTCTGTGTGTGTGTGTGCTGTGTGATGCTGCTCGGGGGGGGGAAGCTGCAGCTCCTTCATTATATATATATGGGAAGTGAGGAAAAAAAAGGAGCTCTGAACCATAACGATGATAAAATAATAAGTAATAAAGAATGATGAAGCGAGGAGCAATCGAGTTCACGCTCGAGTCGAGAACCCGGAGTCCGGAGCAGGGCTGCTCCGTCCGTCCCTCCGTCCGTCCCTCCGTCCGTCCCTCTGTCTTTCCAGCTCGTTTCCGTCTCCACCATGGCATGAAGAGCAGCCCGTCGACGCCGCTTTGCCGGGTGACCTGCTGTTCTCCATCATGAGGCGGGTGGGCTCAGTCATTGCTGCTCGTTTCTTATAAACATTAAAATGCCATTGAACCCCACCATCATCATCATCATCATCACCATCATCATCACCACCACCATCATCACCATCATCACCACCACCATCATCATCATCATCACCATCACCACCACCATCACCACCATCATCATCATCACCACCACCACCATCAGCATCACCACCACCATCATCATCATCACCACCACCATCATCATCATCACCACCACCACCATCAGCATCACCATCATCATCACCACCACCATCATCACCACCACCATCAACATCATCATCATCACCACCACCATCATCACCACCACCATCAACATCATCATCATCACCACCATCACCACCACCATCATCATCATCACCACCACCATCACCCCCACCACCACCATCAACATCATCAGCATCACCACCATCACCCCCACCATCATCATCACCATCACCACCACCATCATCATCATCACCACCACCATCACCCCCACCACCACCATCAACATCATCATCATCATCACCATCACCCCCACCATCATCATCATCACCACCACCACCATCAGCATCACCATCATCATCACCACCACCATCAACATTATCATCATCGCCACCATCACCACCCCCACCACCATCATCACCACCACCACCATCATCACCACCACCATCAACATCATCATCATCACCACCATCACTCCCACCATCATCATCATCACCACCACCATCATCATCATCATCACCACCACCATCATCACCACCATCATCATCATCATCATCATCATCACCACCATCATCATCATCACCACCACCATCACCCCCACCACCACCATCAACATCATCATCATCACCACCAGCATTATCACCACCACCATCAACATCATCATCATCACCACCACCACCATCATCACCATCACCACCATCATCATCGCCTGGGTGGTGTGAGAGGACATGAGTCCGATCTCCACCCAGTCTGTGTGGAGTTTGCATGTTCTCCCCATGTCTGCATGGGTTTCCTCCCACAGTCCAAAGACGTGCTGTTCGGGTTCCCCCATAGTGTGTGAGTGACAGAGAGAGTGTGTGTGTGTTCCACTGATGTATGAATGAGTGTCCCATTGTAAGCAGTGTAAGTCACCGCGGTGAATAAGGTGTGTGGGCTGATAACACTACATAGAGTTCACTGGAAGTCGCTTTGGCGAAAAGCATCTGCTAAATAAATAAATGTAAATGTAGGAGGAAAGACCAGGATGAGCCGACTTATGGAACATACGAACCCTGTAGAATTCATATTTGTTATGGCGCTTTACGAAGCCTCCACGCAGATGCACGAAGGATGTTTGTCGCTTTTTTCTTCATAGCACCCAAACGTCCAGCCATTTCGCAGTAAGAACTGATGAGCTGATAAGCTGCAGAGCTTGTCGTCGTGGTAGGAACTTGTCCGAGCGTCTCCATGCGGTGCCGTGTAATGACTCAACGTTAAACCACAGCACAGATGTGACACACCACTTTGCTCTTTCATATCTCAGGTGAGGAGCATCTCTGCTTCGGTTCTTTACCTCCGAGATGATAATAACTCCCAACATTTACCATTTGGATTTTTACTGCCGGCAGGGCTTCTGCAGCCTAGGGACCCTCAACTCTCATGAAGGTCAAGGGAAAAGGGCAGCAGGACATAATGTGCAAGAGTCTGTGTGAGAGCAGTACTTTCAGGTTATTGATTTCTGCATTATAAATAGGTAAATTGATTTGTTAACCCTTTGCAGAGCCCCAAGAGAGCTGTAATGAGCAGACATGAGAAAACTAATTAATGAGCGCGCTATTATACAATGTACTCTATGAACCCAGCTGGTCGGTTTGAAGGTCCATCATATTCCTCAGGTGTGTGCTCAGCTCACTAGTTCATCTCACATGCTGCACATTGATTGATGTTATCATCTCCATTGGACCATTTAGTTTGCTGTGGCTTAACGCGGGAAATTTTTCATTACATCACAGCATCTACACTGCATATAAAAACAACAAAGTCAACAGAGGGTTGACTCCTGGTTGCATCAATAACGCTCACAATCCTGCATGATGTTGTGATGAGTTTAGTTCTTTTCCTGGCGCAATTTTTAACTGCAGGGAATGAAGAAATTTCCTGGAATTTATTTAGCACAAAGCAGCTTTAAGACGACATGTAACAGTAGGAAATGTGTATCTGATTGTGTCAATAACCCAAGTTTTATTAATTCCCAAAAGCTCAGTTTTTTGCTTCATGTTACTGTCATATACTGTACATCCCATAGACTTTAGAAACATACCTGTGATTCATAGCCTTTCAAAAAATCATTCTAGTACATTTGAAATTAGTCAGTAGTTTGGAAAAAAGCATTACATTTTTTTGTTCAGCTCACACTTTCTCCAGAGTGACTTACAACGTTAAGGTACTTACAATTATGTACCCATCTGGTCATTTTTAGTGGAGCAATTTAGGGTAAGAACCTTGCTCAAGGGTACTACAGCAGCAGGGTGTTTGAAGTGACAACCTTCAGATCCAAAGGCTGCAGCTGTAATCACTCCAGTGCCAGTTGTCTCCAGTTATGCAAACCATTCAAAGACAAGCAGAAACAAAAATGAATATTTCCTTAAACCGAGTCTGAGTACGGTGTGTGAATGTAGATGGTCCACAGTTCAACTGTGGGCAAACTGTCTTGGAGAGACCATTTCTCAGAAGAGAGAATCATAGGGAGATGGTTGAGTGTATAAAGATTGTTCAAATGAAGAGAAGATTCCTGGCGAAAGTTATGCTCCATAGGGAGACATATGTAATACTGTAGATGGGAAATGCTCTTTCACCACCACTTCAAAGTACTTACTTTGTCTGAGAACTGATGACTGGAATGGGAATGTGATAGGGTTAGGGTTAGGGTTAGGGTTTGCACTGTCCTTCTGGAAGAACCTTCACGATGGAATTGCTTCACCACAGGATGAAAAGGAACACTCAGAACTGCTTTTGTATTTACTGTATAAGGTGAATAAGGTAAGGACCTAAGGTGTAATAAGGTGAAGGACGACTCCTCTGATCACATTACTTTTCTCACCACTCAGCAGATCACTGCCCACACTCTCTGTAACACTTTAGCTGCAAATGTGTTTTTACATGTAGGAAAACTGAGGGCTGCTACTATTGATTATTTTAATAATCTAGTATTATAACGATTATCCTGATGATTCCTCGAAAGATGCTTTTACATTTTATTAAACGGCAAAATAAAATATAAAGGAGAGGAAAAATTGTGGCAAGTTTCTGAAAATTAACAAGTACTTTGTTTCATTTGTTAAAAATCAGAATTTTTGTTTTTTAACTGGCATGTTTAAATGAAAAAATATCACATATCAAGTTCAGGCTAAACCTTTATAGCCATTAACTGTTTTATTAATTACACCTTGAATTTCAAAGAAAACATTTTTACAGAAATCCAATAAATAACCAAAAATATATTTCAATTTACTTTCCAAGGTACCACGAAAAACCAAGACATAAGTAAAGTAAAACAAATAAAAATAGTCAAAATTGCTTTGCATATTCTGTCATTCCTAATGGTATTTACAGTAGAAATCGTTTAACAAATTTCCAAAGTACAAGTTATAAGCACAGCTTAGGAATAATGTAGGCCTTACAGGGGCAAGTCGTTTCAGTGAATACTAAGGTGTGTTAAGGTGGGTTTCTGCCATTTTTAGGATGCAAAACCCAATGCCTTAGAAGGTCAGAACAACACAAGAGAATATTGACCAACGAAAGGAGCATTACAACCTCCAACTGGACTGCAGTGTGGAGTGGAGATGTGGGAGGTGCACACCTTCAAAAATCCTCCATCCCTTTACCTGTGCTGTCTGATTGCGTTGACAGCATCGGGTCTTTGGTGCAGCGGGAACTACTGTTCATGGGCTTCGCTCTTTGCTGCCCCACAGTGATGTGTAACCTTAACAAGATGGATAGATAGATAGATAGAATAGTTTGAGCCCAAATAAAATCACAAGTGAATCTTAGCATCCCTCTCTAAGAAGTTCTTGGCTTCTGTCTGCTGCCTTAGAATGTCATCTGCAGTAAGAGAATTCAGAAGTACTTCTCCGTGTTCCTTGAAAAATGAGTGCGTAGACATGATGGTCAGAGATGTCGAGCCTGCCTGATGACATCTTTCCTTTTGACTTGCGTGCCGGCGTCACTTTATTCATGGTGTCTCGTAAAAGAACAGTGAAACTCGTGCCGTACCTTCGCTGATGAAGAGTGACAGTAAAGTGGAGTGCAAACCTAAATATTTTTCCACCAAGTGATTTCTGGTGGAAACCATCACTGGAGTCTCAGTTTGAGGCACGAGCTCCCATGGGATTGCTCTCAGCTTCTCTTGTCTTGACCTTCCGCTCGAGATCCTCTGCCAGGACGATGTTGGTGTGGGAGTTGAGGTGGAGCGTGTGTGCGGGAGTGTCAATGTGTGAGAGTGTCAATGGCTGCAAGCTGGAGAGTGATCAGGATCTGGGAGATTTGGACACTAAAGCTGAGCCACACAGTATGAAGGCGGCATGAAGATGATAGCATCATTCTTTTTGTTTTCTCTGAGGAACCAAACCGTGATTTATACCAAGTGACAGCACGCTGTTGTAGAGGACCGCTGAACCGAGAGTCCGCAAATCTCAGGTTCACTTGACGAAAGACCACGTGGAACCTGAACTCACTCTGGAATCTACAGATCAATGGAGGATAATTAATCCAGGATCTTGAGTGTGATGCATAGCTGTGAAAGTGGACAGAACAGGGCGAAATGGTGCTTTTACCATGCTGACTAAACAGAGGATTGTACCACGATGTGCTGTAGATGAACAGACGCTTCACAAGCGGACGGTCATTTCCTCAGCGAAGTGGCTTATCCTTTAGTGGAACGGTGGCGCAGAGGGTTTGGCCGGGTCCTGCTCTCTGGTAGGTCTGGTTTTCGAGTCCTGCTTGGGGTGCCTCGTGACAGACTGGTGTCCTGTCCTGGATGTGCCTCCTCCCCCTCCGACCTCATGCCCCGTGTTGCCGGGTTAGGCTCTGGCTCACCGTGACCCTGCTCGGGACAAGTGGCTTCAGACTCTGTGTGTGTGTGTGTGTGTGTGTGTGGGCTCTGAATGGTTTATCCCTCTCTCACTGCGGGGGGGTCTGCTCACACTCCGTGGTGAAAAAACATGAATTTTTGTTTGTGATAATAAAACGGCTTTTCCATTCGCATTTCGAACTTCGCAGTTACAATTTTGACATGGCAGTGACAGGCAGGACGTGTGGCTTCAGGGGCCTGAAACCAGTCAGTGATGTATCTGGGGTTTGTCACTCCATGACACAACAGGACAGATATTACCAAACATTTCCAAAACATCTGGGCTCATATTTGACACATCAGCCCTTAGTAGGTGTTCGGAGTGCCTTCTTGTGATATTAGTACATTTAATTGTTTGTTAGCTCCTGTGAATGAACTGAATTTGAATTTCATGTAATTTCATTCTAAATTTTCTGCAGTTTCTCCTGTCTGGCTTCTTCTGCTTGGAGGTGCTGAATGTCTAAGATCCTCAGTGATGGGTTGCTAAAATTAGGTGTCTGCTCTGAAAACAAAGCAGCTCTGTGCAGCACAGAGATTCTGCTGTGAGTCATTTTTATATTCACACCCTTCTTATTTATCACCAAAATGGAAAAGTATGAGGAAAGAAGTGTTGAAATGTATGTATTTGGCAGACAAATGGCAAACAGACCAAGGTTTGGTGAAAGAAGTGTCCCTTTTGTGTGTAACCACGTCCGTTAATCCTGGTAATCTCTCATTCATAACCCCATATGAAAATGATATTAATAAGATGGTTGATAATTCACTCATTCCAAGTGTTACATGAAGCTGCAGAGAAGCAGAGTGTGTAACATTATTACATTTACTACATTTCTGACATATTGCTCCATGCGTTCCCTGGGGCTGCAGTTATTATGTTGTCGTGTTATGCCATAAAACCATGTTATTTATTATGTAACTTATTCCCTTTTACCGTGAATGCTACATTTACGTGTCTTCATTTAGCTTATTTGGAGCCATGAGTCGAACCCTTGTTAACTTCATAATGACTGGTAGGACATATGGACACATACTTTATGTGGATGAACAGGCTTTTGCAAGTGTGGTTCAAATGTATGGATTTATCCTTTAATAAGCATACGGTACGTTAACATGTTTAACAAATTGGTTTGCAGAAAAGTGTCCTCTAGATAAATAAAAAAATGTAAGACATTAGAATGTTTGACTCCGTAGGTAAAATTTCATTTTGGCCTTGCAGCCTTGATGAGAAGACGGGAGCCCGGCCTGGTCCCGGGGACGGCCGAACAGGGCCGCCAGGGCGGGGCCAAGAGCTGCCCGCTGGGAGCCCAGGCCATTCCCAAAACCAAGCGCAGGGTCCTTCCTCCAGGCAGGAGCTCCAGGTGGATGTCAAAGCTGGGAAGTCCCCATCAGCAACCCCTGTCCATGGCAGCGCTCCCACGTCCCCGTATTCGCTTCCCCAGATCGCCCCCATGCCCAGCAGCACGCTGTGCCCCGTGTGCAAGACCACGGACTTGAGTGCTTCCCAGGACCGTTCCAGCTGCAACACCTGCACACAGTGCCGCTCCACTGTGTGCAACCAGTGTGGCTTCAACCCTAACCCGCACCTCACAGAGGTGAGTAATTCCTGTTTTTGCACTTAGCATTTGTCACACACAGGTGGGCTCTTCCTGTGTTTATGGTCAGGCTGCCCCTCATAGGGGTGAGCTCTTGCTCATTTAAATACTGGTTCTTGTTTCTATCTCATCAGTGGCCTTGTTGCTCAGAGCCATTGAGTCAATGTCTTTGACCCTTGCAGGCCACACATATGGAGCTTCTCCACAATGTCCTCCATGCTGAAAGGGATGTGTGTTTTCTTACTGTGATTGATTCCATGGATCTGGTTTCTGCTTGTTCTTTCCTTCTGCTTTGTCTGGCTTTGTCAAGCACTAGTCTTTTTGAGAGAATCCAGTCTTCTCATGAAGTTTCCATAGTATGATAGCCTCAATCTCATCCTTTCTGCTTCAGATGACACTTCTGGTTTGAGTTACATTTATGCATTTAGCAGACACTCTTCTCCAAAGTGACTTACAGTGTTGAGGTTACAATTATTTACCTATTTGTACAGCTGGGTAATTTTACTGGAACAATTTAAGGTAAGTACCTTGTTCAAGGTTACTACAGCAGGAGGTAGGAATGGAACCTGCAGCCTTTGGATTCAAAGGCAGTAGCTCTAACCACTACGCTACCAGCTGTCCTTTGATTGGGGGCCAAGAGCCATCTGCTTGTTGTCCAGATTGTCCATGTGTCCTTAAATGTCTTCTCAAGCTCCACAATTCAAAGGAGTTCATGTTTTTTCTTCCTGCTTCTGCAGTGTCCTGATTTCACATCCATACACTATTACTACAAGTATTAATACTACTACAACTTATTGCTAATAAGTTTCTGCTGCTAATGTCCATTGTTGTGCAAACATCACCACATTTGAGGACCTTTTCCAGATCTTCTGTTGCAGCTCTGCCAAGTGCTACTTTTCAATGTATTTTTTTAATCTCACTTGTAGACCTGAGAGCCACGTAGAGATAGCCAGTTAAGGACTTGTGAGGCCGAACATATTGGGTCCTGTGGCGTCGGATTGTCCTTTAGGCCAGACGTGGCACGTTGTAGAGGAAGATGGCTCAATGAGCGCCGTCGGTACCTCGCTGGTGCAGAAGCTGAGTGAGCAAAGTCTCTGCTTGGCCAGGAGCCAGAGGCCGTACAAGGGAAACTCGGGGAAGCTCCAGCTGCCCAGCAGGAGACCCGACAGGGATAACTAGGCACTAATGGACAGATTGTCTCAGGGTCATGTTGAAATGGTGTTGGAGCTGTGGGACGAAGTTAATGTTGTCTCAGCCTTTGACATTAACAGAGTTCCTTGGTTTCCTTTTACATCAACATGTCTTTTAATCTGAAGAGGGATGTGCCTTGTGAAACAAAATGGCACTTCTGTGTCTTCAGACCTGAATCGGTGAACCACTCGGGTACTGCTCGTGGTTCCAGTTGTAGGCAGCAGCCTTGCTGAATGCTGCTGGTGGACCCTTGAAACACAGGAAACTGAACCATACACAGCTGAACTGTTGACAGTTACCTAATGGGGTGCTCCCATTGTACCCTTGTACTCCTTGGCAATGGAACTGTGTCTTGAAAAAGGCCATCAGCTTCAAATCATCTACTGCTAGAAGGTGGAGGGGTCTTATTACAGCTGTTAAGTTGGGTGGTGTCCTGTATTTCACAGCTATGGAAAGGCTGTCCTCTCGGCTTTTCGGTGACGGAATATGAAACATCTTCTCCTTCCTCTCCTGGCAAACACTAGCATTGATTAATGTAGGTTAGACTGGAATGTTTCTCATGTGACAGTATGTAAAACATGTATGTTAATGAAAGCACTTTTGGATTGGACAGTGTGTTCTTTCACAGTAGATGACTGCACGATGGGTCTTATTTGTGGTTTACAGGGCAGCTCTTCAGTGGTCTTGATAACTCTCATGGTGAACCTCTAGTTCAAGTTGAAACCCACTTTCAGGTCTGTTGCCAGGATTGTACAATGGGCAGATGTTGACGCACAAGAGCACCACCCAGTACCCACCACAGAGAGCAATCCATCCATTGAGAACAGGGAGTGACACCCTGTCCTCTGCTCAAGAGCCCAGTCCAGTACACATATAGTAAACTCCATCTTCATTTGTTCAGGATACACTTTCAAGGAATGCTCCCACATATGGTCCTCTGTTGATTACAGTAAGCCTTACCAAATCTTGAAACCAGAATCCCTAACCCTAAACCAGAATGCTTAACCCTAACCCTAACCTCTAACCGTAAACCAGAATACCTAATCTTAACCCTAAACCAGAATCCCTAACCATAACCCAAGCGTAAACCAGAATCCCTAACCCTAACACTAACCCTAACCCATAACTCTAAACCAGAATCCTACCCCATCCTGGGGCAACAGGGACAAGCAAATCTCTCTGTAGACTTATGTTTATTTTACACAATGGATGCCTGATATTGGCCTGTGCCTGCTCTCTGGTGGGTCTGGGGTTCGAGTCCTGCTTGGGGTGCCTTGCAATGGACTGGCATCCCATCCTGGGTGCGTTGCCCCCCGGCCTTGCTCCCTGTGCTGCCGGGTTAGGGTCCGATTTGCCGCAACCCTGCTTGGGACAAACTGTGTGATTTCTGATGTTGCCTTTTTGATTGATACAAGGCATGCCCACATCTATATTGCGCACATACTATACATTTTTATTCTCTTCTATTTATTTGACAGGAGAACTTGTGCCAGGATTGTACAATGGGCAGATGTTGACGCACAAGAGCACCACCCAGTACCCACCACAGAGAGCAATCCATCCATTGAGAACAGGGAGTGACACCCTGTCCTCTGCTCAAGAGCCCAGTCCAGTACACATATAGTAAACTCCATCTTCATTTGTTCAGGATACACTTTCAAGGAATGCTCCCACATATGGTCCTCTGTTGATTACAGTAAGCCTTACCAAATCTTGAAACCAGAATCCCTAACCCTAAACCAGAATGCTTAACCCTAACCCTAACCTCTAACCGTAAACCAGAATACCTAATCTTAACCCTAAACCAGAATCCCTAACCATAACCCAAGCGTAAACCAGAATCCCTAACCCTAACACTAACCCTAACCCATAACTCTAAACCAGAATCCTACCCCATCCTGGGGCAACAGGGACAAGCAAATCTCTCTGTAGACTTATGTTTATTTTACACAATGGATGCCTGATATTGGCCTGTGCCTGCTCTCTGGTGGGTCTGGGGTTCGAGTCCTGCTTGGGGTGCCTTGCAATGGACTGGCATCCCATCCTGGGTGCGTTGCCCCCCGGCCTTGCTCCCTGTGCTGCCGGGTTAGGGTCCGATTTGCCGCAACCCTGCTTGGGACAAACTGTGTGATTTCTGATGTTGCCTTTTTGATTGATACAAGGCATGCCCACATCTATATTGCGCACATACTATACATTTTTATTCTCTTCTATTTATTTGACAGGAGAACTTGTGCAGGTCTGCTGACGCTGCATTTCTTGATTTAGCTTCATAATGCTGAAGGGTTGTGGATTGCAGAGGCTGTAAAATACCAGACTTTGACCGTGGAAGGGGAGTACAATAGTGAATGGATGTCATGTACACTCTTCGATGAGGCTCTTGTTCGGAGGCATAATAAACTCATAATGAACACACACGTGCTGTTCTTAGACACAAGTGTAGATTTTCTGAAGACAGTCCTTTTCCAGGGGGTGTGGTGGCACAGCGGGTTTGGCCGGGTCCCGCTCTCTGGTGGGTCTGGCGTTCGAGTCCTGCTTGGGATGCCCTGCAATGGACCAGCATCCTGTCCTGGGTGTGTCCCTTCCCCTTGTGCAACTGGGCTAGGCTCCAGCTCACTGGGACAAGCACCCTTGGACTGTGTGTGTGTGTGTGTGTGTGTGTGTGTGTGTGTGTGTGTGAGAAAGAGAGAGAGAGAGAGAGAGAGAGAGATCTTTTCTGCTGGTAGGACCTGTGTTATTCCTTGAGCACAATGCAGTTACTGTTTGTCTGGCATCGCCGACTTGATGGTCAGCAGGAATCCTTTATCCTTTTAAGACGTCCACAAAGAAATTATTCAAACCCTAGACTGATTTCCTACTCGCTCAGTCTTGGTAGTAATTTATCCGTGACTTGAAGAACAGCAGCATAAACTGAGCTGCAAATAGCAAAACGCAACCCGTTTAGCCAGAGGCGTCATCTATTTCTGACCTGTTTCCTTCAGTCTCATTCATACAGGGTTGTATCAGACTGAAGAACAACTGACATTTGTTTTATCAAAGCCTCCGTACTATGTAATGCTTAATGAATTGACTCTAGTTTCAGTTCTTCACAGTGATCATCCATCATGAACAAGGACAAGAGTTGAAATACCATGTACTGCTGCCAGTGGCCTCGTGAAGAAGGCAAACCTCACTGCTGCAGTGAACCACAGAGTAACATCTTTTGTTAGAGTAAATACATGTTTTTGGGGGAAAAAAAAGTCTTCTCACATGTAATGTCAATAAAATTCGTATGACTTGTTTTAAAATTTAAAACGTGCTTCAAATGGTACGCTTTCGTGGCTTCATTAGCATTTTAACTGTATTAAATAGAACTTAATAACCGTGATATTTAAGGAGAACGGTTGCTTGCTGAGAAATCCAGTTTTCAGTGGCTGCCTTCTTTCTGTTTGGGGCTACAGTCTGAATTGCAGGTGTATATCCAGCGTACACACAAAACACAAAAAGTGTGTGGCAGGCGCCCTGGGCCACACCACCATCTCGGGGACTGACGAGTGCAGCCAATAGACCTTAAGTGAGCCTCAGAAATGGGTAGGGAGTTGGACTCCTTGGATCTGGAGAGGGATTGAATGGGTCTGGAGTGGGACTCAGTGGTTGTGTTTGGTTCAGGATTGATATCATGTATTGCAGAATATGTTTGCCTTCTCTTTTCAGTCCTTTCTTTTCTTACTCTTTGCCCCTGTAGGCTCTGTCCTGTTTTTAGCTCACAGAATCAGAATGGGACATTTAGTAACATGAAAACAGCAAGTACTGTATAGCTGTTACTGCCTTGTGCCACACGGAGCAGGAGAGGGTTGATAAGACACCGATGGCATCATCTGTGGTCAAATGTGGGAATTTAGGGTTAGTGTTTGGGTTACTATAGCACAGGGGAGGGAAGAGGGCGCCGGGGGAGGCTGTGACAGAGGGTACAGAGGAGGAAGGTGCGCTTGGAGAGCTGACTGAAGGCTTGAAGAAGATGGAGAAATTGTCAGAGCGTCTAAGAGGAATAAGAGCAGTGGAGGGAGCGGGCGGCAGTTCCTGGAAGAGACGACTGAAGTGTTGCTGCCTTTTTCTGGTCACTGCATTCTTCCACTGGATGTGTTGATGTGTCTGAAAATTGAACAATCACTATGGCCACAAGAGCTGCTTTGCTTCTTTTCCTGAATGTGGCACTTGACAGAGGCCGATACGCAACAATATTAATTTTTAATTTTTTATCACTTCTAGCCGCATTAATATTAAAGCCAATTCAAAATGACTGAAACTGCAACTTCCTGTTGGGATCTGATTGTTGGCTGATTCAGTCCATGAACATGCGCAGCGCTCATCATCATCTTATTGATCACAGACACTCAGGCACGAACGTCCAGGGGCTCTGAGCTCTCTGAGCTCTCAGAAATGTGGCAGCACATGCAGGCCTTTACAGCTGAATAGGTGTTCGCTGTGGTAAGTGGCTGCTGTAAGGACCTGTCGGTGTCTCCTGAGAAAATCCCTGCTGTGTGGAAGGAAG
Organism: Scleropages formosus; assembly: GCF_900964775.1. Classification (NCBI taxonomy): domain Eukaryota; kingdom Metazoa; phylum Chordata; class Actinopteri; order Osteoglossiformes; family Osteoglossidae; genus Scleropages; species Scleropages formosus. Next base: position 8,475,152 of record NC_041810.1, read on the forward strand.
CGTGGGTGAGGCACAGTGCAAGAAAGGGAACCAAATAAAAGGCCTGCTGGTAGCTTATAAAACCTTCATCTTAATTTATGGATTGAGCACTAACATTGTAAAATATATTTGCTTGCCAGGTCCAGGAGTGGCTGTGTCTGAACTGCCAGATGCAAAGAGCCTTGGGAATGGACATGACGACTCCCCGCGCCAAGGGCCAGCAGGAAACGGAGCTGTCGCCGGGCACAGAGATGCATGTCAGGCCCACGCTTCAGCCGAGCAAGTCGGACACCCAGACCCAGGAGCGGCAGGAACGAGGTGGCCGGAGCAGTCAGCCCCTGGTCAAGGCCCCTTCTCAGCCTGACCTGTCCCGTTCCTCCACAACCCACCAGCCTGAGCAGGCACGAAGTGCTGGCAGCTCCCCCTCCAGGCAGAGCCAGGAGCAACCATTTGGAAAGCTCTTTGGGTTTGGGGCGTCCCTCCTGAATCAGGCCAGCACTTTAATATCTGCAGAAGCGCTGGCGCCGTCCCAGCCCCAGCCGTCCTCTGCCAAGGGGCCCCATGTCCCCGCATCAGGATCTGCCCCAGGCCTTCATGCTCCCCCTAAGAAGCAACCTGCTCCTATGCCAAAGGGACCGGAGAAGACCAAGGCCAACTGCCCACTCTGCAAGACAGAGCTGAACATCCAGAGCACCTCTGAGCCACCGAACTACAACTCATGTACACAGTGCCATGCCCAGGTGTGCAACATGTGTGGCTTCAACCCCATGCCTCACCTGGTGGAGGTAAGTGCGTACACCACATCGTATCTTCAGAGCAGGAGCTCGAGAGGGAGCAGGTCGAGTTCTCAATGCCACTTACGCCTTTGTTTTTAACCACACCTTTTTGTGCTTCGTTTCTTACTCAGGTCTTACTTGTCTCTTACTCAAGTCTTACATGTTCCCGGTGGCATGCAGAAGCCCTCTGTCATTTCGAGGATCTGTAGGGTTTTGTCTGCATTTGCAGCACAGAGTCCTGTTTGCTCTGTCTGGAAGGAGCAGTGGTGGAAGGTGACACTTTGAATAACAGAGAAACCCTCATTTGATACACAGGCATGCCTCCATTTATGACATTTATCTGTTCCTGAAAACGGTCTGCGTATCGAAATTTCAGGGACCGGAAGCCTATTTCCTGTTACTATAAATGGGAAAAATAATGATGCATTCCCAGCCCGTCCAAATTGTAGCCCATCAGAATCTACCCTAAATTGTTCCAGTGAAAAATTCTCTGCTGTGTTAATGACCTAAATAATTGTCTGTAGCTTAATACTGTAAGTTCTTTTGAGAAAAGCAAAATGAATAATTTCTAGTGACATTCTCTTTTTCACAGTCTCTGGAGGAAATATGTCTCCATTATACTGCAAGTGTTGCTCATTTCTTCCCTTCCTGCCACCAGTGGTGACAGTTTTAGACATCATCACACACTAATAGAGCAGTTAAAACAAACGGACGCATAGATTATCCACCTTTCATATTACACACCTGCACATTAATGGACCATTTACAGGTAAGGACACAGATTCATTTAAAACATAAAACACGTGAGTACTGACTCACAGTAAATTGTAGTGTTTCACATTTTTGCAGCAATTTTCATTGTACCAGCTCTGTTTTTACAAGTGCTCTTCATTAAGAAAGTGCCCTGGATAATGAGGAGCATCACTAACTTATTGTTTGCCTGCTGGTCTGTGAAACCTGATGAAACACGAACTCATGACAAACTCATGAGGTGGGCCTCGTGTAGTCCCGGAGCAGCGCAAACACTCTCTGCAGGGGGGGCTGCTGTCTTCCCTTCGTCATCCTGCAGTTTATTTCAGTGCAAATATGGAGCTCCATCTGAACGAAGGGAGGCAGAGAGATGTCTTGTTGCAAAAAAAAAGTGCAAAGGACTGACAGGTTGTCCATGAGAGTGTAGGCAGGTTAGCTGTGTAGTCCTGTCCTTGCAGCACATTGTGACAAGGAGAGTATGATCAGCAGTTCGTTCCATTAATAGGAAGTAGCACGTTTTCATGACTTTTGACCTTAATCCGTCGGAAGCTTGACCTTTACCCTGGGCCAAATAACTGCCTTACAGAGCCCTGATGTCCCACTTCCGGCGGGTAAATCCATTAATATGTCTTGTTGCTTCAGTCCCCCACAAGAGGTTACAAACTTTGAATTAGAGACAGTTGGGTGGTCACATTAGTTCACACATACATCTGAGCTCTCCCTTAAATTTACATTTTACATTTCTCCATTGAGCAGAAACTTTTCTCCAGAAAGACAGACGCAGACACAGGGTGGTCAATGCACAGTTTGCGTTTGTGTGTGTCTGGTACGACCACGTTGCTGGTTCACATTCCTCAAGTAGCTGCCTGGAGAAGTGAGGATCGAGTAGCAAATGGATGAGTTGGAGACCCTTCTTGGATGTGGAAGGGATTCCGAAGCTGTTCAGTTCACCCTTGATTCTTTAGGATCACAGTCATATCACTCTATAGTGAGCTCACCCTGCTCAGTCAAGACACTCTTTCTCTTCTGCAGATTTCTGTACTCTTTTAATAGCAGACATCAATGTTGTTTCTGCTCTCATTATTACAATAATATTTATTACAATTACTACTCCTTTTCCAAGCAACTATGGAATCTTTTACTGTAATGGAGGTACAGCGGAATGGATTGGGCCGTTTGGGAACAGGGCAGGACTTTGTGGCCTGCAGGAAGGAATAACCTGCAGGAGGTGCCATCTGCTCGCTGTTTTGATGCCTGGCTGTCACTGTGTGACAGTAATTCAGCTCATGAGTGCTCATTCAGAAAGATAGCGGTCAGCGGCAACCCAAACCTGCAGCCAACCCGACCGGCCCATCCTAGTCCAGCCTGGACCTTCTTTATGGAGAATCCTTGCTTCCTTCACTCTGGGAGTTCAGGGATTTTCTCCAATGAACTCAGAAGCAATGCTTTTATATGTTGGCTAGGCTGTCAAAAAAGCAATATTTCCTGGGGCACGAAGTTCCTAAACATATAGTTCAACAAATAGAACATATTTGTTGTTTTCTAGTATTCACAGAAGCACTGGAATCCACTTTGCCAAAATTACTGTCACAGAGCCCTTGGACAGCCCACATTTACATCATTTTCACACTTTTACTCGGTACAGACTATATACAAGACATTCTTTAACGTGCTCTGAGTTAAATAAAAGCTACATTCCTTATACAGTGAACTTCATTACACATCATACTGAATATGTGAATTTCTTAGGCACCGTCTGTAAATGTAAATGTAAATCTATTCTGGCAACGTGATAAGAATACACTTTTATTGGATTGGTGGTCATTTGTCTGTTATCTGAAGGGATCTTTAGCAAAGAGTTTGATTTGCCCCCCCCTCCATATTCTTATTAAATTACAACCACACACACTGCCTGAAACCACTTGGCCTAAGCAGGGTTGCCGCAAACCTGAGCCTAAACCAGCAACACAGGGCACAGGACTGGAGGGGAAGCCACACCCAGGACAGGATGCCAGTCCATCAAAGGGCACTCCAGGCAGGACTCAAACCCCAAACCCACCAGAGAACAGAACCGTGCCCCACCACAGCACTGCACCATCCCCTCCTAATTACACACACACACACACATTTTCAGAACCGCTTGTCCCATACGGGGTTGCAGGGAACCGGAGCCTTCCCAGTAACACAGGGCATAAGGCCGGAGGGGGAGGGGACACACCCAGGACGGGACGCCGGTCCGTCGCAAGGCACCCCAAGCGGGACTTGAACCCCAGACCCACCGGAAAGCAGGGCTGTGGTCCAACTCACCGTGCCACCGCACCCCCTAATTACCACCAAGATTCTCGTAATTATATGGACATATTTGGCAAGAAATTGCATCTTTTTTATATGGTCCACACCAGAAACTGCTTTTGCAAATGTCTTGTGTCTTAAGTGTTTAACTTTCTTCAGATTGAAAGGTTAACATCTGAAGTGCATGATAATTCAAATGAATTTTGGAATAATGACTATGTGTTTTGGAACCTTTGCCCTTGCATTGTATTATGTATGTATACTCTATGTATTTTCTTGTTTGCTGCTTCTGTCTCTTATGTTGTTGTTATGATGCCTAAAAAATACAATTACAAAATGATTATTTAAAAAAATACATTTTTGTGTGACCTGTTTGTTAATTGATTTTGTTCTGTATTTTTCAGAAGAAAGAATGGCTCTGCTTAAACTGTCAGACTCAAAGGCTAATGTGTGGAGCCCTGGAGGAACCCCTTCCTGTTCTGCCTCCATCTGCAGTGCTCCAGAAAACAGGTTCTCCCCAGCACCAAACACCTGCCAGTCAAGAGCAGCCGTTACAGAAGAAGGGCCAAGGTCAGCACGCTGACTCCAGGTTAACAGGTCAGCAGCTGCAGCAGAAGCCTCCAGAATTTCAGGTAGGAGGACTACTTCCCCCAGCAAAGCAGCCAGGTACTGCTCCTCGGTGTCATACTTTGTCCAGTTATTCTGCAAGGTGAGCAGTGAGACTGAGAGAGAGGCAGCTGGTCAGGGAAAAGCACAGAAACATGCTCAAAATGGAGAAGGAGACTTAATTAAAACTGTCTCCAAGCAAGTGCTACTGCTTGATTAATGCCACATTAACAAGAGATGAGAAGCGTGCCAAAGAGGCTCAGCGATTTAGAAATTACACTGAGTGGATGATCCTTTTCCTTGTGTCTGTAAACATCTTTTTCATCAATACAGCATCTCAATATCTTTTTCGTCTTGTTTTTTTGTTTGTTAGTTATCAGTAAGCGGTTCATTCCCCAACAATAATGAAATGTCTATCTTTAATGCTTTTTATAAGTTAAAGCTTATAAAGGGTTGCAATTTTATCCGTTTTTGTTATTATTTATTCCTTAATTTAAAGCTTTTCTTCAAAGCAGTTTAACATTGTTAGGTATGTATAATAAGGTACTTAGAATTATTTACCCATTTACACAGTGGGGAATTTATACAATATTAGTTCAAGGTAAGTAGTGTGATCAAGGGTACCAGTAGCAGGTATTGGAACTAGAGGTTTCTTATTGCGTGGTGATGACACTAACCACTGTGCCACCTGCTGCTGCTGGTTATTTGTAATAACCTATGACAGGAGCACTTTGTACAAATATCCTTCATTCGCTTACGTGCACAGCATGTTCATTCAGTCAGAATCTCCAATAATGGTCTCTTCCATGTAAATCTGCCTCTCCCTCTCTTCTAAATCTTACTGGGTTGTTTGGAGTAGCTCCCTCTCTGCCCTTGAGTCTTTCTCAACAGGTGTTCCACAGGGCTCAGTACTTGGCCCTTTAATTTACACAGCTTCCATTGGCTCTGTCATTGCCTGTCACAGGTTGTCCTACCACTGCTTTGGAGATAACACAGAGCTCTTTGTCTTTTTCCCCCAACCAACACAGACAAATCCTCATGCACTGAAGTTTTTCTGTTTGACATCTTTGCCTGGATGACTGTGGAACACTGTGGAAAGTTCATGTGGGTTGAAACCTTGGCCACCTTAGCAAAACACTTCTCTTTGAATAACCCTTTCTTGTTCTCTCTCTGTACATCTCAGTTTTTCTAAAACTGAGATCCTCAGTTTCTCAGCAGCTCCTGCCACCCGTTAAGAGCTCTCTATCACACTGGACGGCCAAGAGCCTGGGAGTAACAATCAATTGTCAAACTAATCTTGGATACCACTGTAGGAGTTCAACTGACTTGCCAAGACATTCCTATGTGTCTTCCATTCTCGTCTCTTTCCACTGGCTTCCTGTAAATCAAAAATTGGGTATCAAAGGCCAAAAGCTGTTTTTGCTAAAATTTCAGAGAGAGAAAATTTCAAAGAGAGTTTGCAAATTTAGGGATGCTTGTATTCATAAAGGGTTAGGTTTTTTGCATAGAGATACTATATCAAAACACTATATGAAATGTATCCTAGGGACCTTTATGTAAATGGATCCATGAGAGAGTAGGCAATATCAGATCACCTCCTACCCAGTTGATTTCTCTGCACATGCATGCCACCCCTATCCTGCCGTTAAAAATGCAAGATGCTGAGATACTTTATTATTGGTCATACTTTTGGAATCTGTGCAGTACTGTCGGTCCCTGGTGCAGTCTCTACTTTGAGAAGTACATGAATGTGCAGGATTTTATAAATAGGATGAACTGTGCTTTTAGCTACAACACTTAGAATGAAATGTGAAATATGACTGATATTCAAGTTTTTTCTTTCCCAGGAGACTAAGTCAAGCACACAGAGCTTGAGTGATACAGGTTATTCCTCTGATGGTATCTCAAGCTCCCACAGTGAGATCACAGGCCTGGTCCAAGAGGAGGAGATGAAGCTAACCAAGGGTGAGGTCCATGAGCACAGCCTCCCAACCCACTCTGAGGTCCCCAAGCTTGAAAGCTCCAAAGAGTCATTGCTCCAGTCTAAATCTGACCCAAGGCAAGAATTGAGCAGGGAGCATAGACCCAGTGATGGTGATGATAAGAAGACACGGCCACGGTCTTTGTCCATCAGCCAAGATGGCTGTGGCTTGGATGAGGAGTTGGGTGACATTAGAGAGGAGGACAACAGTTTACCAGACTGGGAAAGACGGCATAACCACAGAAAGCCACCAAAAGACCTGACAGATGAAGACATCATGAGAAGGCACATTTTGGAAATGAGTGCTGATGAGGAAGAAAACAATGAGGATAAAGAGTACAGCTACCAAAAGCTGAAAAAGAGCCCAAAGCACGGTGGTGATTTAGGGAAAGAAAAACGGCGCCTGAGTCATCACTCAAACAGCTACGAGGAGGAGAGAAAAGGAGCCACCAGAGCCTTCAAAGGTACTGCAGAAGATGAAGATGATGATTTGTTGACTTCACAAGGAGGTCTGCGCCGATTTAAAACTATCGAACTGAATACTGCAAACAGCTACAATCGTGATATGGAGCTCAGCAATGACAATGATCTCAGCTTGGACCGAGAACCTGAGCTTGAGATGGAGAGTTTGACAGGCTCACCGGATGAGCGTTCAAGGGGAGAATATTCATCTACTCTCCCTGCAACTACACCTAGCTACACTTCTGGCACATCTCCCACTTCTGTGTCATCTATGGAGGAAGACAGTGACAGCAGCCCCAGCCGCAGGCAAAAGTTGGAGGAGGCCAAGCAGCAGCGGAAGGCTCGCCATCGCTCTCACGGTCCACTTCTTCCCACCATTGAAGACTCATCTGAAGAGGATGAATTAAGGGAGGAGGAAGAACTCCTAAGAGAACAGGAGAAGATGAGGGAAGTGGAGCAACAGAAGATTCGAAGTACTGCCAGGAAACCAAAAAGGGATAAAGATGAGTTGAGGGCTCAAAGACGGAGGGAGCGATCCAAAACCCCTCCTAGCAACCTCTCACCCATTGAGGATGCATCTCCTACGGAGGAGCTTCGACAAGCAGCTGAAATGGAGGAGCTTCACAGATCTTCCTGCTCAGAATATTCTCCATCCATTGACTCAGAGGCTGAGGGGTTTGAAATAATGGCTTCACAGCCATACAAAACTGGTAATTTGCCAAAATTCATGTCACTGTACTCCCCTACCGAAAAACCAACAGTTGCCTCACCTTCTGCTGAAAAACCTCTGAAAACAGCGGAACAGGTCTATGAAGAAATGGTGAGAAAAGCTGAAACACTTCAGAAGCAGCAGACACAGCAGAAGAATCTGCGAAGTGGACATCAACAGCAGTTTTCCACATATGACATGCAACAGATCACAACAAACCGCTTTGAAACTGTAGGAAAACAACTTTTGGAAGCTGGCTCATCTTCGACCAAATTACTGGAGCAAAACAATCCTCCTCTGACACCTGGAACAAGCCCCACGCAGGTTTCAGCGCCAGTGTCGTTCTCCTCTGGAGGTGAAACTGGAGCTAGAGGAGCACACAGTATGAATCCTGCGGTTGCGAGTCAAGGAAATCAGATGCTTACCACAAATCAAACATCACCTCATTTTCACCAAAGAGGAAGCCCAGCTGCTAGTTCAAGTATCTCTGGCAAGACAGCAGAGGTGACTCAAGGGTACAACCAGCGAGATGGTACTGCCAGGAAGTGCATTCCAGCTAACACACAGAAGACATCTTCTGAGCCAGTCAGTTCATCACTCACATCAAAGGTCTTCTCTTATTTCAAAGGAACCAGCCCTACTGCTTCCCCCTCTACATCTCCCACACAGAGTCCATCCCGTTCTACATCCAGAGCAAGTACTGCTGACAGCTCCACTAGGGGCACTGAGACAGGCAGCAAGCCAGTACACCGTGCTGACCATGGTGCTACCACCCCAGCACAGACACCAAACAGAAATGCTCCACCACGTCTTTCCCGACAGCAGTCCTCCCAGGAATCACCCTTTATGGTGGTCACCTTGGGGTCGGAGCCTGTCAGCCCCAGTAAGCCAGTGACTGTCAATTCTTCTACCTCTCCCCTCTCTTCACCAACAAGGCTGCGACGTCAGCCAACATTTGAGACCAGTACACCAACTTCTCCACATCCACATTTACATCAGTCTCCTCCTCAGCATAGCTCATACAAGACACAGACTGGGGAGAGAGTTATCACTGGGACCAGCACAGCAGGCACATGCAGCAGAGGATCATTGCCAGTGGAAAATATATCTCTCTGTAGAATATCAACTGTTCCAGGGACATCCAGAGTTGTTGAACAAGGTAAAATGCAAAGTAGTAACGTTGTCGATCTTAGGACTCCCCTGAAGCCAACCCCCGTTATTATGACAGAGCAGGGTATGGATTTAACATCTGTAGCTACAGAAACACGAAAATATTCCATTGGAAATGAGGCCAGTTCGAGTCGTCATATTACAGCTGTTCAGCCACTCATTATGAACCTGAATGCGCAAGAACATCCACATGTGTCTGTGTCAACACCAACAACTGTAAGCATTACAGTAGCATCATCTATGTTTATATCCCAGCCAAAACAACCTGTGGTTTATGGAGATCCTCTCCAGAATAGAGTAGACTTAGGTCAAGGAATGGGATCAGCAGTATGTCTCATTCAGAGCAAAGCACCACCCATTGACCCATCCATCCCAAAGATAGATGCATGTCTGGAAGACTTGGGTATTCAGCAACAACAACTACAGTTACAGCAACAAAAGTTACAACAGCAGCAGCAGCAGCTTGAGCAGCAGCTGCAAGCAACTTCTTTTGCCAGGTATAATTTAGCAAATCAGGTCCAGCCAATGCAGAAAAAAGACATGCTGGTGAGCCAGACCAGCAACCCACAGACTACAGTTAGTATTAGTGTAATCCCCAGGGCATCCGCTGTTCCTCTTCCAATACTGGATTCTTCCCCAGCACCTCGTGATATCTTTTGTGGGGTTCCTCTTGAGCTGAAAAATAAACCCACTGCCATGAATCTGTCAACCAGTAAATCTCACGTAATGATGGTGGAACTGGAAGGTGGTGCCTCACAAGGGGCAGCAGTGACTCAGCTGGTTAAAGCAGCAGAACCACCTCCCCAGGAGGTCCTGGATTTAACTGGACAAATTAAACCAGAGGCCCAGGTGGCCTGCTGTGATGTAGTCTACAAATTACCATTTACTGGAACTTGCAAGGGACCCTTTGCACAGAAACCAAAGGGTACTGACAATAGTTCTACTACGGAGCCCTCACAGAGTAGACAGTTTGCTTCTGATTCTCAGTATAGTGGAACTCATGTGCATGAATCCGATCAAGAAGACTTCCAATATCAACGACATGTAGAAAGCAAGATAAGTGTAAGGGAAGACCATAAACCTCAGTCCTTGCCTGCCTCTGGAAGGTTGCAGCCATCTATGTCTGACACTAATCTTTCAGTTGTCGGGATTCATCACTGTATTACAAAATCTAACCCCCCTGACCTGGCAGTGGATTTAAGCACCATGAAGGAGGCCTATGAAGGAAGCTACTTTGGTGGGGTGGGTGTGCAGTATGGATCCTACACAGATTTACGGCAGCAGAGTGACATTATAGGTCAGACATTCCCTATACGGAGGTATGGATCCATGTCAAATATTAACACAGACTACCGCTGCTCTTCACGTGATCCATCCAGTTTCCAGGAGTCCAACTTAGCTCAATATAGTGCCACCACTGCCAGGGAAATCAGTAGAATGTGTGCAGATTTAAATTCTATGGACCAGTTTGGTGGGAGATCTGGCAGTAACCCTGAGCATCTTCAGTACAGCACTACAGATGTATATGGTCTAAGAGGCAGACTCAGTTTACAGCAAGGTTTGCCATCGATGAGGCCAAATATCATGTACAGCTCTGATGGCAGGCAGACTCCTCATGGTCAAGCCTGTGCAAATTTATTCAATGCAAGACAGGCCAGTTTAAGGGCACTGTATCCCTCTGCTGTGAGAGCTGCAGATGGCATGATCTACTCCACCATCAATACTCCAATAGCTTCCACGTTGCCAATTACTACTCAGCCTGCCTCTGTCCTGCGACCCATGCAGCGGGGAGTTTATAGACCTTACCCAGCTGGAAACATGACCACAGTACCTTTGGCTAGTCTCACCAGGTTGCCTCTAATAGCCCCAAGAATGCCTCTATCTGCACAGAGACCTTACCGTTATCCTCCGCCCTGCCGTTTCCCTATGGCCTCCATTCCTGCTAGTGCATCTGCCGCAGGCACAGCACTGGAGACTCCAGTCTACCTGGGGAAGCCATCTGTGACTCCTACAGTACCCGGTACCATGCACACAGTTTCACCACCATATAGTCACCTACCTGCACATAGTGCAGCAATAGGAAGTGTGTGTACCACAGCAGTAGCAACATCTTCATCTGCTGGGATACCTACCAGTCAACAACTCCAACTCCAGCCACATCCTGAGATGGGAAATGTACAGAAGCAGCACACTCAGCCACAGATTCAGATGCAACCTCAAACCATTCCTCAAATTCCATCACAGCTGTTGCCCCAAGTAGAACCCATAAGACAAGCTCATATACAAACACAATTACAAACACACTCTGAGCCTCAGATCCAACCACACATTCAGCAACAGACTGAACTGCAAGCTCAGGCCAAAATTCAACCACAAGCTGTTCCTCAAGGTGCAGTTCAGGCTCAGGTGCTCCCTCAGACTCAGACTCAGCCTCTCCAACAAACACAACCCCAAACTCAATGTGAAACAGTCTCCCAGGCTGCAAAACCTCTAACAGTCAGTACGAGCACAAGTAATCCGGAGACGGCGAAGGAAGAGGAGCGACTGCGCCAGCAGCACGAGCAGTTGTTGCAGTTAGAAAGGGAACGTGTGGAACTGGAGAAACTGCGACAGTTGCGCTTGCAAGAAGAGCTGGAAAGAGATCGTCTGGAACTTCAGAGACACAGAGAGAAAGAACAGATGTTAGTTCAGCGTGAGATTCAGGAATTGCAAACTATAAAGCAGCAGGTCTTGCAGCAACAGCAGGCTGAGAGGGAAACTCAGCTGATTCTGCAGAGGGAGCAGTTAGCGCAGCAGAGGTTGCAGCTAGATCAGATCCAGTCACTGCAACAACAGCTCCAGCAACAGCTGGAAGAGCAGAAAAGGCAGAAGACTGCTGCTGCAGAAGCAGCTGCTGCTTCTGCAGCTGCTGCAGCTGCAACAAGTGCTCAAAGTGCTCTGCAAGGGGTGGCCATTGTTGGTGGGGCTCCCCCTCAGTCATTTTCTATTGTTTGTGACAAAACTGGTAGAGTAATTCAGAAAGACATGCCACCCGAATTTCAGAGGACACTTGGGCCGAATGTGCAGTTTTGGCAACCTTATGTTGATGGACAGGTTGTCCAGGGTGTGATCCCTTCCAGATCTTTGCCCAGCTCTGCCTCTGAAAGGTCTCTGAAGAATAATGATGAGCTTCTGGAGTCAAAGGTGATAAAAAAACGAAACTCAATGCCCCGTTTGAGAGATGGGGTGGAAGGTAACGACAGCCAGCCAACGGTAAAGAGGATTGCTGACAGTAGTGTGCAGACTGATGATGAGGATGGAGAGGAGAGGTTAATTGTGTCTCGACGAAGGAGGACCAGGCGCATTGTTGACAGTAGCGTCCAGACAGATGATGAGGACCAGGATGAGTGGGAGCAGCCGATCCGGCGCAGAAGATCTCGCTTTTCCAAGCACTCAGAGTCAAGCTCAGAGAGTAAGGCCGACATGTCCAAGGTGGCCTCCCAGAGTGTGGCCATTCAGACAACTAACGATTCTTCATGCCAGACTGAACCAGATCAGCTGGGTAGAGTTTCCCCAGCAATACACATAAGTACAGCAGAAAGCAAGGTGGAGTTTTTGCACTACATTTCTGCACCAGAGAGGACCCTGAAAGGTGAAAGCCTTGCCTGCCAGACAGAACCTGAGGCTCAGTCCCAGGGGGTAGTGATGCCCCAGCTCAATGTGCCCACTACGGTCAGTCCTTATTCTTCCAACACGCAACTGGCTGGACCTGGCGCTGCAGATGCTCTCTCTTCACGAATTCCAGGGATGACTAAGTTTGAGCGGAGGAAGCCTGATCCTCTAGATATCAGTTACCAGAACCATATGCACAGCGAATCTCTGTCTAACCTGGTTCGCCAGCCTCCTAAGTCCCCCCAGGTTTTGTACTCTCCCGTGTCCCCGCTTTCTCCCCACCGCTTGCTGGAGAATTCCTTCTCCTCCAGTGAGCGGCTGAACAAAGCTCACGTCACTCCGCAGAAGCACTTCACAGCCGAGTCTCCACAGCGCCATCAGTCTCTGCCTCGTCCAGTCAAGTGTGTGCAGCGTTCAATGTCTGATCCCAAGCCTCTAAGCCCCACATCAGAAGACCCTTCGCGGACCAGGTTCTCCTTGTATCACCATCAAGCGCTCCAAAACAGCCAGGTAGGGAAAGGCTGTGAAAACATTTACATTTACATTTGCCTTTTCATTTACTTTTACATGTATTCCATTAGCAGATACTTTCTTCAAAGCAACATAAAAATAAGTGTAAACAAAAGTGCATTTCACCTGCTGATGAACACTTAACAGCTACAAACACGTGACTGTGGAACCACCATCAGTTTGTCCAGTGTCACTGTTTTTGCTATCTATTTCCTTTGGTTTAAGAAAGGCTTCACTCAGTGTAAAGTTATAACAAGTACTAAATTTTCGCTATTAATTGTAACAAGTGGATTTAACTGACTACACATCTACTGTGTCACAAAAGGTACATGAGGCTGCATTCACCCTGACATTGCTTGTGACTCAGAATATTGAAAAGCACAATTCGAATCAAAGTAATTCAATACAAGTACTTTTGTGACCTTATACTTTCTTAAAACTTTTATTCAGTTAGATTTTTGAATGACTACTATTACTACTGAGGGGGGTGCAGTGGCGCAGTGGGTTGAACTGGGTCCTGCTCTCCGGTGGGTCTGGGTTTGAGTCCCGCTGGGGGTGCCTTGCGGCGGGCTGGTGTCCTGTCCTGGGTGTGTCCCCTCCCCCTGCGGCCTTATGCCCTGTGTTGCCGGGTTAGGCTCTGTCTCCCTGTGACCCTGTATGGAACAAGTGGTTCAGACAGTGTGTGTGTTTTTGTGTGTACTATTACTATGACCACTATTACTTGGGTAATTATTTTTGACCACTCTACCAACCTGCACTTGTCATTAAAGCTGCTGATATACCTTAAAAAAAGCTGTATGATTGCTTTTACATTTATTCATTTAGCTGACACTTTTCTCCAAAGCAACTTACTGTAGAATGTTAAGGTTAACAGTTACTTACCCATTTATACAGCTGGGTAATTTTTTACTGGAGCAATTGAGGGTAAGTACCTTGCTCAAAGGTACTACAGCCAGAGTTGAGGCTTGAGCCTGCAACCTTGGGGTCCAAAGGCAGTTGTTCTAACCACTACGCTACAGGCTGTCCCCTGTACAAACAGTCTTGATTTAATGTTTTCCAGCTTGGCACGTTGCAGCAGAGCTCACCTATACGGAAAGTGAAGAGGACTCTGCCCAGTCCACCCCCTGAGGAGACCCCTCTTCCCATCATGACCCCTGCTCTCCCCAAAATTTACTCCTCTCCCAGCACTCCCCAGAGAGTGCTCCCCAGGCCAGCGTCAGATGACCCCAAGACAGGGCTTTTGAACGAACTGAAGGTCGTAGAGCAGGAGTCCAGCAAGTTGCGAATGCAGCAGGCTGAGCTGGAGGAGGAGGAGAAGGAAATTGATGCCAAGCTACGCTACCTAGAATTGGGTATCACCCAGCGCAAAGAGACTATGATCAAGGAGCGGGAGCGGAGGGAGTTAGCCTACATGCGCTCCATAGGGGATACTAGGGACTACGTGTCAGACAGTGACCTCAGCAACTTGCATATGGTGGGAACAACCTTTGATGGAAGTGGGCTCCTTGTAAAACCGAGCACAGCACCAATGAACCAGTTCACCACAGACCAGATGATCTCCACTTCACCCTTCCTTAACTATCAGTATCCCCAGAGCCAACCTGCACCTGTGCCCCAGAGCACCCCTGTCTACCAGCAGATAGGGTTCCAGCCTCCCCAGTACCCTGCAGACTCTCAGTCCCAACCACAACCTGGCACTTTTCAGCCCCAACTTGCTGCACCATCAACCCAACAAGCACAGGCTTCAGGTGCTTTTCCAACACACAGTTTGCCTCAACCATCTTCTTACCAGACAGACTTAAGGGTACAACAGAGCCATCCAGGCTTCCAGCATTCTCCTGGCCCAACTTCTTATGCATCACAGACATTGCCATACCCATATGCAGGCCAAACCCCATACCACACGGGTCAGAGCATTTCTTTCCAGCCACAGGCAGATATGCTCACTGCACACCAGAAGCCCAGACAGACCTCACTGGCTGATCTGGAGCAGAAGATTCCTACTAACTATGAAGTTATAAGCAACCCCACTGTGATGGTCACCACCACCGGTCAAGATGGTACCTGTAATGCCGGTTATTCCTCAACAACTATGGCTGGCACTTGTGGGCAGTATAAACCACCAGAGCAGAGCCTTTCCGATTGTATCCACTCTGATGTCAGTCCAACATCAACTTATACTTCGGAGGGCCTTTATTCAAACCTTGAGCACAACATTCCACGGAATTATGTGATGATAGAAGACATCAGTGAGTTAACAAAGGAGAACATGAACACATCCTCAGATATGCAGAGAACTAATGGGAATGGTCGTTATGGGAGTGAAAGCCCTTCTATGAGGATGGCTTCATATGGCAGGGTTGATGAAGTGACTGAAGACCTGTATGACCCCCACGGTAGCGTTAAGGCCAGAAGTAGCTATCACCCACAAGGTAAGGACAGTAACAGTCAAATGAGCAGCAGCAGCACAGTAGGCATTGGGTCATCATATTACTGTGATGATTACAAGTTTTCTACTCGCACAGGGTCTGGATCAGGGCCACCCCAGAAACAGTCATCTAAGAACATGGCGCCAACGGTGTCCTCTAAACGCAGTAAACACAGGAAACCAGGCACGGAGCAGAAGATCTCCAAATTTTCACCCATTGAAGAGGCAAGGGATGTTGAGTCAGACTTGGCCTCATACAGCATCCCAACATCCGCTAGCAATAGCAGCACTGTTGCATCTAGGGCAAGGAAGCTTCAGGATGACATCACATATGGACTGAAGAAGAATGTCTACGACCAACAGAAATATTATGGTCTTTCCAGTCGGGAGGGCCTTGAGGAAGATGATCGAGTATATAGCTCTGGAAGATCAAGGTCAACTGGCTATGGAATGGACAAGGTCACTTCGAGAGATTCAAATAGCTGTCGGAGCAAGTCGTATGAGAGGGACATTGTGGAGCGTTCTCAAAGGGGACATCGCAGCAGACCTTCTGCACGAGCTCAAAACTTGGAGGAGGAGAGCCCCCTGAGTCCCGTGGGGAAACCAATGGGTGCTGGCCGAGGCCCCGTGGGGCCAGAGTTGCATGATAGCCACAATCAATATGGCTCAAGCCATTCCCTGCCTGACGTGCAGGAGCACATGAAGGACTCACAGAGGAGCCATATTTACAAGCCTGATGACCCTTACCTGGTAGATGACATGCATTGTGCTGTCTCTGATAGTGAAGGTAACTGGTGCTGAATTTTGAAGAATGTCTCAGCTTCTGCTACCTGTTCACTTTTCCATGATGCACCTGAATGCTGCTCTGTTTCAAATTACTGTAATGCATGAATACCGTCCCCAAGGGTGAAGACACATGTGCCAAACACCGCTCAGTCTTCTTTTCTGCATGTTTTGAACAGTGCCATTTGAGATGTTTTTCAAAATGGATGTTTGTGCTCAATAACGTATGGTCATGTAATGCAGAATTTTATGTTTATTTTTTGCTACATTTATTCATTCTTTTTTGGCCTGCGGTACTTTCATTTGCATATATCAAATAAGGATTTTCTTTTGCATATTTGATGTTGCATGCTTTCCTCTAACTCTCAATGCATGGATTCAGTCTGCATGCCTTTCTTGCTCATGCTCAAGAAGACTGACTTTGATTCGTGTTCGCTTTCCAAAGCATATCATTTGGGGCAGGAGGAGACAGACTGGTTTGAGAAGCCGCGAGAGGTTCGCTCTGATCGTTCAAAGCATTACGGTGGAAGCAGCCATTCGTCCACGCACAGGAGGAGTCACGCCAAACAGACATATCATGACTATGATGAGCCACCGGAAGAAGACAACTGGTCTCAGGATGACTACAGTCACCAACGCCCTTCCTCAACTACATCTCGAGATCACAGACACCATGGCACCAGCTCAGGAAGGCACTCCTCTTCTCGGCACTCTGCTGATGACCCAAGACCCTCCAGGACATCCCGGGGACACCACAAGGACCCATCAATGCGGCACGATTCTCGTGGGTCATCCTCCACACAGAAGAGAGGGACCTCTGAGTCTAGATCCACACAAGGCTATCACTCGTCTGATTACTCCCGAGATTCCTCCAGCCACAGTCACAGCTCAGCTGGGCAGAGGACGCAGAAGCAGCTACCATCCTCATCCTCCAGGAGACAAGACCCACAGGGCCCACCCTCTGCTGCTCCCAGACAGCAACCCTCAAGTCAGCAACAACGATTGACCGGCGGGGCAACACCTGAAAGGCAACAAGAAGGGCAGCCACTGGCTGGGGCAGGGGAAGGCGCCGGGTCCAGTACAACCCAGGAACAGCAGACCAAACCTGGACAGAGTCAAACTCCAGGTCTGACCCAGACCCAGTCCCCAGCCCAGAGCCAGGGCCCGAATCAACTTCAAGCTGGTCCTCAGCCTGCTACAGCAGTGAGTTCCCACCCCCGTATTTCACTTTTTAGTGGCATATTGTGTATAATTACATTTATTAATAAGTTAGGAATAATGAAACATTTGTTCACAGACAAAAGCAAAATTGTGACAAAGGTTGATAGAGACAGACAGTATGTATGACAATCTATTAAAAAGAGTTCTCGTATCATAACTGGGTCTGTCAGGCCATACATAACACTGTTGATGGGTAATTTGGGCTTCATTGTTATTTTTACCCATGATCAACCCAAAATAAACCCAGAATGAAATAAAACTCCACATCATCAGAGAAAGAGCAATAGAAAAAAATCAAACAAATTCCATCTGTGTGTAGTTCCTCCCTGTGTTTGCACTGGTTTCCTGCAAGTGCTGGGGTGTACAACAAAATACAAAAGGATGATTTCTGTGTCATAAAGGAGCTTCAAAATAATCAAAGGTGTCAAGAATCGTGTTTCGTTTCCTTTTGGATGGCAGGTGAAGACAGACCTGGCTGATGACAATTCCGCACTGGGGATGAAATCAGCAGGATCTCAGCCTGCCAAAGCACCAACTTCCGGCATTGGTGAGTCGCTGCCCAACCCAGCTTCTCTAGGAAAGGAAAACAAGAGTTCTGAGTAAACAACTGTCTAACGATGATGATCGCCAGTCAAAACTAGTAAAGCACTTAATGTGGATTCGCTAGTAAAAACTGGTCTTTTGCTGGTTCTACAGGTTCAAAGGCAGCACCGAAGCCTGGGGGGGTTGGCAGTACGATAGCAGGGCAGCCAGCAGCTGATGGCGATAGTGTCTTTTCTAAAATCCTGCCAGGAGGGGCAGCAGAGCAAGCTGGGAAACTTGGAGATGGTAAGAGCGCACAGTAAAGAGTGATAAAGGAAAACAAGAGAGCAATAAAACAAACATACTCAACAGCATGGAGCAAACGCATCATAGTAAGACCAAAACACTTCACAGCATGACACAAACCCATAGCACGGCACAGGGGTAGAAATGGGAGAACGCACCCGAACGCAGCCCTGTACACAATTGGGGGTAGTGTCGTGTCTTACAGGTGTATTAACTACACTCGAACACGAATAAAGATAAGACACGATGGATTATGTTTTCTCTTTCTTTACTGAACCACATGCAGCCATAACTCTTCTACACTTTCTGTACATATTACCTGGCCAACGAGACTCTAACCCATGGTACTAGTAAGAGTGGCCTATTAACACTTATCCCCGAGTTTTCACAATATTCATAGAATAGAATAGAATAGAATAGAACTTTATTTGCCATTTGTACATGTACACATGGTCCGGGCACATAGGAATTCTTGAGCGATGCTGAGAGAGTCAAATGTAAAAACAACGTGTACACAATAAATACTCTAAAACTTCAATAAATAAAGCTAAAATAATACAATAAATACAATAACTACAGTAAAAGAGGGAATAAATACTAAAAAAAGGATGAAATACTATTAAAAAAAGGAGGGGAGCAAATACTTTAAGAAGGGGGGGCAGGAATAAAACACAATACACACAAAGCACACACAAAGTACACAGTAAAATATCCCATGCACAGTGAAATACACAGTAAAGACTACAATAATACTGTTAATAGTAATACTAACAGGCTAATGGTTAATGTTAATAATAATAATATTAATGCTCTGATGGTTATTGCACATGTTATTATTGCACATTTTATTCAATACACATCAGGTAGTTTAGTGAAGGTTTCACATTGGGTTCCTAACCCTGACCCTCCATGGAGGAAGCCAACTCATTCAAATATAACATCTGAATAAAGAAACCAACCGTGGGTGGATCAGCTGTAATACTAAATTATAAAGGTAATAATAGCAGAAGAACAGAATGGCACAGCAGAACAGAAAGGGTTAGGGCAAGGAATGGGCACATCATGGACACGTCATGGGCACAGAACACCCAGCTGAAGGAAGAGAAAAGCACAGCACAGTATGAGCTCAGGAACGGCACTGGAGTCTCACAGTACCCGTGTACTCGGAGAAGTGGTGGAAAACAGGAAAAAAGGGTAATACTGAGTTAAACTAAACAACAAACCTTCATACAGAGCTACATTTCCACCTGTTGAACAAGTGTTATATGACAAACGGACCAAACCAGAGCTCTGCAGTGATTTTTTAATACTTAATATGCACATTTTTTATGTAAAGATAGAGTAGTAAACACAACAACAACAACAACAATAATAATAATACTAATAATAATAATAATAATAAATATAATGACAGTTAGTAATAACAGCTGTAAATCCTCCCAAATCCTCATTGCTATCTGTTTGTGTCTGGCAGCCGTATCTGCCCTCGGCAAGAAATTCACCTCCTTTTGGTGAGCAGCATGAAGGTGACACACAGCACTTCTCCAAAACAGGTATTTACAGTGTGTGTGTGTGTGTGTGTGTGTGTGTGAGAGAGAGAGAGAGAGAGAGAGAGAGACAAAAGGAGTAAATGTGAACTTGTGCAGGTGATCTTTATATACGTGACAGTACATCATTGAGGACTCCAGAGTACACCACAGTACACTGGCTCCTCGACTTACTGTATGAACACAACTGGCACCTGAAGCCTGTTCATAACTCGTTTAGTTTGCAACTCCCAGGTTGCTTTTACCATCCCTCCAATTTCAATAACCAGTAGAAATGTTTGAAAACACATTTTTAAGTAACCTTGCGCTCCATGCTTCTAGTATAGACTACGGACTGCTGCTACCCTGACTTGGACAAGCGGATTTGGGAAATAAATGAGTAGAGCAGATAAATGAAGAAAGTGCAATTTAAAATTTTAGCAAGGGTTACTGTAAGGCTGTAAATGAGAAGTTATGTATTTCAGGTTACAGTTTTACATTCTTTCTGCTCTTAAAAGTCATGGGCTCCTGTAAGCAGTTGTCTGGTGACTTGCAATAGTAACTGAGTTAAAGAGCAATGTAAGAAATACTGTATAGTCACTCACTTTGCGTATCTCAAAAAATAAATTGTCGGAAGGTGGTCAAGAATCGTCTGTTGAGTTTTATGCAGCTGCTCGAGTGATGAACATCGATGCATGAAGTGGAAAGTGACGAACTAAGTTTACTTAAGAATCACGTCTGAGGCCACGTCTCTTTCTCCTAATGTAATGAACACATTGTATTTTCGCTCTGTTAAATGAATAAATAAATGTAAATGTCGACGTATACTCTGGAAGTCCTCGATGAAGGTAATACGGCAGGAGGTGGGATTGAAACCCAGGTGCTGACTGCTGTGCCATCTGCTGATGAAAAGAGGATGAACCAGTGCAACAAAAGGATGAGTGTGATTTGTTGCAGGTGCCACAGCCCGTGGAAGAGGACATATTGCGCAGGTGTGCGGAGAAGGACATTTAAGGGCGATTCAACAATTAAAACAATTCCTGAACCCAAATCTCTCAGAGTCTGTCAAGAAAGTGGGTATAAGCGGTGGGGTTGTGCTGAGACGAGCTCCCGCCCCCCGGCCACGAGATTCCTTGCTTGGAAGGACTTTGATTTGTTTGTTGGACACAGGCAAGAAAAATAAGAGGACCTAGACCCCCGTTTCGGAGCACATGGAACGAGAGAACAGAATAAGTAGGCTCTTGAAATAATTATTAGGTCTACAGCATATCTCTGCGTGTCACTACCTTGCAAAGGTCATTACTGCGGTATTACGGTGGTACCCAGTGTAGCGGAGCGCGTGTCGCAGGCGTGTTCCAGCAAGACGACGACGGTGCGAAAGGTAGGAGAGCGTGTGTTCTGGCTCAAAGTCCATTTAGGCCAGGAGCAACTTTTCAGCTCCTTTGTGTGCCGCAGGACCGAGACTCCAGATGCTAGAAAAAGCTGCGGCAGTGAGCCCTTCGCGTCGCCCTGTAGGGAGGAGCGGAGGGGCAGCGGCTCGGTGCCGGCGAGCGGCTCCGCCGTCCGGCACCTTATTCCGAGCACTTAAGCGTATTACGGATAAGCGGCCGGCCATTTCATCGCGTGATCGGTCAGCAGGCAAAAGATATACTTAAGAAATATAAAAGTCACACTTTCCCTGGAGGTGGATGCTGGTGTGCTTTTTTCTCCCTATTAGAACTTTCCGCCTTTAATTTCTGTCGTTTGTCGGGTTCTGTGAGACGTAGCTATCCTAAGAGCCGGATGTGGCAAACCGCACGCATGTGTGACGTTTCCACGGCTACGCGTAGAGCTCCCAGAGGCGGCACCGCGGCGCTTCTCGCACGCACGTGTCCAAGGCGGGGCGACGAGCTCTCCCGCGTCGGGTTGGGCGTTCGCTTCCGCTCCATCCTTTCACACCCCGAACGCTGAGGAGCACAAGGTCAAAGGTCAATCCCAGATCACAAGGTTGCTCCAGTGCTTAGCTGCCCTTGTTCAGCCTTTGACTTCGTTTGCTCTCAGTCCAACTAGAGCAGCAAGAGCTCCTATTCTGGGCAGCAGAATCACTGGGCCTCTTAACCTACTGCTCTTAAGCTGAGCTGTGGTCACTGCTGCCCAGCAGTCACGGTCACGTACTGTAGGTGAGAGGAGCTTCGGGGAGATCCGCTCTCCACTCGTCATTCGTTATTATCCTTTGTTAGTCAGCGTGCGCTCCGTGCTCGGAACGGAACTCCTCATGCGTCCATTATCCGTTTCGATGGCGCCGAGCGGAGGCGTGTGACGCAGCGGGCAAAGCTGGTACTTCGCGGCTCCTGAGCCGCTCCGTGGCCGTGGGGTTTGGCCTGGATCGGGGAGCGTCGAGCGCTTGCGTTTCTCCCCACGGCCGCACCCTCGCACATGCAGCGAAGACGACCGCAGCGACGATTCGTGTCGCTCCCTTGTCTTGCGAACCGCGCAAGAGGTCGCCGCGAGTCGGACCGACCGTCCATCCGTTATTCAGAGCAACTCGTGCGATTATGGCGTGGGAAGCATCAGCGGTCGCGATGCCGGCGAAGAGGAGTTGAGTGGGCGTGGACCGCTTCGCACCTTCACGCCTTCGTTGTCGCTTCGTTAATGAGTCGGTTCTTTAGTCGGAGGAAGAATGAAAGAAGCGAGTTTGTAAGAAGGAAGGAAGGAAGGAGCTGAGGGCAAGTGTGAAGAAGGGCTGGTGCAGATGAAGGACGGAGAGAAAGGGAGGGAGGGAGGGAGGAAGAGATGACTGAATGCAGAGCCTCCATAGACTGTCTGCGCAGCAGCTCTTTCTCTTTGCTTCTGCTGTTGACTCCTGTTTTACTTCAGCCTTTACCTGAATATTACCGCTGGTTTCAAGAGCGGAAGGGGCACGCTTTGCAGGAGAGCTGTCTGGCCGTGGTACAGACCACAGGGTTGCTCTACTGTACTCTACTGTCAGTCATCATTGACAGGATGACTGTAAGATGACTGTGTGACCTAGGAGGAAGGGCTGGAGGAAGTGAGCCGCTGCACGTGCCCCGCAGTACGCTCCTGTGGATACGTCCCTGTGCTGCACCAAGGGCCACTTGCTTCCAGGGTGACCGATGACCTCCCGCTGCCACCCTGATCGGTCCGCTCTGGTTTCGGCTTCCTCCGCGATGATTCACTCCGGCTGTACTTACCTTGAAGCCCTGTTCCCTCTGCTTTCCTTCCAGGTTCTGCTCTGCAGGGGGGCAACAGTCCTACGTCTTTCTAGTACTTCTGACCGTTTCCATTTGGACTTGACAGAACAAGGACACAAAGCACGTCTTCTTGCAGAACAAAGAAGGAAAACAATCTCTGCTGTGAGCAAGGACCTCCCTCGATGTCTGTTACCCTGTTGTGTGTCGCATGCCGGACCTGGGGCCCGAACACACATCGGTCTGGGCCGAACACCGTCCAGCACCTCTAACCTGGAGGCTCTGACCCCGGATGACAAAGAGAAACGGGCACAGAATGCGGCCCGTCCCAGACCCGGGGTAGGCGGCGTGCAGCCAGCCCGTCGAAGCCATTGCCAACACGGGTCCATGTGGTTGTGGGGTCTCCGGTTAAACTGGTCAAACACTCTCTCATTGTTTGTTATTGTTTGCCTGGTTTTCTTTCTCAGCGGGAAGAAACAGCCTTAACCATTTCGTATCGATGTACATACCTCACGTCTTCACGCCCATGTGACCCCACTCGATTGCTTCCCAGTCAATACTACTGTATATAACTCCTCATTAAATACACATTGTCATATTTCTTTCTACTTTTTTGTGGGATGTCGTTTTGTTTGTTTTTTTCTATTCATATTTTTCATGTGTTACAAGTATATCATTTATCACACTTTTTTCTTTTTCATGTGAAAAAAGCAATAGTTTGCTGAAAGGCGACAAGAGCACAATTGGTGTCGTGTGAACGTGGGGCTCTGAACAGCAGCCCCGCTGCGTTGTTGGGCTTTTCCGTGCGAACCCCCCTCTGCCCGCGCTGTGCTCCTCACGCCGGCTGCTCCGGGCCACAAACGACGCACGGTAAGAGAAGAGTGCGACTGAGTCCAAGAGGTCCGCTGTCCAAAATACGGTCATTCCTTCGCAGAACATCGTTTCCAACGTCAGGACGCAGCGGCAGAGTGACAGAGGGCTCCGCTCGGGAGGGGACCGCAGCAGCTTGTCCACGCAACCATCTTCTGTGCACCTTGCTGTGCTCAGGGGCCCGGATGACACACCGTGTCTCCTGCGACTGCCCCCCCCTGCAAAATAGCCATTTACATCAGGAGTGCGCGCGCGCACACACGCACACGCACACGCACGCACGCACACACAAACACACACCGTGCCTGTGCAGGCAGTGGAACAGCGTGTGTGTGTGTGTGGGGTGTGAGGCGTTGTGTGTAGACGCTCATTCCAGACATTTGCTGCAGCAGTAACCCTGTAACCCTGTAACCCTGTTGGCAACATCGCCAAGCTCCTGTAGCGCAAACCCGAACGCGCCGTTGATGGTCGTCGTGGAAACCACACATCTGCCTCTACTTGTTGTTTTGTTGCGGTGTTGCAGGTGCCCCACCCAGTTATCATTTCTAATGTCTATGCAAATATTGATTGTGAAATGGAAGAGGTAAAACCGCGTCACGTTTAATAACATTGTCAATATTATGTTTAAGAACACAACTTGTGATATTAAAGAATTTAATAAATGGAATGGATATGAATGTTTGTATTTCAGTACAGTACTTTTATGTATGAATTTACATTTCTCAACATAAATATATGTGTATATATATATATATATATATATATATATATTTATTTATTGATTTATTTATTTATTTCTGTAGCATGCTCCTGTGCAGTCCCGTGGGACTCATTGCCAAAGGGGTCCGTACACAGTGTGTATGAATGTCCTCCAGCTCCTGGCTCCAAGTCACTCCCCCGCTGCTCTGGCTCAGCGCTGCTCTCAGCCACCTGCTCTTCACACACTTTTCACTGGCATCTTTTTTAAATTCATTTTCTTTAGGAGGTTTTCCGCCAGCGTCAGATTTCAAAATCCCACGGAGTACCTGTGAGCCTTGGAATCGCCGTCTCGCGTCACGCTTGCCTATAGCAAAGCCCTCCGAGTGGCCGTGCGCCCGACGGGAAGCTTCTTCCGCTCGCGTCAGACGCTGCCGCGCGTCTCACGGCGAGGCGTCTTCCGGGCTCGTTCATCACAAGGCTTAGTTTGGATGCTGGGGCCTCCTGCAGAGCCACCGGAGCATCCCCGTAACGCTCACCTTGAGCGCCTCCGCTCCACGGTTCTATAGCAGGTGTTTGAAGGCAGGCGGGCAGGCGGGCGGGCGGCTCCACCGATTCACAGCACTGGACCACTGCAGCCGCCCTGTACATATGAACCAAAGTAGAACTCAGTCCAACCTGAACTTTGTAGGTGTATTTATTTACCCGAATGTCATAGGCCTTGGTCCCTGACACCTATAGCCGTAGATACCCGACTCGTGCAGGCGCGCGTACCCGTCGGCTACATGTTGTCTGTATGCGGAGGCCGTGGGCTCGCGCTGAATCACCTGCCAACTTTCTGCTTTTACGTACGAAGGAAACCACGTGGCCGATCACACTGACTGTTCCCAGCAAAAAGAGCTTGTGTTCGGAAACGTATCGATTTGTGTACAATTTCTATACTGTATGTGGTGTTTGTAAAATAAGCAAACGTACACACAGACTTCTCCCGGTTCCACAGCGCTATTGGAGAAGTGCGCGAAAAAATCAAAAGGAAAAAACAGAAAACTCAGAAAATTGTAAACAGTTACATTCACTGTTGTAAGTGCAATGGGATAAACTCGATGTTTTTGTGCTACTGTGTGTATGCTGCTTCTCTGTAAACATTGACGTAGTTGTAGTAAACTTGGTGCATCATGATGTGTCGTGTGATTACAATACGAAGGTGATGAGCTTGCAGTACACGTTCTTGGGGAACGAATAAAGGACAGTGAACCATGTTGTGTTCCTGGAGTTACTGAGAGGATCCACCGCCACAACAATGACAACTGGGGGGTAGGGGGTGGGGGGGGCACAGAGATCAACGAATGAATTAATGAAACCTGATTAACTTTTCGTTCTCTTTTGTGAGAATAAAGGAGAAGTTACCGGTGCAAAAAGAAACGACACACAGAACTTTGTTGAAACAAAGAACACTGAGGGAATCGGCAATATTCTGAACATTGAGAAGTAAAAATGATAAAACAAGAAAGTTTTATGCAGCTACTTGTGTGATGAACATCGTTTCATATGGTGGAAAGAAACTAACTGTATTGTAGAATCACTCATCTAAGTGCCTCTTTCTCCTAATGTAACGAACACATAGTATCTCCTGTGAGATGTTCGTCGCACTGGAGAAAAGTGTCTGATAAACGAATGCGTGCAAGTGTAAATGTTGGCAAATGATGGAGCACATTCCCCCCCCCCATCGCCATTCCTTTTATTTGGAGGAAAGTTTCACCACTGAATTGAAAGTCATCAGGCTAATTAATCTTCAGTAGCTCCAAGGCTTCTGTGTTGGGTCCGCTGTCGTCCAGGTCCATGTTTGTCTGCAAACTGTCAATGTCCGCAGTGAAGAGAATCACATCGCTTTTAAGCATCACATGCGCGGGAAGCGGGTAGCGTAGGGGTTAGAGCTGCTGCCTTTGGCCCCAAAGGTCACAGGTTTGAATCTTGTTTCCAGCTGTAGTACCCTTGAGCAAAGTACTGACCCTAAAATTGCTGCAGTAACGTTCCCCAGCCGTACAAATAGGTAAATAATCGTAAATAAATTAACATTGTAAGTAGCTTTGGAGAAAAGTGTCAGGTAAATGTGATTTTGTCCACAAAGTCATACATGCTCTTTATGTAGCTGCCATGTTTTGTAGAGAGGGGCTTCAGGAAATAGTGTGCATTCTGCAATTCTGGATGATTCACTGTTGCAGTCAGAGACGATGGCGTCCGGTGGAGGCAGCATATGGATCTGTCCACGTTTCGGGATTTCTGTGGATTTTTGGCAGCAGATACAAAATTCTTGGTCTGGCGCTCAGAAGGCAGCAGTCGCCCGGACGTGGCTGCTGATCAGCGTAGCCAAGCGAACACTTTGGAAGCCTTGAAATGGAATGCTGTTATATAACTTCAGATTTCTTCAGTGCATACACATAAAATATAGATAATGAATGAATGAATGAATGAATGAAAGAAATACAGATGGCACTGACATAGTGCTGATGTTGCAAAAATGAGAAATAATCCATAAACACAAAATATCAATCATTTAGCCATTCTGAAATTTACTGAATGCCTTTATATGAAGAGCAACTGTACAGAGCAAAAAGAAAAAAAAATCTCTTGTACATTTGGTTAGTTGTAAACTCTCATCTCAAAGTGAGATCAAATGAATATTGCAAAACAGACATTATGGCGTTGTATCAAAGTGATCTTAGACTCATCTACTTTTGCCCTCTCAACAAGACACTTGTTATTGTTCAACACCGTCTTGTGCCCTATGCTTCCAGGATGGAAAGTAGACTGCTGTGACCTTCTGTAAGACAAGTAGTTGATGAAAATGGGAGGAGGGGAACTTATTGCATGACTCTGTAAGAAGGTGCTAAGACCCTAGGATAGTAGAATGCATCAAGCTCAGAGTTACATTTTGGTGTTTAAAAAATGCAGAAACTTGCAATACCAACAAAGACGTTCTCTTCTGGGCCCCAACATAATTAAATATCGTGAAAAGCATCCTCTTTAATGAATAGGTTATACAAAACCTCGCCTGATGTCTGATGCCCGGTTACCGGATGGCCTCAGGGACCTCTGGCCAACGGAGCCCACGAGACCAGGGTTAGGTCCAGGCGCAGGCTGGGGGCCAACAGGGTCAATGCGAGGACGGGGCAAAAGAGAATATGGCATCCCAGGCCGCTGGTCATATTCTCCACCAATAATACCAGGGGGGTAAATAGGGTTGGGGCTGTAGGGGCTGTAGGGGAAGGGGCTGAAAGGCAAGGGCTGCGGGGGAACTGGATGGAACAGCCGGGGGTGCCGGAAAAGACGTTCCTCCCTCCGTTGCTTGTATTTCTTTTTGTAGAGCTGCAAGCAACATCCAGTAACAATGGTGAGTACCAGCAAGTCACGGTGCACCGCAGCAACTCGTAACGTCAACACTACGAACGCTCGCTTACATCCTTCCAGTCAGTGTCTCTTGGTCGGCTGCTGGAATCTGGAATGATAAGGCAGCTCTGGGTCAGACGTCTTACAAAAAAAAACTCTTCGCCAAAGCAGCTAGAGGCTCTAATGAGCCTAGAGAAAAGCACACCTGGCACGTCGGCGTGCAGCTCTGAAGCTGCATGTCTCCGCTAAATCCTTACCCCTGAAGTCTCTGTGGTACAGGTGTCTCCATAGGGAGGGGTCGGCAGCGGCGACGTGGAGCTCGTGGTTCACGGCCGAAAGGGCCACGACAGACGCCACATCCAACAGCCTCAAAACCCGCAGTAAGAGCTCGGGGGGGAGAGCCGTCGGGCCAAACGCTGCCGGCAAATTCATGGCTGCATACACCGGGGTACAGAGAACTCGCATGACTCCCCTCCGCATCCGAACAGCGCAGGGAACAGCGCAGGTAAAGCGTAGTAAAGTTGTGCAAATGCTTAGTTGTGGAAAGCTACTGTAACTGAAGTGTTTCAAAGAAACTACATTGCAAATAACCAACTTTCTTGTATTTACAACAAAGATGGTAAGCAGACGTCGCAAAGAGAAAAAGTAGACGGAGAATGCAGCGTGTTTGGACCAAAAGGAGGCTACGTACACACCTTGTCTAGCAGTTGCTATGAGCGGATAAACAAGCTGATCTTTGAAAATGCGGGACAGTTTCTTTAAATCTCTGTAGACAACAGCAGCGCTTTCACCTATAAAAATAAACAAATAAAAAAGTATCAGTGCAAAAGGCACACTGGCACCACATGATCACATTATAACAGTATTTATCCATTGTTAATTGTCCAGTTTATCTTTTTTAAAGCTGCTTCAAGGGCTGGTTGACTGTACCCTATGATTTTTATTATACGCACAACTGAAATATTCTTCCATCTGAACAAAAGTCCGTGACGCGATCAGTTACTGACACACACGTAACACTGACACGAAGGGCAGCAAAGGTGGTCTAAAGTTCCTCTAAAAAGCAGCGCATTACATCAGTTGGGATTTAGCGACATGCACCGAGCTTGTACAAAATGTCAACGTGACGTCATCAACGGCGCTTTGCTGAAGGGACAAAACACGCGGCTCATGCAGCACAGCTGAAAAATGCATTTTGCAAGAAGGCTCACCTGCCCATCTCTCAGTCACGTATGCAGATGGTCTGAGCAGCAGCTTCTGTGCGTTTTCCACAGTCTCATTTATTTTCATAATCGCTAAAGAAAACATCAAACTATTAGGTGATGGGACCACCCACGAGGTGACTAAAAACAAACATTTAACATTTTGCACATTTTCACCTTTATTCAGGTCAAATTAAGTACAACCAGCAGCTCTGTCACATACTGAGGTCTGGAAGCCATGTGCAGAAAGACAGTCCAGTTCCACATGGCTATGGTGCGCGCACACACGCAGGCACACACGCAGGCACGCACGCAGGCACGCACGCAGGCACGCACGCAGGCACGCACGCAGGCACGCACGCACGCACACACACACTAGGACAGTGACAGCAATTACCATTGATGACAAGCATGACCCCCATGGGTACAGCGACGATCGCAGTCAGGCCGTGCTCACACAGCACATGAGAGTACTGCAGCCTGTACACACCCCCTTCTTCTCTCCATCCCGGGGGCATCTCGCCAGGTCTCCCTTCAGACCCCTTCACCATACACACAGACGCACACAGACGCACGCAGAACATGACATTACGCGTTGGAAGCGGATCATATCTCACGCATCGAACTGCTTGCAGTAAGTTCGGTAACGATGAAAGGTTCCAACACAAAGAGGTATTTCCATGGTAAAAGTGGAATTGGCCTCATAGATACAGTTGTATTTGACAGCGTTTGTCCCTTTAAATCACAATCCCCAAAGTAAGTCTCGCCTACTTATAACGCGTCTCTCGGCCACCTCCTCTAAGCTCCTACCAGGGGCACAAAGCCCGTCTCCAGCATGAGGCAGTGAGCGGCCACCACGACAGAGTCGCAGGGGCTCCGACTCTGCGCCCTGTGGTACAGGACATCCAGCGAGTGGGGCACCTTCCCCTCCTCCGCCTCGCTGCACAGCATGGGCTCCGGGCTGAAGAGACCAAGGTCCGAGTCCTGCTCCGCTTCCGGGCCTCGGTCCTCCTCTCTTACGTGGACGTGAGCGCTGCTGGCGCCAGCCTGCGTTACATGACACAGGACACCACTTACCGCAGTACAGTACATTCGCAGTGACAATACCGGCGTAGTAAGTCGGCACAATGACAAAATGTTACAAACGGTACTGAAAGGGTCACCATATTTCACTCGGCCGGACAGCACCAGCTCTGCGGCCGCTTCCCTGTTCGTCCCGCTCGCTGCGGACACTGTTTACCAGAGTCCAACCCATATGATGTCACCACCAGAAAGTTCCTTGCCCACTGTATTGCTGTTACCACGGTTACAACCACAAAAGTAATTGACCACCGTGCTATCACGGTCACTGTCGGGCTGTTCGTTGTCCACCGTTATGCTGTCCAGCTGGCCGCCTGGTCGTTTATCGTGAAAGAAGAACCTACTTAAGCCTAGAATTGCAGACGAGGGTCTTGAAAGATGATGACGTGTTGCTTTGATGCGGCTTTTCCGATGCCGTCTTTGCTGGAGAGTTGCAAAAATCGGCCAAGAATGCTCCTCGGACTGGCGTTCGGGTAAAGAGAACGGCCGGGGAGTCCGTATGCAAAACGAAGCTCATTAGGAGGCGAAGTGACCAGCAGCTCCACCCGAGAACGTAGCTCGTTCTGCAGAGACCGTTTAAGAGGAACGTTTCCTTCGGTATTCTCCGGCACTTCCACAATCTTCAAATTACTACGACGGCTTTTATATTCTCTTTCCACCAGTTGGGCTCGATTCAGCTCAGATTTCAGCTCCAGGGCATCTACTGATTTCACTTGTGATTCCATCATCTCCTCACATTCAGAGTTCCTGTATTCAGCCTGGTCACAGCACGCTGCAGCGCTGGTCATGCGATCAGTTAGACTGGAGAGTCTCGTTTCCAAAAGTGCAGATCTTCTCTAATTTGGCACCGACAGCGTCCAGCTGAGTGTCCAAGATAAGCAGTCGACTGAATATCTCATTCGCAACTGTCATACGGGATGATATCTTTCTCGTCCGCGCAACCAAACGAACCCCCGAAGGGGAAGTGGCACGACCGGCGGTGGAACGAGCAGCCAAATCCTTGGTCTCCACTTCTTCGTCAAAAGCTACCAGTGTTTCCATAGCAACCTTTTTCACCTGTGTCGTTTCAAAGGAATAAGTTGGTGGTACCTTTTCTCAGTGTCGGTACCTGCTTTAGTTTTATTCCCTCTCTGAAAGCGTGGTGAACAAATCAGATAATCCTTCTCCGTAGAGCAGCGTTCCCCTCGATATGACCCCCCTTTCACCGAGTTGGTGAGGGATGGAGCAGGTTGAAACTGTCACACCTTGTGTCTGAAGGCCAGTTTCATACTGTGTGGCACTCGATCAAAGTAGATCATGTTCTGTCAAGGGATGGTGGCGACAGTGTCATGGGCTCTAAGGTGATCAATAACGTTACTTATGCTGGTAATGAGAACATCATGTACGTCACTCTTATTTAGGTGTCACCGATTGTGTAAAAAATAAACAGTAAAAAGTAGCCAGATAAGCGAAAGTGGTGAAATGCTGACAAACAATGCATATGTTTATGGGACGTATCGGAGAAGAAGCTTGGGAGTTGTGAGGCTTATAAAAGGTAACAAAATGAGCCTTTCAATGCGTACCCTTCCTCAAGCTCCGTTTCCAGGACAGGCTCAAAACAGAGGTCCCACGGAGAATCTTTCCTCATTACACTTTTACCGGAGGTTTTTACAGAACCCGAACGAATTAACGGATGCCTATATTAAGCTTCTATCGACTGGGATGTTTGGATTTACAAACTGAGTTACACGCAGAATTCCAGTCTTAGTTGTGCTCGTAAGTTGAGTACCGAAAGTAAAGAGTAAGTTAAAAACGGCAGCACTTCTTCCAGTAAGTCACTTCGTAACATTTCAGCTTGCAAATAATGAAGTGGATGGAGACATTAGAAGCTTCAGAGATCATTTCTGGCCCCTCCTGTCAACTCACTTTCGTGCATAATATGAGCTTCAAGAGAAGTAAAACCATTTCCTCACTGCAGAACCTAAATGTTCACACTCACATTTAGTTTTTTAAGTTACTGGACTCTTTTTTTTTTTTTTTTTTATTTTACCCGCAGTGCTATTATTTTGGGCAGGCCAGACGGGCCCATGACAAATATTGCTCACCTCGGCGGAATGCTTAGCTGCCAGGGGTTGCTTCTCACACTGCCTCGTTGGTGAAGCATCACTGTTGCTCCCGCGGCTAGAAACGACGGATGGGGCTGGTCTGTCCACCTGGGCTAGAATCACGCAGATCAGGTCCCCTGAAACAATTCCACACGAGGACAGACTTTGGCCCGAATCGATGAGAGGCTCGTTGCCATTCAGGGAGAGGCTAAACTCTGTCTCCGGGCTGTGGATGACGATAGAATCAAATCAGTGAGTCTGTAACTTTGTAAAGATGAAAGCAAAGCGGAAAGCGAATATCTTCAGGTGGGGTAAACAAGGTTTAAAGTTCATTTTCTCCTGTCTAGCGGTTGAAAGCTGACTGCTGCCGTCATAAAATCCTGACAACGGTCCATACGTATACAGTAAAGACAGTATATTCGGTCAACAGTCTTGAATTGACATTTTAAAGGTCGAAAGTAATTCTGCCATAATGCTTGTGGACAATAATGCCAATGACAGACGCCTGACAAGTTAACACCCTACAAAGCCTTGCGGCATCCCGCTGCGCGAGGGGGGGGGGCTGACCTAAGGCCGCAGGATGGCAGGATGATTTCCTTGACGTGGATGGCGAGATCCGTCAGCGAGGGCGCGTCTCCGTCCAGCTCCAGGCGACTCGTGTGTTTATGCAGTCTCACTCGCAGCCTCATGCTTTCTGAACTAAGCCGGAGAGCAGCAGGCAGTGAGGGAAATGGATGTTTTTCAGTTATATTTGACACGTGTTCAGCGATCAGATTCCTTCCTCCAAAGCAAAGTACGATTTAGAGCATACGAACGAGAAGCGAGTAGCAAAGCGCTTCGGGGAGAGAGAGAACACGAGTACCAGAGCATGTCCGTGTCATACCGCTGGCGCACGCTACTTAAGGAGCCGCTTAGAGACTCAAGATCCAGACTGTAAATAAACATATAATCATAGCAGATGGTGTCGGGTGCATTTAAGTACTTATTGGAAGATCGGGACAGAAATGGCGCAAAAGGTGAGTTTTGCTCAGAGACCCTTCTTAAATGATGGGAGTGAGAGTTTATTCCACCACATTTCAGCCAACACAAGCCATCGATCGCTATATTGATCACTGTATACATCATTGTATTGATCACCGCACTCATTCGATTCAATTTCAATTCAATGTATTTTTATGGAGCTCTTCTCACGCAGTGACACAGAGCACTTGAACACAGTCAACCACCGGATTCTACTCTCCTCTCTTCGTCAGCTTGGGATCAAAGGAGCAGGACTAAGACGGTTTCAGTCCTACCTATCTGACAGATCCTATCAAGTGGTCCGGCAGAGCTCCTGTTCTCCTCTGCCTCTCTCAACCGGTGTCCCGCAGGGCTCGGTACTGGGTCCTCTGCTCTTCTCGATCTACACTTCCTCCCTCAGCCTGTTCATAGCCTCCCGTGGATTCAAATAGCACTGCTACGCTGACGATACCCAGCTCTTCCTCTCCTTTCCACCTGGAGCATCAGACATTTCCGCGCATTGCTGCCTGCCTGTCGAACATCTCTGCGTGGATGTCTGATCACCACCTACAACTCATCCTTTCCAAACAGAGATTCTTCACCTCCCAGCTGGCCTGTCCTCCTGTCACGATCTATTGATCAACCTGGACAACTCACTCATTTTCCTACCTCCTCGGCTAAGAGTCTGAGAGTGACGATTGACTCGAGTCTGTCTTTTTCTCAGCACATCGAAGCCACAACCCGGTCCTGCAGACACAGCCTGCATAACATCCGCAGGATCCGTCCTTACCTCAGAACTGACTCTGCACAACTACTTCTCCAGGACATAGTGACATCCTGTCTGGATACTGCAACTTTCTCCTGTGTGGCCTTCCTGCTACTGCCATCAAACCTCTACAGCTGATACAGAATGTTGCTGCTACACAGGTTGTGTTTGATTTGCCAAAGCGCTCCCATATATCTCCTCTACTTGTTTCTCCGCACTGGTTTCCTACAGCTGCTCGGATCAGATTCAAGACCCTGGCTATCGCCTACAAATGTATCAGTAGAACTGCTCCCAGGTATCTACAGGACTTGATCAACTGCTACACCCAACCGGACCCCTTCGCTCATCTGCTTCTGGTCGCTTGCTGGTCCCGCACAGAAAAAGCAAAGCGCGGAGGTTCTCGGTTCCGGCTCCGTTGCTGTGGAACGACCTCCCCCTCTCCCTCAGAACTGCTGAATCTCTGCCTACATTCAAGAAGGGTCTGAAAACTCCCCTTTTCCGGATTCACTTCCCACATGATCTCTCCAGCTCATATATGGCGTGAAGGTTCACGCACCGCACGTAACTTCACGATCGTCCCCAGATAACCTTTTACGCAGCCGCTACTCCTGTATTGTATGTTAATGTTTGTGTATCTCAAAAAAAAAAAAAAAAAAATGTTGTAGGAAGGTGATCGGGGCCGGTCCGTCCCGACCCGAGTTTTGTGCACCTACATGATGATCAGATCATGCATCAGGTGGAAAGAAGCAAACTGGGTGGGTTTACTTAAGAATGGCGGCTGCAGCCGTGTCTCTTTCTCCTAATGTGATGCGCAAATTTGTATTTTTGTTGAGATGCACGTCGCTTTGGAGAAAAGTGTCTGATAAATGAATACATGTAAATAAAGAAACAAATATATCAGAGTAGGAAACAAAGGAGACAGCTACTACAGATGATGACTATCGATCACTCTATTGATCACTTATCGATCCCCGGAAAGTGATGCAGGCGAATGACCGGAGGTGGACGACTGATTCCAAGGCTTTTTGAGTAGGATTTAAAAACTCTTGACAGCAGCACCAGTGGACTCCGGCGTTACATTAATATTAAATGCAAATCATGTAAACAACTGTTTAAGGCCGCAGGAGGAAAGTGTCCTGCACTAATTTAATACATTTATTATTAATCATTGAAAACAAAAGGAAAAGTGGCTGCAGCCTCAACGTGTCTGAATTCAGCCAGGTGAATCAATCAATCAAATCACGAGTCCCAGGGCTGCACAGACAGACAGGGCTAAAGGAATATTTCTCATCATTCGACACATATTTCCATTACTAATCATTGTACATGATGATGATTTTATAACGTCGTTACTAGAGAAAGATTCGCGAAGCTGATAAACTAAAACTTTCATTTTCGGTTTTTCTGCCTCCAACCAACCAATGTCAGCTGAACGTTAAGTGCGACATGCAGAAATTATCGGTTTGTGCAAATTATTATTGTTGTTTATTGTCCGTCCCGTGTAGGAAAATGTAAATAATCAGTAATAAAAGATAAATAATAATAATAATAATAATAATAATAATAATTTTAGCGCGTCAGTCAGTGTGTGTAACACACTACTTACCCAAGTAGTAAGAAGCGTCGCTACGAAAAGATTCAGCACAACTGGAAGAACATGATCAACATGCTGTCGCGTCAAAGCACGAGATCGTTTGTTGAAACAATTAAACTTGTTTGTTACAAATAAAAATGCGACACCGCTGCGCCACTGATCATGGACGTACTGCGGACGGGACGGGACGAGGGACAAACGGCACCGGCACCGGAAAGACCGCTTCCCACTGTAAAGGCCAAAATACGAGAGAAAATCCTAGCAAGATAACGGATTACGTTTACAAATACAGGTGATGTATACTAAAAAAAAAAAAATTTTTTTTTTTGTTTCTCTTCTAAATGAAACACTACGTTCAGTAGTGTTTGTGCAAACGCCTTTGAGTTTTGGTCGCACAAATTGACACATGGAGGCTCCCGTAGTGCGGTCGTAGCCCGGACACGTCACAGGTCATAGGTCACAGTAGTGTGCATCGACTGGGGACGGAGGAGCAGTTAGAGCGCGTTTTATTGCTCGAATTAACAGGGAGAAAAGATCTTTCAAAATGAGTCGGACTTACAATGACGAGTTACAGTTTCTGGATAAACTGAACACGAACTGCTGGAGAATTCGGGAAGGATTTGTTCCCAACATGCAGGTAGGTAGGCGAATCACACTCACTCAGTGTAAGTAACTCGTCACTCTCTCTAACTGACTCTCTCTCTGTCATCGGTCACACACACACACACACACACACACACACACACGCGCGCGCGCCACCCCAGATTCTTTCCGGGCTGTACGTCACACTAGTAGTGTGGTAAACTATGGTAAAGTACTCTGCTGCTACTGCTGCTTCCTCCTGCAGGTCGAGGGACTTTTCTACGTGAACGAGCCGCTGGAGAAGTTGATGTTTGAGGAGCTTCGAAACGCGTGTCGAGGGGGAGGTAATTATTAATTAACTTACTTGATTGATTTACTCTCCTCCCTCCCTCGACGTGGTTCCACAGCAACTCTCGCTTATGAATCGAAATGAAGGAAAAATCGTGTCTTTCCAAATTCCAGGGTTCGGTGGATTTCTTCCCGCCATGAAGCAAATTGGCAACGTTGCTGCTCTCCCTGGGATCGTGCACGTGAGTCTCTCTCTCTCTCTCTCTCTCTCTCTCTCTCTGTCTGTCACTGTGTGTGCGCATGCGCGCTGTTCAGGAAGCATTTAGTCCACGTTTTCAGGTTGCACTGCCATAAATTCTCAGGAAGGTTCACATTTGGTTAAATGAGAGCTTTCTTCTGCTGCTGCCTGCTGCTGTAGAAATCCATCGGCCTCCCCGACGTCCACTCCGGATACGGTTTTGCTATTGGAAACATGGCTGCCTTCGACATGAACAATCCTGCCGCGGTCGTGTCTCCAGGTACGTCCCGTCGCCCCGGCAACCGTCTCTCGTTTGTTCTCTCAGGTGTCCGGAAGAACATCCGTTAGGATTTGTCGCAAGTAGGAAGAGCTCCGGAACTAGGCGACGTTGAGTGTCGGTCGACATTATTGCACGTTTTTTGTCACCTGAGTGCGTGCGTGCGTGCGTGTGGTGAGAGCTCAACAGCGGCTCACGAATCCAGCGGACGCTCTGCTGTTAAACGACAAGCACCGAGCGAATCGTTGTGCGCAGGCGGCGTCGGCTTCGACATCAACTGCGGGGTGCGGCTCCTGCGGACCAACCTGGACGAGGGGGATGTGCAGCCGGTGAAGGAGCAGCTGGCCCAGTCCCTCTTCGACCACATTCCTGTGGGGGTGGGATCCAAGGGCGTCATCCCCATGGGGGCTAAGTGAGTAAGGGGAGCCTCCCGGCGACATCATCGGCATTGTCGCAGACCGCTGTCGCTGTGTGTGTGTGTGGTGAATTACCCACGTGCAGCACATTCACCACTTTCACACGTTATCTTGTCAGCAAGAACTTGCGAGAATTGAAACGCATCACTTGATTTCTCCATCGTGCTCATTTTACCTTTCTTTCATCCCTTCGCCGTCTTACTTCACGCACGTGGTGTACGCTGTTGCGCAGGGACCTGGAGGAGGCCCTCGAGATGGGTGTGGACTGGTCTCTGAGGGAGGGCTATGCTTGGGCAGAGGATAAAGAGCACTGCGAGGAATATGGCCGCATGCTGCAAGCTGACCCCACAAAGGTCTCCTCCAAGGCAAAAAAGCGAGGGCTGCCCCAGGTAAACGTGCTGCTGTGGCCTTCGCAGTCACACCAGTCCCTTGTAGGCACTTGCACAGATATGCATGATGCCTGTCCCACAGCGGGAGCTACCCGGGGAAGCGGTAACGTTGCACCTACAGCGCGATCCAGCAGCTCACCTGCTGATGGCGTCACACCGACCCTGGCTAACAATGAGGGCAATGACTGCGGGCCCTCTGCAACACTGACGGCCAAATTAGACACTGTCCCGTCCGCAATACGCTGAATCCACAGTGGTCTGATGCATCGGGTGTGTCCTTTCTTCTACTTAACATCCAGATGTTTTCAGTGCCGCTTCTTGTTCTGCCTGCCTGTGAAAAAGAAATTTGTATTATAAACCTGGCTGCTGCCCTTTTTTTTTTTTTTTTTCTTCTTCAAATTTTACCAGCTGGGAACATTAGGTGCAGGAAACCACTATGCAGAGATTCAGGTCGTGGACGAGATCTATAATGACTATGCCGCTAAGAAGATGGGCATCGATCACAAGGGCCAAGTGTGCGTGATGATCCACAGCGGGAGCCGAGGCCTGGGCCATCAAGTTGCCACAGGTGAGCCGCCCCGCAGCCTCTTACTGTTTAGGTGCTTAATGGGTGCTCTGTTTCCCCTCTCTTTTTGGGAAGCCAAAGTCACGACAGGTGTCGGCAATCAGCGTGAGCATTTTCGTCAGTCAGGAGCGCTTCCCCAGGGATGGCGACTTGGACGTAATCCTGCCGTGGAATAATTGTCACATGTGTCATTGCCGCATGAACTTAGCATGTGGTGCCAGAAGCATCCGAGGCGGTACTCTGCGTACATCCTGTGTACTTTAAGACGCAAAGAGTTTGGAGGAAAGCTTTGCGCTGTCGTCCAACAGAAAGCCGGCTGCTGGCCGTGCAGGGATTCTCACGAACTGCCTTGTTTATAGATGCCTTGGTTGCCATGGAGAAGGCAATGAAGAGGGACAATATCACAGTGAACGACAGGCAGCTGGCCTGTGCTCGCATCACCTCCCCCGAGGGTCAGGACTACCTAAAGGGCATGGCTGCTGCTGGGAACTATGCCTGGGTGAACCGCTCCTCCATGACTTTCCTCACCAGACAGGTGGGTGGGTGGTCGGTCCTGCAGGGTTTTAGCAACGTATCGCTGCGCAACAGACATCCCGTTCAGAATATCCTCAGTGTTCTGACACGGTCGTTTCTCTTCTTATTGTTTAATGTGTAATGTAAGATTTCTTTAAAATTTTTTTTATTTTGCCGACATCTTAAAATGTTTCATTAAATTGTGAAAAGCAAAGAAGTATTTTGAACAGAGAGCTTTCCTCTCCACAGTTTACAACTTGAAAAACTTGTTTAATGAATGTGAAAAGCATTGATATTTGGCTGTTAAAAATTAATATATAAATGCTGCTGTTTAAAATGGAAAAAGCAGGGGGAACTGTAAAAGCAATGTGGTACAAGTGTATTCTGACCCATATGCACAATATTTAATTTTTAATATTTTATTTGTCTGCATAAACTTAGTTGGAACATGAAAGGCAGGAGCCATGTATTTATAGAAACGTCAAAAAAGAAATGAACCTTTAATTGGATTGGTCAGATTTCAGAGGTACAGGAACAAATTGGAACATCTTTTATTATTGAATATGAACAGCATGACCCAGGGGGCAGCTTTACTCTGCTCTTTGCCTGTGTTACATCATTCATTCATTCATTCATTCATCTTCCTCCGCTAGCGGGGGCTGGGTCGCGGGGGCAG
This sequence comes from Scleropages formosus, assembly GCF_900964775.1. Lineage (NCBI taxonomy): Eukaryota > Metazoa > Chordata > Actinopteri > Osteoglossiformes > Osteoglossidae > Scleropages > Scleropages formosus. Next base: position 8,514,634 of record NC_041810.1, read on the forward strand.
CAGTCCGAGCAGAGTCCTCCAGACTTCCCTCTCCCCGCACACCTCCTCCAGTTCCTCTGGGGGAACCCCAAGGCGTTCCCAGACCAACCGGGAGACGTAGTCTCTCCAACGTGTCCTGGGTCTGCCCCGAGGCCTCCTCCCAGTGGGACATGCCCGGAACACCTCCCCAGGGAGGCGTCCAGAACAGATGCCCGAGCCACCTCAACTGGCTCCTCTCGATGCGGAGGAGCAGCGGCTCTACTCCGAGCTCCTCCCGGGTGACTGAGCTCCTCACCCTATCCCTAAGGGTGCGCCCAGCCACTCTGCGGAGGAAACTCATTTCTGCCGCTTGTATCCGCGATCTCATTCTTTCGGTCATGATCCAGAGTTCATGACCATAGGTAAGGGTAGAAACGTAGATCGACCGGTAAATTGAGAGCTTCCCCTTACGACTCAGCTCCCTCTTCACCACAACAGACCGGTACAATGACCGCATTACTGCGGACGCCGCACCGATCCGTCTGTCGACCTGCCGCTCCATTTTTCCCTCACTCGTGAACAAGACCCCGAGATACTTAAACTCCTCCACTTGAGGGAGCAACTCCCCCCTAACCCGGAGGGGGCAATCCACCTTTTTCCGACTGAGGACCATGGTCTCGGATTTGGAGGTGCTGATTCTCATCCCCGCCGCTTCGCACTCGGCTGCAAACCTCCCCAGTGCATGCTGCAAGTCTTGACTTGATGAAGCCAGCAGGACCACATCGTCCGCGAAAAGCAGAGACGAGATCCTGCGGCCACCAAAACAGACACCCTCCATTCCTTGGCTGCGCCTAGAAATTCTGTCCATGAAGATAATGAACAGAATCGGTGACAAAGGGCAGCCCTGGCGGAGTCCAACATGCACCGGGAACAGATCTGACTTACTGCCGGCAATGCGAACCAAGCTCCTGCTCCGGTCATACAGGGAACGAACAGCCCGTAACAGCGAGCCCCGAACCCCATAATCCCGAAGCACCTCCCACAGGATGCCACGAGGGACACGGTCGAATGCCTTCTCCAGGTCCACAAAACACATATGGACTGGTTGGGCAAACTCCCATGAACCCTCCAACACCCTAGTGAGGGTATAGAGCTGGTCCAGTGTTCCACGGCCAGGGCGAAAACCGCATTGCTTCTCCTGAATCTGAGGTTCGACTATCGGTCGGATTCTCCTCTCCAGTACCCCGGCATAGACTTCCCCAGGGAGGCTAAGGAGTGTGATCCCCCGGTAGTTGGAACACAATCTCCGGTCCCCCTTCTTAAAAAGAGGGACCACCACCCTGGTCTGCCAGTCCAGAGGCACCGTTCCCAAGCCCCACGCAATGCTGCAGAGGCGTGTCAGCCAAGACAGCCCCACAACATCCAGAGACTTGAGAAACTCGGGGCGGATCTCATCCACCCCCAAAGCCTTGCCACCGAGGAGTTTTTTGACTACCTCAGCAACTTCAGCCAGGGTAATGGACGAGTCCCCCTCCGAGTCCCCAGCCTCAGCTTCCTCTACGGAAGGCGTGTTGGAGGGATTGAGGAGATCCTCAAAGTACTCCTTCCACCACCTGAGAACATCCTCAGTTGTCAGCAGCGCACCACTTCCACTGTAAACAGTGTTGGCGGAACACTGCTTCCCCCTTCTGACTCGCCGGACGGTTTGCCAAAATCTCTTTGAGGCCAACTGAAAGTCTTCCTCCATGGCCTCACCGAACTCCTCCCAGGCCCGAGTTTTTGCCACGGCGACTGCCAGAGCCGCGTTACATCTGGCCCGCCGGTACCCGTCAGCTGCTTCAGGAGTCCCATGAGCCAGCCCGACCTGATAGAACTCCTTCTTCAGCTTGACAGCATCCCTTACCTCCGGTGTCCACCACCGTGTTCGGGGATTGCCGCCGCGACAGGTGCCGGAGACTTTATGGCCGCAGCTTCGAACCGCCATCCCGACAATGGAGGTGTGGAACATAATCCATTCGGACTCAGTGTCCCCAGTCTCCCTCGGGACCTGGTTGAAGCTCTGTCGGAGGTGGGAGTTGAAGACCTCTCCGACAGGGGCCTCCGCCAGACGTTCCCAATAGACCCTCACTATGCGTTTGGGCCTGCCAGGTCTGTCCAGCTTTTTCCCCCGCCATTGAATCCAACTCACCACCAGGTGGTGATCAGTTGACAGCTCAGCCCCTCTCTTCACCCAAGTGTCCAAGACATATGGCCGAAGGTCAGAAGAAACGACTACAAAGTCGATCATCGACCTCCGACCTAGGGTGTCCTGGTGCCAAGTGCACTGATGGACACCCTTATGCATGAACATGGTGTTTGTTATGGACAAACCGTGACTAGCACAGAAATCCAATAACAACTCACCGCTCGGGTTCAGATCAGGGAGGCCATTCCTCCCAATCACGCCCCTCCAGGTGTCACTGTCGCTGCCCCCCGTAGGCGTTAAAGTCCCCCAGTAGAACGACAGCGTCCCCACTGGGAGCGCTTTCCAGCACGCCCTCCAGGGACTCCAAGAAGGCCGGGTACTCTACACTGCCGCTAGGCGCATAAGCACAAACGACAGTGAGAGACCGTTCCCTGACCCAAAGGTGCAGGGAGATGACCCTCTCATTCACCGGGGTAGACTCCAACACATGGCGGCTAAACTGGGGGGCTGTTAATAAGCCCACACCCGCCCGCCGCCTCTCACCCTGGGCAACGCCAGAATAGTGGAGAGTCCACCCTTGGTCGAGAAGAGTGGTTCCAGAACCCAAGCTGTGAGTGGAAGTGAGCCCGACTACATCTAGACGGTATCTCTCAACCTCCTGCACTAGCTCAGGCTCCTTCCCCGCCAGTGAAGTGACATTCCAAGTCGCAAAAACCATAGTTGGCGCCCGAGGTTTGGGTCAGCCGGGCACTCGGCCCCAACCACCGCCCAAATCACAATGCACCGGCCCCTTACGGTCTCTCTGGCAGGTGGTGAGGCCACCGAAGAGTGTGTTACATCAATATATCACAATTCAGAATGTTTGTGTCCTACACGTTTTTGGAATTACTGCTGTAAGGTTGAAGTTGCCTTGTTCTTTGGACGATGCTTGATGGGGCAGCACGGTCATTCAGTAGGTGGCGCTGGTATCTCGCCGTACCTTGGATAGACAGTTGCTGCTTCAAATCGGGCTCCATCCATGTGTAGCGACATTTCTCCCCCTGTTCGTGTGGCTTTCTTTCCAAATGGTCTGTGGTGTGTTACATTTACATGTATTCATTTGTCAGACACTTTTCTCCAAAGTGATGTACATCTCATAGGAAATACAATGTGTTCATTACATGAGAAAGACACTTAGATGCGTGATTCTAAAGTACAGTTAGTTTCCTTCACCATATGAATTGATGTTCATCACACAAGTAGCTGCATAAAACTTTACCAGAATTTCCCTGAATCCTGATCACCTTCCTAGTAGCCTTTTTTTTTTTTTTTTTTTTTTTGTGAGATGCATATAAACATTCACGTTGCATTGCAGAAGTGGCTCTATAAAGGACTGATCTGAGCATCATCATGAACATTTATACCTTACATGAACTTAGATCATGGCTGAAGTGAGTCCAGAAGAGATGAGTTTTCAGACCCTTTTTAAATGTGGACAGATTTTCAGCAGTTCTGAGTGAGAGGGGGAGGCCATTCCACCACAATGGAGCCAGAACTGAGAACCTTGCTTCTCGTGCGGAGGACCAGCAAGGGGGCAGATGTGGACGAGCGAAGTGGTCTGCCTGGGGTGTAGCAGTTGATCAAGTCCTGTGGATATCTGGGAGCAGTTCTGTTGATACATTTGTACACAATAACCAGGGTCTTGAATTTCATTTGGACAGCTATAGGAAACCAGTGCAGAGAAACGAGTACAAGAGATACATGGGAATCCTTTGGCAGGGTAAACACAACTTGTACCATGGTATTCTGTATCAGCAGTAGCAGGAAGGCCACACAGGAAAAAGTTGCAGCGTCCAGACGGAATGTCACCATGGCCTGGAGAAGTAGTTGTGCAGAGTCAGTTGTGAGGTAAGGATGGATCCTGCAGATTTTTTGCAGGATGTATCTATAGGACCGGGTTGTGGATTCGATTTGCTGAGAGAAAGATACACTTGAGTCAATTATCACTCCCAGACTCTTAGCTGAGGAGACAGGCGAAATGAGTGAGCCGTTCAGTTTGATCGATAGATCGTGACAGGAGGACGGGCCAGCTGGGAGGTGAAGGATCGCTGTTTTGGAGAGGTTGAGTTGGAGGTGGTGATCAGACATCCATGCAGAGATGTGTGCGGAATGTGTTATGCAGCTGTACTGTGCAAAAGGCTGAATGATTGTAGGGCATTTATAGTTTCTCTAGTAGTTGTCACCTTGGAGAGAAGTGGTGGTCAAATATGAATTTAATCACTGTACATCACTTTGGGGAAAAGCATCTGCTAAATGGATAAATGTGAATGCAGTGTGGACGTGTTTCTCACAGAGATGGACAAGGATTTCAGATCCTTCCCTGAAGAAGGTTTGGATGCTTGTTCCCCAACACTGAGAGCTGCACCCATAGGCAGTAGCATAGCGCAGTTCTCCTGAAGCTCTCTCACTTCTTGCATCCCTGTATTTGTTCCACAGGCCTTCTCTAAGGTGTTTGGCACCACTCCGGATGACCTTGACATGCACGTGATTTACGATGTGTCCCACAACATCGCCAAGGTGGAAGAACACATGGTGGATGGCAAACAGAAGACCTTGCTGGTGCACCGCAAGGGCTCCACCCGTGCCTTCCCTCCTCACCATCCACTTATCCCTGTTGACTACCAGGTATCTCATGAGAGCAGCAATTCCCAGACCCCCAGGCACATCTCATTTTACACCTGTTAGTTACCATTTTCACAGCTCCATTACATATTGTCCGATACCAAAAGCTTATTTGTTCAAGTTGAAGATTTCTACATTCCGCCAAGCTTCTCATTCAACATCACAGAACTCTTGACGTTATTTCCATTTGTGCTTTTACTGTTTTATAATGAACTGACTTTATCAAACTCAGTGTGAAATACTATTTTACTGCACTTTAACATTGACATTTTAAAATCACTTCAGTCTTTTAGATGAGACACTCAAATGTTTATCTACAGATTAAGAACCAATGGTCCTTTTTTTTTTCTTAAATTTCTCAGCAGTCCTCAAAGGCTGCATTTTCAGAAGTTTTTTTGAAAATAGTTAATGTGGTGCCTGATCTATTTGAAATACCAGGTAAAATATTATCCAAATATACTATGAAGGTTTTTTTTTTTTTTTTCCCCCTCCCCCTAAACATCTCTTTTTAAGGTGAATTCACACACAAAGGCATTTGTTTCAACAGGAAAAATTTGAATACATTCCTGAGTCCCAAAATTGACACCTATTTATGCAAAAATATAGTCAAATCCAGTTAAAGTGGATGTTTACATGGGGAACATTAGTTATCATAATACAACTTAAGGCATTAAAGGACATAAATCCTTTCATTACGCTATGATGTCGTATAGCTGTCTACTTGCGGTCGTTCAACTCTTTCGTAGCTACGACACGCACTGAAAACAGAATATAGAGATGGACAAGTTGAGCACAAGCTGAACTATACCTACAGAGTAGATGCCGCTCAACAGTTCGAAGACGTGTGAAGTCCAGTTTTGGTTCTGGTAAATGTGAAGAAAAGGCCTCGTGAGGTGGGTTAGGGGTGTAAAAGTCCAGGTACGGCTGAACCCTTGTAACTCGAGCGAGTTTATCTCTGTGTATGATTGTTTTAACGGCAGCAGGTTCAAATTCCAGGTCTCTCTAGTACTGTTGAGCAATGTACTCGCCCTAAATTGCTGCAGTAAAATTGGGTAAAACACTGTAAATAGGTTATCGTAAGCTGCTTCAGAGCAAAGCCTCAGTGCAAATGTAAACAGAGGAAGGCAAGAGAAATCCAGTGTATTGAGAGGCTCTGGGGAATTGGGCGTTTTCCCCCACTCGAACTGGTCGTTTATAAACGTTGCTGGGTAGCGAAAAGGTACTTGTCTCAGCAGTATGTTGTGTCGGTCCTCTCCTCTAACTAGCTGACTGGACAGCCTGTATTGATTGGGGGCACTATGGGCACCTGCAGCTACGTCCTAACGGGCACTGAGCAGGGTATGACGGAGACCTTCGGCACCACCTGCCATGGCGCGGTAAGCGTGGCCTCTCCCTGCAAGTCACTGGTACTCTAATTCTTGCACCGATTTCTCAGATTCGCCAGAGCTCAACTCTCTTCTTTCCCTGCCTCCAGGGTCGTGCCTTGTCCCGGGCCAAGTCTCGCCGCAACCTAGACTTTCAGGATGTTCTCGATAGACTGGCAGATATGGGAATTGCCATCAGGGTCGCATCACCCAAACTGGTCATGGAAGAGGTTTGTGGGCACACGGTGGAGGGCCTATTTTAGCAACGGCTCCTCGGCACGTTTCATAACTATGCAACTTGAGCAATCTTGGGGTTAAAACAAAGTCCTCCTTACGGTTACTTAACCTTTCACTAAAAGTAGGCATTAAAAGCTCTTCTTTCACCTTAACACTTCACATATTTACTGAGCTAAATTTGGTAAAATTACTAGACATTACTTAGTAAGAATGCAAAAGTCGGAATAATCATGCAGTTTTTTTTCGTTTACTACAGGCACCTGAATCATACAAAAACGTGACCGATGTAGTCGACACTTGCCATGATGCTGGAATCAGTAAGAAAGCCATCAAGCTGAGGCCCATCGCGGTGATTAAAGGTTAAAGCTCCTCGAAGGATGACGCACAAAAGGCACTTCACCCAAGTAAACAAAACCAAGAAACCCAGGGACCTTCACTGGAGGGTGGGGTCAGACTAGAGCAATGCGACCACAGGGCTCTCGAAAATAAGATTTTATATATGTAGCTACTGCAAGTATTAATTTTTTCCTCCATCATTCTAAATTTTTATTCGTAGGGCACAAAACTGAAATTGCTAATATTTCAAGAGAAAAGTTAATTTTCCTAATTTATACTCTTAGTAGTGGCTGTAGCTTTTTTTAAAATCAGTGTACTGAACCTTTGGTTATACTGTAAGGTTGTACAGTATGAAAATCCAAGTTATGAAATTGAAGATATGATCAGTTTCTGGTTTATATTTGATAGCATTTTTTTCCTTGTTTTTATTTTTAAAATTGCTCTGCAGACTAAATATAAATTTCCTCTTTCTGCCATTTAAGTACAAAACACACTCAAAATAGAAACTGACAGCACTAGGGGGTGCAGTGGCTCAGAGCTGGGCAGGTGTTACTGCACCAAGCTTATTTTTATGTATTATAGCTACATGCAAGACTTTTACAGAAACTACTATAGAAATAGGTAGGCTGTCATGTTTTTAGACCGGAAACTGAAAATGAACAGATAATGACAAGTGTGATCATCAAGCTGTAGTGAGATTTTGAGTGTGACATGAGAGACTTACAGTTTCAGTCCTAAGTGTGTGAGCTTCAATTGACACCTATTTCCACTATTTCAATACAGATTGATTCTGTTTTGCAGTCTTTTTGAATGGTTTATCCACAAAATGTGGGTAGGCGTGAAACCACACCAGCTCTTCATGGTCACTTGTTTCAGACAAAGATTCCACATGTTGGTAAACAGATTGCTGACTACATTTTCCCCCATTTTAAACATTTAAAGTTAAGACATGTTACCGTAGCCACAATGTTCAATCCAAGGTTTGTGCATCAGAGTAAACTGCTGTAGAAAGAGGCAAAATAGAGTACTCCGGTTCAAGGAATGTTCTAATGTATTGTTTGCAGTGATTTCCTTATGGAAGAGTAAAACTGGCTTTTATAAATTGTGAAAAGCGCATGGCCCAGGCTTCCATATATCATTTTAAAATACCATAGTTTTTCAGTGTAAAATGTTTGGTACCCATTTGTCATTCTCAAACCTTTTAGTTACTGCTGAGTAAATTCAAGACTGGCTAAATTTTGTGTGATAAGGTGATGTTTTACCTGCACTAGCAAGTGGGCAATATTAATAAGTTACACAAACAAAGGTGTTATCTGACTCACTGACAATGTCCACTTCAAATTGAGGATTTATAGTAGGCAATATTTTGGACCCTTGGAATCTCAATGACCTGCTGGCATGGCGGGTTTCACCTGGTCCTGCTCTCTGGTGGGTCTGTGCTTCGAGTCCTCCGTGGGGTCCCTTGTGACGGATGTCCCCTCCTCCTCCAACCTTGTGCCTTGTGTTGCCGGGTTAGGCTCTGGCTTGCCGTGACCCCACTTGGGACCAGCAACTGAAGACTGTGTGTAATCTGAATAAAATCATTTCACAAAATTCCCAGCAATTACCTGACTAAGGAAAAGTCTGTGCTATGACATAAAATCACATTGTTTATACATATGAAAGGAGGTTGCAAACACATTGGTTTCACTTGCTTCCTAATTGTCATGGCCCACACTCATATAACCCTTCTAGAATACTAACTCAAACAAAAAGCTGTTTAATATTAGCAGCTGACAATCCTAACTATTAAGCAAAAGTGTGAATCTTCATCTGTACATTACAGCAGGAATGTCTGTCTACTGGAGAAGGAAATGAAATTAAAACTCTGAAATCAACCAAGACAATGACAAAGCTACATGTTTGAGATCTGGCTGAATTTAATAGCACTGATTTACTGATGCAGCAAAAAAGCTAAAATTTGTATAATCACAGATGGAACAAAAGCTGGAAGAATTCATGTTATGCATCCTTTGGATTTCACTAACTACACGAGCATTGAAAAATTTGCACCACTGTATTTTAACATTTAAGAGGAATGTTTTAAGACTAACTGCAGCTTGAAATAAGCTGCCTTGGGACTAACACCCCTTTTCTCTTGGTTATTAAAAATACTCATTTCCATTTGGAAATGGGACTTCGACAGTTCCTACCTGCAAAGTCAGTTTGAACTTATCTACTCACTGTACAAGCCAAGATGTTCCATTAGGAACAAGAATATAAATGACAATTGTACAGCTGTGAACAATGAAAGACTGCCCTTTTACTCCTAGACAGTGTAAGAACACCATATTTCATAAACAAATCTAGTTGTTTATTCAGGAAAAAAGGTAATTTCCAATAATTATGATGGACTTGTAAGGGAGGAACATGCAGTCTACACCCTGGATGACAGAATACTCAAGGCAAATTTAACTATATGCCATAGCCAGAAGCACTCCATTCTTGTCATTCATGACAAATGCAACAAAAAAATTACAAAAATTTTAAACATAAAATCCATATAATCATTAAATAAGTTCTCAAAATTGACTCTCTCGTAACACCAGGCTGCAAGGTCATCTTCGATAGCAGCCTTTCTACCTACCTGCCTGCCTTCCAATACTCAAACCGAACTATTTCCAATCCCCCCTCCCCCGCAAACTAATTTTGAACAATCAAGCTGTTCTCTTTATTTAAAAAAAAAAAAAAAAAAAAGGATAGGCAACAGGTACAATTCCTGACAGAACACACAGAATTTCCTCCTTTGCCAAATTCCCACTCATTCTTCCTGTAGTCTTCAAGGACTGTAGTCCTATCAAGGGAGTAAAACCAAATGAGAGTCCAGCCCACATGGCTGCAACCAGATGGCAAAACCCCACTGCGTGCGTGAATATGGTGCTGAGGAAGGTCCTTAGCATAAGTCCTTTGTGGTGCTCACCTACACTTCGACAGGATGGGCTTTGTTATGCAAAAGTTTAAGTGCAAAAAGCATCTCCTATGCTAAGCTTTTCCGTCTTGCTTTTTTTTTTTTTTTTTTTAAAATGGCACTGACAACCGTGTTTATTCTTGCATACTCTTCTCCTCCATCCTTGAAATTCCAGTTCTATAGTTTTGCTCTTTGAAAAAATGCCTGTTGGTACAGAGAGGCGAAAAAGAAGGAACATGGTTAAAGAACAGTTTACAGTTGCGGAGCATGATATGCAAAGTTGTGATCTACAAGCATACCTTTAAATAACTTTTAAGGACCTTTGAATCTGGCTGCTGCAGCACTTGGCAAAGTTCCTGCAAGTTACAGAAAAGATTGTTGGGAGAGGGAATGTATTTATTGCTTTGGACAAAAATAGCTCATCCTGGTACTCATCATACCTGTATAATATCTGGTGAAACTTGCAAGGAGGGCAAGTACTCCTGTTGTAGATAATGAATAAACTCTGGTCCCTGCAAAGTTCACAGAAACAGTTGAATTAGGTGCCGTTTTCTCCCTTTTCCATTTCCCAGCATCAACAATGAAGCTGAACAGAAAACATTCAAGCGTATAAATATAAACTGTCTCAAGACACGTTCTTACATACTTGGAACACAATTCTGAAGGAGATGTTTGCCCAAACTTGTGAAAACAGACCTAGATCACTTCAATCACAAATTTGGCTAATAACTTATTTGTGCAAATTGTGCACATTTTCAATTAAGTTAGCAAGAAAACTTACCCTTTTCAGGTGGATCATCTTTAACGTTAAAGCGCACTCAGACAGCGTCTGGAGGAGAAAAGGTCAAAGGTTAGAATGAGAGGTTTTGTGATGACGACGACGACGACGACAACAATTGCATGACAAACTGACTATATACCAATACAGTCTGGGCATCTGACAAGTCAAAGGTTGGCTTGAGGGGAGTCAAAAAGCAGGCTGGTACAATGTGTTTATAGATGAAGTCAGGGAATCCCACAAGGCCGTCCTTTCCACCTGTAAACAGGAAACAGGAAATACTGTTTGGATAAACATCTTAAGTTTAAATGCTCACTGCTGGCCTCCTGTAATAATTATTTGAATTAAGTGCAAGGGAGAGGTGATTAAATTAATATACACTGCCTGGCCAAAAAAAGGCACAGACTAATATTTTGTTGGACCGCCTTTTGCTTTGATTACGGCACGCATTCGCCGTGGCATCGTTTCGATAAGCTTATGCAATGTCGCAACATTTATTTCCTTCCAGAGCTGGATTAATTTCTTGTCAAGATCTCGTATTGATGATGGGAGAGTCGGACCGCTGCGTAGTCTTCTCCAGCACATCCCAAAGATTCTCAGTGGGGTTAAGGTCTGGACTCTGGTGGCCAATCCATGTGTGAAAATGATGTCTCATGCTCCCCGAACCACTCTTTCAGAATTTGAGCCCAATGAATCCTGGCATTGCCATCTTGGAATATGCCCGTGCCATCAGGGAAGAAAAAAATCCATTGATGGAAAAACCTGGTCATTCAGTATATTCAGGTAGTCAACTGACCTCATTTTTTGGGCACACAACGTTGCTGAACCTAGACCTGACCAACTGAAGCAACCCCGGATCATGACACTGTCCCCACAGGCTTGTACGGTAGGCACTAGGCACGATGGGTGCATCGCTTCATCCGCCTCTCTTCTTACCCTGATGCGCCCATCACTCTGGAATAGGGTAAATCTAGACTTAGACCACATGACCTTTTTCCATCGCTCTAGAGTCCAATCTTTATGCTCCCTAGAAAACTGAAGCCTTTTTCTCCCCCCCGATTAGCCTCACTGATGAGTAGTCTTCCTAAGGCTACACAGCTGTTTAATCCCAATCCCTTGAGTTCTCTTTGCATTGTGCATGTGGAAATGCTCTTACTTTCACTATTAAACATAGCCATGAGCTCTACTGTTGTTTTTTTACGATTTGATTTCAGCAAATGTTTAAGTGATCGCCCATCACGATCATTCAAGATTTTTTTCCGACCAAATTTCTTCCTCGAAGATGATGGTTCACCGCTATCCTTCTAGGTTTAAATAATGCGTTGGACAGTTCTTAACCCAATTTTAGTAGTTTCAGCAATCTCCTTAGTTGTTTTCTTTGCTTGATGGAGGCCAGGAATTTGACCCTTCTGAAACAGAGTAACATCTTTTCCACGACCACAAGATATGTCTTCCGACATGGTTGTTTCAGAAATGAGAAGCTACTCACTGCATCAGTTAGGGTTAAATAACTTGTTGCCAGCTGAAACATATTAATCACTGCAGTAATTATCCAACGGAAGGCTCTTACCTATTTGCTTAGTTAAATCCAGGTGATGACCTTTTTTTCTGGCTGGGCAGTGCATCATTCTACTTATTCAAATCAGAATCCTGGTTGTCCAGAAAACATTCTAACACTTGTGTGTGTGACCCATTGTCTGAGGTTACTTTGACATTGGCTAGAATGACTGAACTGTATAAGCTTTCAAATGATTTCTTAGGTACTATATGAAGTACAGTACAGAATGTTATATTATGGTTTTGGTTTCAGTCTTAAAAAGTAACTGCTGTGATTGAATTAAAAAGAAAAAACCACACACACACACACACACACACACACACGCACGCGCACACGCACGCGCACACGCACGCGCACACACACACGCACACACACACGCACGCGCACACACACACGCACGCGCACACACACACGCACGCGCACACACACACGCACGCGCACACACACACGCACGCGCACACACACACGCACGCGCGCACACACACGCACGCGCGCACACACACACGCACGCGCACACACACACACACACACACACACACACACACACACACACAGGAAAGGGGACTCACCCCACAGCTCCACCAGTTTAGAGAGGATGATGAAGCAGGTTTTTTGTGCTATAGGATCAGGGAAGTCAACTGCTCCCTGGATAATGGTGAAAAGCACTTGTTCAATGTTCTCCACCCCTGGGGAAATACGTGAAAATAAAAGCACACAAGGTCAGACTTATTAGCCAGCGAAGAGATAAAACTTTTCTAGAGATGAGACGAAGCTCGATTTCGGGCCTGCCCAACTTGAAAGGTTTTGGCAGATCCGAAATGTGTTGGATTCAAAAAAAAACCCTCCACAACCTGCTATTTTGCTTCATTATCTGAACAATAAAGAGTGTCATAGAAATATACCTCAATTTATTTGCTGGGTAGATTCTGTAAAAGTCTTGGATATATCTATAATATAAAAAAATACTGTAAGAACATTATTAAATTTCAGCTACATAATAATTAAAACTAATTTAAAAATTATTCAAAATAAAATGTATCTTGTCACCAGAAATGTATTCTATGCCAATTTTATTGACCGATTAAAAAATAATTTCATCTGGTTTTGATATCCCATTTGGAACTCACAATCTGTCAAGGAGCACCTTTGTGTGCTTTTGCTGCTAACATTCATGCCTTTCTAACATGTTCCAGCCTGGTGATGCCCAGTCTTCAAAACTGACAGCTCATGATGAAAACAGCTCATTAACAGGAAAATGAGCACCATGTGAGGCTAAACTAATCACGACTCTCTATAAAAGAGTGCACGCATGAGTTTCAAAAATAGAGTATTGCGATCAACGTCTAGCTGATGGATTTTTGGATATATATGGACAATTTTTGAAAGCTGTTCACAAACACAATGTGTCCAGTGGGTCCCAGCCTGGTTTATTGCTCATCCTGCAGAGAACTGAACAACTTGAGGAAGAATCAGAGTTGGTGAGACAGAAAACTACCCTGAGTTTTCGAGCCACAATCTTGAAGCAAGACAAAGCGGGGTGGCACGGTGGCACAGTGAGTAGCGCTGCCGTCTCACAGCACCTGGGTGGTGTGAGAGGGCGTGGGTTCGATCTCCACTCAGTCCGCATGGAGTTTGCATGTTCTCCCCTTGTCTGTGTGGGTTTCCTCCAGGTGCTCTGGTTTCCTCTCACAGTCCAAAGACATGCTGTTCAGGTTCCCCCATAGTGTGTGAGTGACAGAGAGTGTGTGTGTGTGTGTGTGTGTGTGTGTGTGTGTGTGTGTGTGTGTGTTCCACTGATGTATGGATGAGTGACCCATGGGAAGTAGTGTATCTAGCAGTGTAAGTCACCGTGGTGAATAAGGTGTGTGGGCTGATAACACTACATAGAGTTCATTAGAAGTTGCTTTGGAGAAAAGTGTCTTAAATAAATGTAAGACAAGAATGAACAGGTCAATGCAGTTTTGTATTGTTTCCCTGAGATGTATATCACTTTAAAGAAGAGTCTACTAAATGAATATAAATGTAAATACAAGGAACGCTATTTGCTTCCAAAACATACTGCCTAGAAACACAGCCATTAATGACCACATTAAATGTTTCATATCATGCTCACCCTGGCTGCCCATGACCTCATTCATGCCACTGCCAGTGATGGTCTGGATGAAGCCAAAGTAGCTCCTGCGCAGCATCTGCTTCTCAAGAGCTGCAGTTTGATCATTTTCCTCAGCTGGCCGAGCCAGCACCTCAAAGATGGCCTGGACCAGCGGCATGAACACCTGCTGCAGAAATGGGGACACCTGGCCCTATAGGGACCAAGGAACAATAGCAGTAGGGGAGATGTTTGGGCAGTGCTTCCTTAGGAAGCAGAACATATGCTGACTTTAGGCTTCAAATATTAAGCATGTCGGTGATCCAGTCAGAAAAACCTGCTGTAGAATCTTATTGGTTATAACTAATATGTAAATGTGCCCAAAAACTAGTTCTACAATTCTTTGAATATGACGACAAGCATAACGTGCAACTAGCCAGTTGTGCAGAACCGTACCTTGAACTTTGCTGTGATCTGGTTGATGAGCGGGATGAACTCCTGCAGGTCCTTAGCCTCACAATCCTTTAGCATGTGCTCTGAGGCTGAAGGGATAAAGGGCAGCACCTCCTCTTCCAGACAGATGATCATGCGGTGCAGGAACGTGCGCACGCCACTCCGTAGCACTTCCTTCTGGACAGGGCAGCTGAGGGCAGGCAGGAAGGTCTGCAGACAATCGAGGTAGACCTCAGAGCAGCCGCACTGCTTCACTGTCTGTTTGTTGCTGAAGGCCTTGCTAGTGCGACTGTGCCGGCAGACAAAAAGAAAGCATTTACTCAGGTCTGCCTGTGCTTGTGACAACACTGAAGCTTTATGTTGTACACACTGGACAAATCATGTATTCTCTTGAAAGGCAATGATGTTACACACATGGTTTGATTTACGACAGCATGATTGCTGCAGCAAGAGAATGTGGGTTTCATCCCTGCTCAGCCTGTGTGGAGTCTGCAAAGGTTTCCTCTGGGTGCTCCACTTTCTTCCCACAATCCAAAGACATGCAGTTCAAGTGGATTCCTGACATTAAATTGCCTGTAGTGTGCAAATGGGCGACTGCGTGTCAATGGCTACCACGCGATGGACTCGTGTCCACTCCAGGGTAGAACCCCCCCAGCATTCTGCCTAATGCTTCCAGGATAGGTGTTCTGCATCACCGCAACCCTTGTCAGGACAAGTGCTTACTGAAATTGGATGGACAGATTGATTTGGTTTACTATTTGATTTGATTTAAGTTTCATTAATATTGCATGAATAACTCAGCAGAGGGGTTGAGAGCGTTAAGAGCGATTGCAGTAATTACAAGAACTGCCTCGTTAGGTAGTGTCATGGGGGTACGTACCACTAGTACCTCACAACTCGCTGTTTACGAGTTACACTCTGGCTCAGACTGTGTGAGGTTTACAGAAGCTCCCTGTGTTTATAAGGGTTTACTCTGCTCCTCTCCACAGCCCAAATATGTGTTTGAGCTGAACGACAATCTAAATAGCTAGAGTGAGCATGCGTGTTAAACTGCTGTTGTGCACATAGGTAGACAGCCAAGCAACTTACCGTAGTGTATCTACTATTATTAAGCTGCCTTGGACAAAGGGGTGAGCGAAATACAACAACAACGTAAGAAAACAAGTTTAACAAGAATTTATGACACCGAGCTGCCCAATTGTTTGTACATAGGTGTGACTAATATCCCTTCCAGGGTCACCTTACTTCAAACCCTGTCTTTCTGGGATAGCTCCCAGACCACCGTGACCCTGCCCTGGACAAGCACTGATAATGCATGGATGGGTAGTGTTCTGATATTCTGGACTTGGGTTTGAAAGATTTTCTCTGTTTAAGCAAAGGCAGGAATTTTGAATGGTTGGTGAATAATTTAAAACTTTTTATGACACAGGAACACATTTTCCCCTATTTAAATTATAGGTAGGTAGGTGTGTTTTTTACCTTCACCTTAAAAACAGATTTCCAGAAACAATCTGTGTTCATTATGTAAAGGCACTCGTCCTGGGTGTGTCCCCTTCCCCTCCAGCCTTGCGCTCTGTGTTGCTGGGTTAGGCTCCAGCTCACCACGACCCAGTATGGGACAAGTGGCTTCAGCCTCTGTGTGTGTGTGTGTGTGTGTGTATATATATATAAGTAAAGGCAGCCTGTATTTTAAATGCTTCAGAAACATGTGTGTGCAGCACTGTAAAACTTGAAGTAAACCAAGGTGGGTCTATAAGCTACTGCTTGATACCCAACAAGATAAACTCCCAGGTTCATAGCAGGGGTGGCCCTTTGTAGCGCCTGGGATGTAAGATATGAGGAAAGATATGGATATAGCTACGAATGGGGCTACCTGGCAAAGCCCACGGCATGGTTGAGACAGTCAGCGAGAGCAGACTGCCGCTCCTCGTCCTGCTCCAGAAGCAGCTTCCCCAGCAACAGCTTGAAAGTGCCCATTAGAGGGTCCAAGAGGTTCCTCATCAAGGCCTGCTTCCTCTGTGCCGTGTACTCACTGTTTACAATCAGCACACCGACCGTCTCAAACACAAAAAGCTGATCGTCGCTGGTCAGCAGTGGAGGATAGCCATTCTCCTGCAGGCAGAGAGGGACACATCAGCGTACAGCAACCACAGCATGAAAAAACAGCCCTGTCTACCCTTCCCAGTAGCTCCAGCATGAAAAGAACAAAAAAATCCTAATTAAGACACTAAACTCTGAATGCTTGGTAACAAAGGACACTTTCACAAGAATTTAAAAAAAAAAAAAAGCATGAAGAACCCACAGTCATTCCATCTGCAGGAACAATGCTTTAAGAAACTTTTCCCAGAAATGTCTTATTTTCTTTTGTTAATGTCACAGACTATTACTGGGGTGACGTTGTTTTACCGTTTAATCATTTGCGTTTCATTTTAAAATTACTACTTGGGATGTTACCATAACTGAACATGGGAGGAATTCAACACTGATTTCCTTTCCTTTAGCTTTACTGATGCAGTAATGTTTTGCTGTTGTGGTCTGTATGAGTTGAATGTTCTTCTGGAAAAGCAGTATATGCATGACCCAAGGAGATAAAATTTTTTTTTGCTACAGCAATTAATCTTTAAAAAAGCCAAAACGCTACAGAACACTACATGCCATGTCAGTCTACATCAACACAGTACAATGACTTGTGTGGAAAAACATGCAGGACAACTTTCAAAATTTTACAGTTTACTCAGTTTTGTACCTCACCTTCAAAATGTTTACGCAATTCACCGGGTCTTCATCTTACAAATGGTCACAAACTTTGGAAACTACATTTGGATCAAATTACATTACAAATTTGAGAAGATTAACATCTCTGTAACATTGAGAATATCTTCTGGTTTATTTTTAAATGCATCTCTTTTCTTAAAGTCTAAAATGCAACCTGTATTTACAAGGAGAGCTGATAGGTCTCAGTTCTGTACTATAAACATCAGAAAGTCTCTATCCAGGGTTACTTTGTATCACAATTTTAGGTGACATTTTCCATGTGGAAATCCATTCATTTTTGTCCCTAATTATATCTGACCCCCCGCACAGTGACACTTTGACAAACAGGGATATGTAACAGAAGAATTACACCCTGTAATTCTGTACTTTAACCAAGCCAACTTTGGGAATATGTACCCAAAGTACCATCAGCACATCTCCTGCCCCACTAGAGGCTCAAACACCCTCGACCAGGGCTACACTCCACACAAAGGTGCGTACCGGTCCCTGCTGCATCCACACCTTGGGCAGTCAGATCACACCTCTATTCTACTGCTTCCAGTCTACAAGCACAAACTGAAGCGAGAGGAGCCTGTGACGCGCACCGTGCAGCGCTGGACACCAGAAGCGGAGGAAAGGCTGCAGGACTGCTTCGGCTCCGTAGACTGGGACATGTTCAGAAACTCATCCTCCAATCTGGACGAGTATGCCACAGTGGTCACGGACTTCATCCGGTACTGTGTTAGTGTCTGCATACCACATAAAACAGTCCGCTCATTCCCCAACCAAAAACCGTGGATTACCGCCAAAATCCAAAATAAGATCCGTGCACGAACCTGCGCGTTTCAGTCCAGAGACACGGACAAGAACAGTAAGTACGAGCTCCGCAAAGCCATCGTCACCAAGAAACGGGAATACAGCAGGAAGGCAGAATCAGAGTTAAACTGCACTCAAGACGCACGTAGGTTCTGGCAGGGAATCCAAAACTTTAACAGACTATAAACCACAGACGCGGACATTGACAGGTGCTGCTGCATCTCTCCCTGACGAACTGAACGTGTTTTACGGTCACTTCGAGATCGCGAACAAAGACCCCCCGGTGTGAATTCCCATGGTGCTACATGATAACGCCAGTCTCACCGTCTCTGTAGCACAAGTGAGAAAAACCTTTAGCCGTGTCAACATCCGCAAAGCTGCTGGTCCGGACAGAATTTCAGGGTGAGTTTTAAAAACATGCAGTGAGCAACTGGCTGCTGTGTTCACAGACATATTCAACACCTCCTTAAAAAGCTCAACTCTACCCACCTGTTTCGAAAACACCACTATTATCGTTCCTAAGAAAAACAAAGTGAGCTGCCTTAATGACTATCGCCCAGTGGCACTGACCCCCATTGCAACGAAATGCTTTGAGAGGCTGGTGCTGGGACACATTAAAGACACCATCCCAGACACTTTGGACCCACTGCAGTTTGCCTACTGCCACAACGGATCCACCGAAGACGCAATATCACACACACTTCATACCATTCTGTCTCACCTGGATAATAAAAACTGCTATGCAAAGCTATTGTTTGTAGACTATAGCTCAGCATTTAACACTGTCATCCCAACCAAGCTGATCCACAAACTACTAGGGTTGGGACTGAGTGCCGCATTGTACAATTGGATCCTGGATTTCCTCACCAACAGACCCCAGCGTGTGCGGATTGGCAGTAATACCTCCTCCCCACTGACCCTCAACACTGGCAATCCACAGGGAAGTGTCCTGAGCCCAGTGCTATATTCCTTGTTCACACATGACTGTGTGGCCAGGCACAGCTCCAACACCATCGTGAAATTTGCCGACGATACCACTGTTGTGGGTCTGATCGCCAACAACGATGAGATGGCCTACAGAGAGGAGGTGAGGCTCCTGGCAGAGCGGTGTCAGGACAACAACCTGTCTCTCAATGTCAGTAAAACTAAGGAGCTGGTGATTGACTTCAGGAAACAGGATACGGTTCATGCACCCATCTACATAGGAGGGGACATTGTAGAGAGAGTCAACAGCTTCAGATTCCTAGGTTTCACCCTCACTGCCAAACTCACATGGACTGAGCACGCAGCATCGACCACCAAAAAGGCCCATCGACGTCTCCACTTCCTCGGACGTCTGAAGAAAGCCAGGATGTCCACTACAGTCCTCACCACTTTCTACAGGTGTGCTGTGGAGTCCGTCCTCACAGGGTGCATTACATCCTGGGGTGGCAGCTGCTCCGTACAGGACAAGAAAGCCCTACAGAGGGTGGTCAAAACGGCTCAGGAAATCACGGAGACATAGCTACGAGCAGTCCAGGACACCTATACCACACGCTGCGCATCATGAGAGATCACAGTCACCCCGCACGGGCACTTTTCTCTTCCCTGCCATCTGCAAAACGGCTTAGGTCTATTCGAACCCGCACTGCTAGGTACAAGAACAGCTTTTACCCCACTGCTGTAAGACTATACAACACTAACCAATGTGCCACCTTTAGTAACTAGAGTTGAACTGCTCCACCCAAGCACATTGGTAAATTACACTGCCACTTTAAGTATTCTCATCCTCTCATTCCGAGTTCTCTGGCTGTCTATTGGCATTATTGTTATTACTGTTACCATTATTTATTGCTATTGCTGTTGCACTACTCACTGTCATTGTGTTGTTTGTGCTGTATTTCTATTGTCTTTGTCCAAAGTCTGTAGAGAAGCATTCAGGAAGAATTTCATGATACTTGTACATGGTACTTGTACCTATGACAATAAACTTGAACTAATATGATGAGTGGGTGCATTCTGTAAGAGTATTACAGATGCCTGAGACTTGTATACAACCTGAACTATGAATAAAGGAAATCTGCATGAAATATTTTGATGTAAAAATTACAGCGCAATAAACAAAATGAGTTATGAACAGATTTCAAACCAACTGTGTTTATAAGATGTCTACACAAGTTATGCGATTTGCTTTTTCATTGCCTGGATTTTTAAAAAAAAAAAAAAAAAAAAAAAAAATTTTTTTCCCTTCTTTTGTTTGCATGTGTCGTTCGTTCTATACACTGTGTGCAGTAAAAGTTACCAGAAGAACCAACGCTAGCATTGGAATGTACTGAACAAGCACCCAATAAATCCTTTGCAAATCTTTTAATAAAAAAAAGTAAATGTTGGGCCACTTATGCTTACTGGCGGTGAAAGGTCCAGGAGGTCCTGTAACTGGCTGAGGATGTCTTCTATGAAGGCATTCATGTGTTTGCTACATGCAGAGAGCAAAAGGTTCATTTTTCAGATGAGTTAGACCACAAAATGATCCAGGATGTTCACCCCCCCTGCGGCCAACACTTACTGGAGGGTCTTGACATATCTGGAGAAGAGGTATGCCACCCTGCTCCTCACTTTTGGGCTACTGTGCCTCAGGCCCCGGTGGTCCAAAAATGCCATCTGGGAAGGTGGAAGAGAAATAACCAAAATGTACGAAATCCAAGCAAAATGGCAGCCTGTGCAAAAACAGGAGAGAATCGCTCTCACCAGGACATTTGGGATGTGCTGAGGCTCCACAATGAAGAACTTGTCATAGCGAACAACCGTCTCAAAGAACTCAAGCGTCACAGACGTATGTTGGTACTCGCTTACGCCACAGGTGACCAGCTGCAATGACAAAGTTACACTTGAAGATTAACACAAGCTTTTCAACTACTTGTCTCACTTTCACATGCTCTGAGATACCAAACCGAGTATGAGCCAAACAGAATACTCCCATTTAAGTCCAAGTCTGATGTTTATCATGTTGAAAATTATTCCAAAACAAACCACAACACACAAACTGGAGGCCAATTTTAATGCCATATTTATTGCATCAATGTACTGCTGAGTGTATATAAATGAAAGTGAGTTGCCATGAACCACTGCTGATGGACATAAATCTTCAATTATATAAAATTTGAGATGTTGCTTCATTGCCAGATCATTAGTAGTGCTGCTGCTCATTTTACATTTATTCATTTAGCAAATGCTGCGCAACTCGGTGAAAACAAGTACATTTCGCGAACACATGGAGACGATGCAGACATGCTATACTTAAAGTGTGGTCTGTTTCAATTTTATACATAAATATTGTCACATATTTACAGTAGTAATGTGTCATTCTAGTCTGCAGCCACTGCCAAGCAGCAGCACCAGCACCACGACAGAATACCCACCATCCTCATCATGTCTTGCAGAGCACTAGCTTTGGCCCCATCCCCAGAGAAGTGAGCCCCTTGAGAGGCTGGAAGGGCCTCTCCCAACATGTACAAGAGCCGGATTGCCACCTCCACCTCCATAAACGGTGCCGTCTGCCAGCTTCTGGGTGAACATGCAGACAAAGTATTCAACGCTTTCCAGAACTATTTGGCAAAAGAACATAATTTCAGACATTTGCTCTCCAGCTGATCATCAGAAGACTATTATATGTCGAAGTGAAAACAAATCTCTACAAACTGATTTAAATTGCAATTATTGAACACGACTGCACTGTGATTCTAAGCTGCGAAACAATAAATGATGGAACAGGTCCAAGAGGGTGCATACTGTTCACAGGCATGGTAACTGTGGTATAACCATGAGCTCTTACCGGTGAATCAGAGCAGAGCCACAGCTGTTGAATGGGCCTGCGATTCAGAGCCAAAAACTTTTCAGCATGATCATAAAGAATGTTTTATGATACTTTGCACTGCAGAAGAGCAGCTGGTAGCAAAGTGGTTAGAGATCCTGCCTACTACCTTTGGACCCAAAGATCGCAGGTTCGATCCCCACTTCCAGCTGTAGTACCCTTGAGCAAGGTACTTACCCCAGATTGCTCCAGTAACATTACCCAGCTGTATAAATGGGTGAATCATTTTAAGTAGGGTGACATCGTAAATTGCTTTGGAGAAAAGCTTCAGCTCAATGAAGAAATGTAAGAAGGGGAACTTTTTCATTTCTTTATTCAGGAAAGGTTTCTATAAAATTTCCAAGTACCAACAGGTGGCCTCTATCCAGAGTGGGTAGTACATTGCCAACATGTTTGGTCGTAGGTAATGTGACACACGTGCTTCATGGTGGTGAAGATGCTGTGATCCTTGGAATTCTGCATGAAAAGGATTAGGAGGGGGGGGCTTACTGCATGGTGGATGTGAAGACTCTGCGCACAGCTTCCAAGAGCAGCTCTGGAGACACCTGTGCCAGCCGGTCCAGCAGTAGCTTCAGCTGCTTCCTGTACTCCACAAACATAGCCTCATCCTCCCCCTGTAGCACAGAGCAGCAGGGTGAAAGTAAGCAGCTCTCTACTGGTGAGTTTGAGTGATATGGAGATATGAAACGGTGCAATCCCGGTTAGAAGGAGCGAAAATGAGCACTAAAAGGAGCACCAGGGACAGCATTAAGTTTTATTTATAAATAAATAATAATAAAAAAAAATTTTACCTCATTTTCAAAGTTGTACTCATCATCATAAGTTAACTTCTTCATTACAGCTAGCATGATTGCCTAATGTAAAAAAAGGATCAAATAATACATTTACTTTTTTTGGCAGACACTTTTTAAATGATACACAATTCAGGGCATACAGAAGGGCATTTCACATGAATAACAGGGTATTTCAGTAAATGTCATAAAACCACAGGTTCATCTTAGGCAAGTACACTTATTCAATGACAGATCACTTACCTCTACGTTAGCTTTCTGATGGTCAGTTAGAAGTGGAAGCTGGAAGTACAAGCAGTGCGCAGAAGTGAGAACAAGCTTAGAAAAGGCACAGCCCAACCTAGCAGTGTGCTCAAAGTTTGGGCCTCAGTCTGTAATCCCTCTATACTGGGATAGGCCATCCAGGATGCTGAACTATTAAGACCACCTACCTGCTTAAGGACATGCAGGTAGTCGTAGCAGAAACCCACAATGTTGGCAGAGATGTCATCGTCCTCATGCACCAGGAGCTGCAGCATGAGGGGCACCTTGGTCTCCAGGGCTCGCAGTGTCTCCTGGCTGTTCTTCATGTCACCTGCCTTAGCTAGCTTGGTCCAGCTGGTGATGAGCGACTGACCCATGCCATTCACCAGCTTTGAGAACTTGGCAACAAAGTCCACGTCATCCTCCTGGGAATGAAGGTCAGAATGAACACCGAGTCAGTTTGGAGAAGGAAGATGCAGCTGTACACAGATAGCACAGAAGTCCACCTCACCCAGATGCCACTACGAAGACACTGCGCTGGACACGCTTCTACTGAACATAAGCCCGAGTAAGGTATTTTCTTACTTGATAACGGAACACATCACACAGCAGAAAGTGCCGGACTACCAAAGACTACTAAAATTAACATCTGAATAACGAGAAGAACCAGTCTTGTTCACGGCACCACTATGGCTAATATGGAAAATGGCTTTAGGAGAAAATGTCCCAAAACAAAAATCTAATCAGAAACACTAGTTTTACGGCAGACCCTTAGATACTTGAGCAATTATTTAGATTACCTACATCATCCTTAGTTAGATACACAGATCATTCCCACGCTCTAGCCTAGCTGTACAACACAGGACCCTGAAAATTTATCATACTGCTAGGAACACAGGTAATATTAAGAACAAAAAGGGTCTCAAGACTGAAAAATGTAAGTGTCACAATTAAACTGAATAAAATGTAATGTGCAGAGAGAGATATGTCTGAATAGGACCCAGCTGACGAGCGGATATGTCCATGGCGCATAAGTGCAAAATGAAGTGTAGGATTTCAGCGTGTCTGAGGATACAAGAGAACGCCCGCAGTACCTGCTCCACATTGAAGAACCCAGCAGACTGCAGCACCTGACACAGGGACTCCACCAGCTTGGTTTTGTCAACAGGGTCCATCCCTTTGTTGACAATCTCAAACAAGCAATCACAGGCTTCTTCTCTCAACACCTCCACAGACATGTGACTCAGGAGTAAATTGACAAACCTGCCAGTATAAACATGCAGTGATCAAAAAGCAGGTCCCCCCCCCCGCAACTGGTCTCAAGGTGAAATTTTAAAGTGAAACACTGAAGCACTAAAGAAATAGCCACTGCCCCAAAAGTGAGCAAACCCCAATTTTGTATGTGCATTAACTGTTTGAATGAACAGACACAATTAGTTTTCCCATTTTGTTCATTCAAAAGGTCAGTAGAGACGTTACCCCATGTTACTGGTAGCTGAACCGACATGGTTGAGAGGCCCCGTTCCTTCATGAGCACCAACCTGTCATTGGCAATGAGACTCAGGTCAATCCAAGACACATAGGCCCCCACCACCTCCAGACATTGGCAGGTGAGCTCAGAGTGGGTGTGCTGGTATGTGTGCAGGATCCGGTACCAGGACTCCACCAGGCTCGGGATGCACTGCTCCCGCATGGTGTCCTTGATCAGGGTGTTTCGGCGCGTTTCCTGAGGATAGAAAGGGTTCGAAGGGCCCAGGTCACACAGGCAACCAGTTCTCAAGCTCCTTTGGGGCTTGGCGGAGGATCCCGTAGCAAACACCAACGTGCGTTCACCTTGAATAGGATGCTTAATGAAACCCAACAGATTTGATAGTGACAGAAGATCCCAAGAGGCTCAGGTCCTTCAAGCCTCAACACAAAAAACCCACTCAATGCTTTATCCTCCATGAAAATCATACTACGTTCAAGCACAGCATTATGTTCAACACACCTGGCCAACACGTGGACGTAATAAAGTGAAATTCTGTGAAAGAAATTGTTTACATGTCAAGCAGTTACTTGGTCTTGTTTACATAATGACTTGGACTGGGTCAATGGAAACAGACTGACTTTAAAGGTTGGCCTTGCCTCAGAAGAGTGGTGTATGTCACGGTCCACCACCTCAGCGTCGATGGCCATGAGCATGCGCAAGTACAAGTCCACACCGCGGGGATTCAGACCAATAAGTGACAGGATGTCGAAGAAGAACTTGGGCCACTGAGTAAGATACTCAGCCACAAAGGTCAACGCAAACACTTGGGCTGCCTTGTTGCGGATGAAGGCTTTCTCTGGCTGGGAGTTCATCATCTACAACAAAGTTAAAGGTCACATAAGGGTCAATTGCTTCTATGAATAAGACATAACACAGCAACATCACTGCGAAGTGTTACAGGTGTGAAGCAAGTACCACAAGTATGAATGAGAAGTGAACAAGGGAACTGCGGTGCTCCAAGGGTAAAACAATCACAACAAGAAACTGGACGGGAAGCCAAACAAAGCACACAGGGTAATGCAGGCATGCATTAAACATAGCAAAAAAAGCACACACACAACACACACACCTGTGTCTGCAGCCATTTCATGAGGGTTTCTCTGAAGAGCTGCTGCTGAGCTGCGCTGAGGGCCCCATGTCTGCAAGACACATTCACTCAGCATTAGCAGCAGTCTCCCTCTAAACAGGCACAAAATCCAAAACATCTGTCAGCGCAACAATGAAGACCCTTAAAATGGTCACTTCTTTAAAAAGGATACATTAATACCAACAGCTTCCACAGTTTTATACCACCCATGGGTGCGCTGTATGTTAACTGCTAGCACACGGCTGGGAAATTTGCAAAAGGTTACCAACTTGCTTTGGATTTAACATAACCGAACTTGCATCAACCAAAAGCAAATTTTGCCCTGAAAAATGTAAGCAGAGTTTTCACATGGATGTGATCCCTTATAAATGTGTCATAGACCAAAGATAGAATGATACAGTAATTGAGAAGAAACAGGGCCCCCCCATGGACTTCAGTTTGCTCCCTACCTGAACTTGATCTGATGCTCCAGAACTTGAAAGCAAAAGAATTTCACATGGTCATCGCTGAGAAGAAGTGTTAAGAGATTAGTGGAAGTGTAAAACCAAAACAATGTAAAAAGGTTTACTAGGCTAAAGAAATGTGCCGTGACAAAAACTGCAATGTGAAAAAACAAATGACAACAAGTAAAGACTTCCTACTAAACTACATTTTAATAGAAATTAAATAAATTAAGTTAGATTCCTATGAGCACCTGTAAAGGAAAAGGTGTCTTTCCCCAACACACACACACACACACACACAAAAAAGTAACCATGTTCCACTGATCACTCACCTGTAGAGCCCTTTGGCCAGAGACTCAGCACACACCTGCCATGCATCCGGCGACTCCTTCAACTGCTCAAAATATGCCAGTGCCTGAAAGTGATGGAGGACATTTTACAAAAGCCTCAGAAATTCTCCCGACAAGAACAGGAGACCCATTTGCAGCTTCACTTCCTGCAAGCTCACACTATCTGATCATCGCCGAAAAAGAGAACGCAGCTTTCAAACGTTCGTCGCACTACGGCCAAATTAGCCCATCCAGCTGTGACACGCCCATCACACACCGATCAACACAGAAGACAGTGCTGTAATCAATATTAAAATAGCCACCATCGCAGGCTCCTCTTGACAATGGACTAATTAATTGTTAATTTTTCAGAGGCCCCAGAATGATTTACATACCCCGACAGAGAGCAGGAGGACACTACAATCCTGTAACAAACACGTTCTGAAAGCCACAAAGAAACCACCGTGTTCTGTCCAAGCATCATCTCGCATCGCATCACGCCTGCGGCGTAAATGTGTTCGGCGGCCGCGTTCTTACCCTTTGCTGGTAACTGGCATCGGCATTCGGGTTCAAGCCCAACAAGGCCTGCTCATCCATGGTGGCCCTAGACTCAGGAGCAAAGGGTTACGTCTCTTCTGATGTAGCTTCGCTCACTCTTCTCCCCTTGGGGGTTTTGCACATCTGAAACAAACGGACAAGCTCCCGGGGTGACCGTTCGGGGACGAGCGCGCGGGACGAGGGCGCGCGCCAACAATGGCCCCGCTTACCTCAGCAAACGAGCACAATACTACGAGCAGCGAACACATGTGCCTAAAGCTCCAAGTATAATCTGTGGATCTCTGTACTTATTGGTCGCTACTCGCATTGACAACATGCTTTCCTCAAAAGGTACTTGGTTATTTACTGGTTTATACAGTGAGAAAAGGTCATTTTATTGGAGCAATTTACTTGGCTAACATGTTTCTCCAAAGCGACTTAAGGTGTTAAGGTTACACACACACACGGAAATATGACAGATTGGGACAGTTGGTGGAAACAAAGGTTGCAGCTTCGATCCCCCTCCAGCTGTAGTACCCTGAATCGGTCCAGTAAAGTTACCCTGCTGTATAAATGGGTAAATATCTTAGTAAGTAACTGAACCCTAAACCACTTTGGAGAGAAGAGTAAATCGTAAGTGCGACACATTCTACCGTGTTTACTCATAAAGCTACAGTAAGGCAGTGAGAGCAAGGTACACAGGTATAACACTGTTACCACCCACGGTACCACCACTCACTGTCTGTCTCTTTTTTAGAGTATAAATTTAAAGTCTCCAGTCTGGTCAAATCTCAGCACTGACTCTGCGCGCGCGCGCACACACACACACACACAGAGAGAGAGAGAGAGAGAGAGAGAGAGTGACTCACACACACACAGGTTCAACGTTCATGGATCTTCCCGTTACTACTGACCAGCTACTGCTAGGTGTTAGTGGTATCAGTTCTGGGCTAACGAACGGTGCTCATCACACACACACACACACACACACACACACACACACACACACACACACACAGTCACCGTGTGTCCGCGCAGCGCGTACGGCGTGAGAGTGAGGTACCGGTGTGAGGTACAGGTGGTGTGAGGTGAGCTGAGGTGAGGTGAGGTGAAGTGAGATGCCTAACTCTGCCTACCCGTACGAGCCCCAAAACTTCCAGCTACTCACTCAGAGAGAGAGAAAGTGACACTCAGTCAGTCAGTCAGTCAGTCAGTCAGTGTGTCTCCACACTGACTGTGACCCCACAGCAGCTCCACCACCCACGTCCGTCCGTCCGTCCACACACACACACACACACACACACACACACACACACACACACACACACACACACACACACACACACACACACACACAGGGCAGGCCGCTGAGGCTCAATGACTTGAGTTAAGCTCCGCCACAGAGAGAGAGAATTAATTATTAAAACACGACGCTCAGTACCTTCCTGGCGGTCCTAGGGCTTTAGCTCGTCATCGTGCCGCTTTTCCCGCCGCCGCTACGCAACGAAGCGCGAATCCGCAGACGTACCACGAGCCCAGAGACACAGGATTCATGTGCCGAATGAATTCGCGCTGCGTGTCGTCCCGGTGCGGCCGGAAGTGGAAGACGCACACGCCACGCTGGGGTCACAACCCCCGGAAGTGATTCCAACGAGCGCTCACAGGCGCTTCAGTCAGCACGTTTTTACGCGACAGTGTTGGCAGTCCGTCCTAATGAGCTGGCTACAAGCACGGTTAGCAAATATACTGATATTAACATATATAATAAGATGCAACGCGAGCTCAACTTTGTATCAAACTGTTCAGAACAATATTCGATTATTTACATTAATTCCATTGCAATATATAGCTTACACAATTTTGAATGTTTTAAACATTTATTAGGCAAAATTTTAATATTACTACTATTACAAGCTGTAAAAGAAACGCTGCACGGAACCATCATATTAGGCTCAGCCCCGCGCGCCAGCCACCAATAGTACAAACGCCTCGCCCTCGTGTTTCCGGTCTGCGCTGTGATGTCACGACGCAGCGCCGTTCGACTTCCTCTGTGCTGTGGCGGCGAGCCGGCGGCATGAAGGCGTCCGGTACAGTACGTACGCGTCGATTAAATTAATTTAAAGTTGTCCATGGCGTACATAAGTGCTTCAGATGCTGCTTTCCCTTTTCATGTCAGCGATTAAGAACGTCAAAAGTCTTTTACGAGAGCCTTTGTGTGAAAAGTAGCTGTTGTTGAAATGAAAGCTGCTGCTAGTAGTAGTCTATCATGGTAACATCATCATGATCATGATCATCATGTCACGATCGTGTCGTGCGTCAGGAATAGCAGAAGCATCACCACCATAATAATGATGATAATGATCATCATCATCATCATGTGGTTTGGGCTTAAGGGCTCAGATGTCCACCTTTATGCACACACGTGCGTTGTCTTTTAGAGGCTAAATAAGCCAAGTTGGTAATGTTTATGAGCGATGGATGGTGAACTTAGCAGCTCTCACGCTGTGCCTGTGTGTGTCGTTGCGTTATCTCTCCGTTTTTATCTGTGTGTGTTTTAATTATAATGATACATATTTGAGAGAATAATTTTGCTTCCTTAGCCAGCTTCAAATGTTGGTATTTGGAATCACCGTGTCTTTTTTGCACGATGGACCCGTCAGCAGACACTGAGATTATCTCATATTAACTGCATGTAACGCGTGTTTTTTCCCAGCTTAAGGAGTACAAAGTAGTGGGGCGTCTCCTGCCCTCGGCCAAGAACCCTGCCCCTCCGCTCTACCGCATGAGGATCTTCGCTCCCAATCATGTGGTGGCCAAGTCTCGCTTTTGGTATTTTGTCTCTCAGCTGAGGAAGATGAAGAAGGCCTCTGGGGAGACCGTCTATTGTGGAGCGGTGAGGACTTGTTTGGTTGGACAAACGCGCACGCACGCACGCAGCTCTCTGGTCCGCTTCAATAATGCGTTCCGGCTGCGTTCGTCGTTACGCTTAACGTTTCCGAGACGATGCGTGTGTGCGCTGAGAGAGAGCGAGACGACTCGCGTTAAGTGCTAGCTGCTGAGAAATGTCTTTTAATGAGATTGCATATTTGTACCTTGTACGCCTTGTGAACGCACCGTGTTTCCCGCAGGTGCACGAAAAGACTCCGCTGAAGGTGAAAAACTTTGGCATCTGGCTGCGCTACGACTCCCGCAGCGGTACCCACAACATGTACAGGGAGTATAGGGATCTGAGCACCTCTGGGGCTGTAACTCAGTGCTGTAAGTACCTTGGCACATTCAGTGAAGCATTAACTCTAACCGGACTGCAGCGTTTTGACTCAATCTCATATAATATAACTGCTTCCTGAACTCGCTGTTAATCTTAACTTTGGGCCACAGGCAGCACACCTTTTAACTTTGGTTACCTGAGTGGTGCGAGGAATCTGGGTTTGATCTTTGATGTTCACTCTATGTGCAGTTTGCATGTTCTCCCTGTGCCTGCCTGGGTTTCCACCAGGTGCTCTGGTTTCCTCCCACAATTCAGGTGGATTGGTGACTAAATAGTCCATATTGTGTAAATGGGTAAGTGAGTGTGGGCATGTGTGGCTACCCTGCGATGGACTGCTGTCCCATCCATGGTGTACCCACCTTCAGCCTTATACCCAGTCCTTCTGGAATAGGGTCTGGATCACTGTGACCCTCCTCATGACATTGAGTGGTTCTTCGTTACTAGTTGCTCCTTTCCAACTTTTTGCAGCGTACAGACCTCAGTCAGGGTATGTCAGATCTGTTCAATTCAATTCAACAGTTGCTTAAAGCTGATTTAGAAACACGACCAACATGAAAAATTTCTAGGGCCAAAAGAACTGCTAATAAAGAAATGAAAGAGATACAACCACTTGAATTCAGCAAGCAAAGTGTAAACCACGTAGGGACGGAAAAGTGTTCCTCAGAACAGGACTGAAAGAAATGTTGCTGTGCCAGTTTCCTCTCAAAATGGAAGAATCTGTGTGTTGAGTATAAATATCGACGGGGTTTCCACGTACTTACGTCTTTATCTGTTACAATGAAGAGTGGTGTGTCAAACTGTCTGCGATTTAAAAACGGCAACTTCCTCCTTTATTGTAGAAATGCATGAAATTGCGTTTTATAAAGAACATATATAAACAGTTAATCTTTGCTAAACAGGCGTTTGTGTGACAAAGGCACATTGAACACATTAGTCATGGGGTGGCACCAACTGGATTGACAGCGTCTATTTAGAGCCCACATTTACTATACTCAAGGAAACCCTATCCTGAAGAAGAAACTGAAGGCCTGGCCTGGAAAGATTTTAATGACGTTGCCTTTTGAGTCCACGAAAGGATAAAACCGCAGCAGGAGTAGCAAAATTGGAAGATTTAAGATCTAACACAAAGACACAGAATTTCGGACAACAAACTAAATCTCACATCCAAAACCCACAGCTCAGTCACAGCTGTTCTTGTAAAAAAAAAAAAAAAAAGGTGTTCAATTGGTTGGAGAAGGTGGACCTTTTGTGTATGTGACAAATAAAAACTTGAACTATTGCTGGTTTTGAAATTTTCCCCGGTTGCACCTGCTTCTTTGGGAGATTTTTTGTGCGTGGCTTATGGCTTCCACAGTGTAAAAAAAAAAAAAAAAAGTGTTTTTATTTAAAAGAATGCCAAAAGTTCTGTTTACGTGGGCACTGGCTCTCTTGCTTAATGCTGTTCAAACGAACCCTAATTTGAAAATGGATACCACAGGTTTTTTTTGTTCACTTCAGTTCAAGCGTATATCTCTAGTGTTCTGAGTTGTCAGTTTTTATGGCTAGCAAGTTTTACATGGTTGAAATAATACTGACTTACCAAAAAGAAATTCAACATACCATTGAATCAATGTTAAAAATATAGCCAAGACATCATGAGTAATGTTGAAAACGGCTGTTACTGCTCAGTGCATCTTATTGCCATAAATAGGTTAAAATGGACGAAAGAACAGTCGTAGGATGGTGAATGACTGGAAGGAATCCAGATTTATTTTTCCGACTTAATTTTGATGGCCTGTAATATGTGTTAAGACCCTTTGGGTGTAACCCTTCTGTTCTAGTCCTGAGACTATGTTTGCATATAAACATTGGGAAATTTGGATAGAAATCCAGTGTTTGATATTTTTATATTCATTAAAAGGATTTTGATTTTCCTCAGACCGGGATATGGGAGCGCGTCACCGTGCTCGTGCTCATGCCATCCAGATCATGAAGGTCCAGGAGATTGCTGCCAACAAGTGTCGCAGACCTGCCATCAAGCAGTTCCACGTAAGTGGCATCAGATTTATGTTTATATTGACACTCATGCACCTGGCTTGTTAGTCTCCAAAGTAGCTGTGGCTCTCATAACAGATAAAGGGTTTACAGACATGCATGATTCTTGAAGCACAGCTTGTATCACCATTGTCATAAACCACATATTCAAGAGCTACATGTAGAACTGGTGCAGTCAGTAAGTTCTAAGACTGGCTGCTGTGGTTTCTAACCATGAGCACGTGCCATGTCACGGTACAGCAGTATCACACGATGCCCTAGGCAAACATTGCTAAAGGGATTGATTTTAAAAAGCAGTAACTAATTGAGGTGTCAGGAGCTTGGAAGGGAAATGGAGTCCAGAAGATGCCCTTGAATCCTAGAAGGGATTCAGCAGTTCTGAGGGGCATAGGACATTTGTTCCACCACATTGGGGTTAAAATTGAGAACCATTGGTCTAGGCCTTGGGCCCCTTATGAGTGGGACTAGCTGGCAACCAAAAGTGGAGGAGCACAGCATTCCTGCTGAGGTGTAGGGGTGGATCAGCTTTTGTGGGTACCTGGTGATAGACCATAACCAGTGCTGAACTTGATGTGGGCGGCTCCAAGAAGCGGATGGAGAGGGATGAGGGTGTAGAGATGTGGGAATGCCGTGGCAGGTTAATCACAACTCATTTTGTAGCTTTCTGTAACGGGTGAAGTTGTAGTTCTCCAGTGTCTAATGTACTGTCTAAAGGCACCGAACTTCCATCTTGCTAAATGCACTAGT
The DNA here is from genome assembly GCF_900964775.1 of Scleropages formosus. Taxonomy (NCBI): domain Eukaryota; kingdom Metazoa; phylum Chordata; class Actinopteri; order Osteoglossiformes; family Osteoglossidae; genus Scleropages; species Scleropages formosus. The sequence goes on from NC_041810.1 coordinate 8,547,630, forward strand.
ACCTGTTGCTTAGTTATTTCTGCTCTACCAGATGATTAATGCTGTACTTCCAGTTTCAAAAGCATTATCTATAGTCGTGGCTATTTTCAATATCGATTACTTTTTCCTTTTTGTTGAGTGAACTTGTGTGCGTTCAAAAAACTTTATCGTTGCTGATGATTTGTTGCCTAGGCGACATCTTTTGTGATTTAAAGGTTTGCATATTTACAAACTGTTGTTTTTACTTTCACACCTTAGGTTTTGCACCGTGTACTAGATTTGTACATTAGGGTTAAACTTAAGCAGATTTAAATCTGTTACCTTCATATTACAGTTCAGTGGCATTAAAGTGCTCTAAATGTATGTGCTTTATTGTTCATAAGTTACTCTAAATGTTTTCCTTATTGCTGGATTTTGAGCAAGTGTTTAAGTACATTATTTCATACTGTACTGTGTAGAGGTGGAAATTGCCATTGTCTCCGTTTCTTATGAGTAAAGTCTTTCTCTCTAGGACTCCAAGATCAAGTTCCCGTTGCCACACAGAGTCCTGCGCCGTCAACACAAGCCCCGGTTCACCACCAAGAGACCCAACACCTTTTTCTAAAAAAAAAAAAAAACAAAAGTGTCAGCCCTTTTCAAAATGTGCTGCAGAATAATAAAAAAAAAACTTGTTTTGATTCTTTAGAGGTGAAAATGTGTTTGGCATATGTATCAATTTAAAGCAAACCCAACGGGGCAGATTTTCAAATAAAGCAGTAAAAACGATACTAATGTAATACCTTCAGAGTGGATTAGAGAACTCGGTGAAGGACATGTGCTGTAAATGCCAGTGGGTAAAGGAGGCAGCAGTAAAACAAGCTGTACAAAGTGCTGTTAAACCAGAGCACTTTAACAAAGCTGGGGAAATTTTGTCTTGAAAATGGATATCATTCCCCTGTCTTACAAAAATATAAGAGGTTCTTAAAAGACTGAAACACCAGCACTCTGCCACTCATCTTCCTGCCCTCCGCCGTTCTGTTCCCTGCAGATGCTGTATCTGACAGACTGAGACTCTGCTTTCCAAGCACTGCTCCCTTGTGCTCTGCCCTCCTCTCGTAACGGACCATTTATCGGCTCCGCGCTGCTTTCACACCTTCCGAACCGCGACCGTTCATATCGCGTGCTTCTCCCGGGCAAGGTGGGGTCTCCTCTCCGTCCATGTAGTCAGTCACGTACCGTTGGTAAGAAATAGGTCGGAAAAAGGCGAAGCAGCACGCGAGACACAAACGTTTCTGCGCAAGTTCGGACGACTCTGTCCGTGAGCTCATGTCACGCGCAGCGTGTCCGGCGCGCGGTAGGAGTGAGACTCGCAGGAGGAAAAGAACACGGGCTGAGGATCGCGATGGCAAAGAGCGACTGAGATTTAAAAGATGCGAATGTTGTCGACGGACAGCGAAGCGACTCGAGAAAAACGTGATGAAACAAAAAAGCTGGAGAGAAAGGGTCGGCGAACGGGAGCCGTTTGGAAACGGACGGTTCCGTCGGCTCGGGTGGCGCCAGGAGCAGCTTTTGCCTTTTTCTTCACGCGCAGCTCGACCCGGTCGTAGACGAGGAAGAAAGCGCCCCCAGGAAGGATGGATGAGCGGGCTGAAAACAGTGCAGCGCACAAGTGAGCGAGAGGCCAACAACATTTTCTTCATCCAAATGGACCACAGAACGCTTTATTGGGCCCGTTCAAGATACATATAGGTAGCGTCGCGATGCGTACAGTCCGTTACAGGTGTACAGTATAGAAAAGTGCATCATTGTCAGAAAAAATCCAGTCAGCAGCACCGTGAAACATTAATACAATAAATAACCATTGAAAGAAAATAAATTATTGCTATTCTGCCATTTCCAATTGTCGTGCTCCTCACCAAGAGTGAAAGTGACGCTTCGCAGAGCGTGGAATCATGCTTGACTATTTTCGCTACCCAGCTGCGTCATGCACTGTATGTACAGACAATAAATATCGTTCTCCGAAGTACATGCGACACGAATCGTTCGGCGTCTTGTTACCGCGTCTGTGGGGATCCGCGAGGAGACGAGTCGGCGGGTACGTTTCCTCACGTGGCTCGACAACGCACGCGTCGAATTGCGTCCGCCGTTTCCGCGGCGACGCCTGCCCTCCTAACGCCGCTCGCGCATCTCGTCGGCACGCCGACGGCGTCCTAGCGCGGCGCCCCCCGCGGCCTGCCGTGCGGCCCCCGCTCCGGGCACGGGCCCCTCTCGCGCCCCGGGAGCCCGAGGGACCGGAGCCTCGGCAGCCTCGGCTTCCTCTTGTCGCAGTCGCGCCGCTTGCCGGAGCGCCCCTTCCTCTTCCTCCCGCTCGCCGTCTTCGGCGCCGGCACCTTGTACGTCTGCAACTTGTCGGTCTCCTGCGGCAGGTTAGTGCCCCCGCCACCCTCCTCCTCATCCTCCTCATCCTCATCCTCCTCCTCCTCCTGCAGAGGGAAGCCCCTCGGGTACGTTTTCGTGCTGCCGGTGGGCTTGGGCTGGAGGCTGCTAGTGATGCTCGAGCTCGCGATGCCGCCGCTGCTGCTGCTGCTGCTGCTGCTGCTGCTGAAGCCGCTCTGGATGGGAAGGTCCCGCTCCTCCGCCGTGTGCAGGCCGTGCAGCAGCTCCTGAAGCCACACGTGCCGTTTGAAGTCGTGCAGCGCGCGGCCCTTGTCGTGCATCAGCTGAGCGTGAGTGACGGTGCGCTTCCTGCGGTGGGCAGAGCAGCGGCGACACCTTGTAGGAACAGCGTTCGCTCGAGCTGTGGAGCACAAGTCTCTTCTATCTAGTTCAGCGTCATTTGCCCAAAGCAATAAGGGAACCTCAGCTCACTTAACTTTCTACAGTTTGCTTGTATTTATTTTGCAGACGCTTTTCTCCAAACTTACTTCCAATGAACTCTACGTAGTGTTACCATCAGCCCACACTCCTTATTCACCGCAGTGACTTACGCTGCCAGATACACTACTTACACTGGGTCACTCATTCGTACATAGTGGAACACGCGGACACGCTACGGGGGAACCTGAACAGCATGTTTTTTGGACTGTGGGAGGAAACCAGAGCACCCAAAGACTTACACTGCTAGATACACTACTTTACAAATGGTCACTCATCCATACATCAGTAGAACACACATACGCTCTCTCTATCTGTCACTCACACACTGTGGGGGAACCTGAACAGCATGTCTTTGGACTGTGGGAGGAAACCAGAGCACCCAGAGGAAACCATGCAAGTTCCACGCAAGCTGGGGGGGGGGGGGTGGAACCCATGTCCTGTCGCACCCCCCCGGCGCTGTGCCGTCCGACAGTTTGAGCTCGGGTAAACCTAGTAAAGTGTTCTGAAGAAGACGGAACAAGTGCGAGCGGCGGAGCTGCTACAGGTGCAGCAGGGATGTGTCTCGCTCTCGGCTCTCGGCTCTCGCCGCCCCACCGGGTGAGATTTTACTACGCTGCTCTTGCGCCGTACTGCGGTAAGTAAAGCAAGTGCTCGTCACACTAGTTTTGGAAAGTAATTGCAGACGTTGGGCACGAACATAATTTGCGCTCGTTCGCTCGCTCGCTCAGTCGAGGCAAATCAAATGCAAATGGTCCATCTCGAACGGTGAAATACATACAGTCCGAAACCCCGCCGGCGCCACTGACCCTCACAGCTGTCACAGCACCGCAGCGTTTACGCTTCTCTCTTCAAACCCTGTGGAAATATCATCATGTCCCGTCATTTTCAACAACGTCTCGTCTGCTACATCTCCGAGTCCGACACGAGTCGCGTCGTCTTCGGCACGGGGGGGGGAAAGTGCGTTCGAGGTCACGTGGTCCGAGCTCAAGAAAGCAGAGCGAGGTATCGGTATCGCGTTTGCGGGCAACGGCGAACGAATCCGGCCCAGGGATGAAAAATCGTGACGTTCGACACCTTTCTTTCGCCCGGCCGCTTCCTAGCGGGGCCCGAAACCCTGGAGTCGCGAACCAACGCTGGCAACGGGTGGCCGAGCAACGCGTGCCGCCGCCTTCGCTTCGGTTTCGCCCGTCGTCTCGCTCGTCCGCTTTGCCCTCCGGTCCGAGGAGGCGCGTCAATGAATCGGTGAATGAATGCGGGCTGTGTGCGGGATTGCCCCCGTGACTATAAATAAAGTGATAAATAAAGACCGGTCCGTATGAATTAATCGAGTAGCAAAGCAAATAATATGAACTTTCTTTCTTCAACACTCCTCGCTCGCCCATCAGAATCTGCAGCGTCGGCAAATGGAGCGACGACGTACCTGCTCGGCAGATGATGCTCCTGCCAATATTATAAGCAACATCATGCGAAAGAAATGCAGCATCATCGCCATATATTATCGTTTCCTTCATTTCCATACTATTTGGAAAGCAATACAACTTCAAGAAGTGTTCGAGCGAGCCGGCCGACATGCAGGTTGTCGCTCGGACAAGCTGGAAGGCAGGGAGCACCGCGTGGCGGCAGGTTCGATCCCTCCGCCGAGGGCTGCGTTCCAGTCCCCGAAAAACCGAGAGGGGGCTCGGCTCTGGAAGGAGCGCGCCGTCGGAGACGTGAGGGAAAGGCCCGGCGCCACCCGGGGAACGCCTCTCCTGGAGCCGAACCCGCCTCCGTCTGCTCTTCCTCTCTGCGCTCTTTTCTACCGGAACACCAGGGGTCGCATCCCCTCGCACCGCTCTCATTCCTAGCAAAGCGCAACTCTGGAAATAGTAAACCTGCTGCTCTTCGCCACCTAGGGAGGAAATGGCGAGTTTCTGAAGGCCCCTTTAGTTTGTTCGCCCTCCAGCTGCAGGCGCTTCGAACGTCTTATTTGTTCGTGGTGGCCGGCGCTCGCTTCTTGCACGCTGCTTTTAGTTAAGTGGCGCAGCAGGAAGTGCAGGTGCTTCACAGAGCTTCGCAGAGCTGTTGAGCAGAGCTTTCATTCCCGGTCGGTCAGTCAGAGAGGGGTTTGCACGTTCTCCTCGTGTCCGTGCGCGTTTCCTCTGGGTGCTCTGGTTTCCTACCACAGTCCAGAGACGCGGATTTCGGGTGAACTGTGGCTCTTAGCCGCCCATTGCACGCGTGTGGTAAAATACAGTAAGTAGGTGCGCGTGATACCGAAGAGCTGGCTGCTCGTGAACGGTGACGTGAAAAGTGGATGCGTTGCGGTATTGTGTCCGATGTGACAAACATGAGCGTTTGGTCACGTCCCCTTAGTCAGTGTTTCCGAGAAAAAGATGCACTTCTTACATTTTTCCAGAAACATCTAAAGTCAGTACCCTGGTCTGGGGTTCGAGCCCTGCGCGGGGTGCCTTGCGATGGACCGGCGTCCCGTCCCGGGTGTGTCCCCTGCCCCTCCGGCCTTATGCCCTGTGTTGCCGGGTTGGGCTCCGGCTCGCTGCGACCCCGCTGGAGACAAGCGGTTGTTGGTGATGGATGGATGGATGGATGGATGGATGGATGGATGGATGGATGGATAGATAATAACAGCTCTGCGTTTGCACAATTTACATACGTAGTTTCTGTGGGTTTCCTCTGGGCGCTCTGGTTTCTTCCCACACTCTGAAGTCATGCAACTGGTGATGCTACATTTGCGCTGTGTTTCAATGGATGAGCAAGTGTGTGCATGTGTGGCTGCTCTAGGATGGACTGACATCCTGTCCAGGGTGTCCCCCTCAGCCTCAGGATAGGCTCTGGACCTCTGCAAGCATGTCCAGGGTAAGTGGTGAGTGTACCGCAGTACATAGCAGTGTAAATATTACGTAGTATTTCTGCCCTTGTCCTCGTGCTAAGGGAGAAAGTGACGTTTCCCATCACCTTCTTCTGTGCACGTCTGAGAGGCGCAAACACGGGCAGGAACTCGGGAACCTCGAGCGGGGTTCGAAGCCCACGCGCGCCAGGTGGCGCCTGCATCGCCTGTCGTGCCACCGCATCCCTAGCAGCTGTCGTTCGTGCTTTTATTGGCGCAAAGCTCCCAGACTGTGACTTATGCTGCGTTACTCATGTCCTGGTGTCCAACACCATCGCCTTCAGTCACTTTCACTTGTCTGCACCACGGTGTCAAACTCTCAATCGTTTGCTGAGACTCACTTTTTTCTCTCTTTTCACCAGTTTCACAACAAATCCCGTTCTTCCGTCTCTCTTGTCTCGACAGTCTAATGGCTCGTAGGTGTATTTGAGTGCAGCAAGGTGATGAAGGAGAATGAAGGACCCGCCGGTACAAAAGAGGCGCATTCAAAGTGCGCTTTGAAGCGTCACCGAGACGCACAGCAGACCCATGTGCTCCCAGCTCGTGCGCAATATGCACAATATGAGTGTCGGTCGGCACAAAACGTCCCTCCACGTATCTTTCCGCTAAAACACATCGCTGCGTCGAGGAGCGATGCGCTCGAACAGAAAAGCCCCGTCGAGGCGTTCGAGGCTATCGATGCTGTAGCACATCTCTCCGCACTTACCGCTGCACCTCGAACACTTTCCCAAGTGGGACAGTGAAGCCCAAAAGCGAGCGTGTTCAGAAATAAAAACAAACTCAATTTGTTCTCTATTCCTCTTTCTGATTTTCACACATTTCCATTTCATCGCGGTCCGTGACGTAAAACTCTCGCCCTGCTTTAGTGTTGAACTTTCCCTCCGTCTGCTGTTCAGCTGTGCTGCTTCTCCTTGTTTCAAAGCAAAGTACAGGATGATGGGCCCCTAAATAATAAGCATCCCATAATAATGGCCAATGCATTTCGAGGGGAAACGTACATTTTTCAGGAGGATTTCCGGCTGATGCCCGAAAGAAAGGTCAGCTGAAGTGATACAATATAACACAATACATTTGAACAAAGGAAAGGCATTAAGTACGAATGAAACTGCGGGAGGATGAAGTTGTCTGTAATAAAGCTTTGCAAAAATTATTTAGCATCTGTGAGTGTACACACACACACTTTCAGAACCGCTTGTCCCATACGGGGTCGCGGAGCCTAACCCGGCAACGCAGGGCGTGAGAACACACCCAGGACGGGATGCCAGTCCATCGCAAGGCACCCCAAGCGGGACTCGAACCCCAGACCCACCGGAGAGCAGGACCCGGTCCAACCCACTGTGCCACCGCACCACCCTCTGCGAGCGTTTTTTGCAAAAATAAATTCACAGGTACTAAAGTGAACTGTATCGATCCGCACAGCCACGTGTCTCGTTGGGAAGGAAATTCTCTTCCTCCTCTTGTCTTTGGGTATCATGTGTCATGATGATGTAACATCACAATACCGAATATGACTGGACACGGCAGTAATATGACGAAGCCGATGTTAGCGAGTCGTTATTTTTTCGACAGCACCGGAATAACCCGTTCAACCGTCAAAAGGCTCCTTCGTTCGACTACAGAACCACGGAGTGAAGAAAGAAGAAAAAGAAGAGCCGGCGTAAATGATGCGCTGCCGTAAGACTCACTCACGTTCGGCTAGTGAGAGAAGCGACCGGTTTCCCGTAGTGAGGCACCGGGGAACAGAGTAGGAAAATGGCAAAACCCCACTGTTGAAAGAAGCTTCTTGACGACAACATTCTGCAAGGAGGGAACAAAATGTCACGTTACTCATCGAGAGTCATAAGAGTAAAAAGCATGTTTGCGTTCCTTCCGATTTCACTCATTACTGATTTATTACTAGAATTGATGCCTGAGGCCAGTCGATCAGCTGCGAAAGTTTCAGAGGAATGAATGAATTCAGGTATACAGTATAAAGAGTATATGCTGTATATAGTGTATACATACTGTATATATATGTATATTAATTCATAATCAGGTAGCATATAGAGTACATACTGTATATAGTGAATATATGAGCGTACGGAGGAAGTATTGAGTGTATCGAGTGGACAGGGAGCACGGGAAGAGGAACGTCCACACTGGACTGCTCTTAACCGTGTAGTAAATAACTTAGAGCCGATCATATAAGCATGGAAATGCATAAATAAGTGACTGGTGAAAATGCTCTGACACATAGAATCTCGTACCACGTTGTACCACGTTGTACCATGTTGTACCACGGCACTCCAGACAATATGAGCGCAGTGATTGATAAAGGGAACAAAGCCCACCGCATTTATCAGGAAAGGAAAAGTGCGGATGTATGACACGCAGCAAGAAGCCGAATCGTACGAGACGTGCGGCCAAAGAAGAAAGTGAGCAGAAGGAAGAAGAAGGAGGCAAAAACCCTACTTTTCCACAGCGGACGCTTGGTTTGTTCTCTCCTGCGGCTCCTGTAAGAGAAAATGCCTGCATCAGTCCCCGGGGTGACATGGGGCGCAAGAAGAGTGCTGAAGGTCACTCCAGGTCATTATTCCCCTGCACAAATAAATCAAGGTGATTTCATGCATAGATCAGTGCGGGAAAAAGCGCAGAGCAATAAATCCAAGGTCGTTTCTCCCCTCGTCTCCAGACGCGTGAAGGAAGCCACTTACCGTCCCGAAAGCTCCCGGGAGAAAAGCGGCGAGAGAGCACGGAAAAACGAGTAGGTCTCCAGCCGAGGTTTCCCTTCTCGTCCGCGCGCGCGCCTCGGGTGGGGGGAGCGAGCGGGGCGTGCGGCGGCAGCAGTTCGCCGGCGGGACTTGCGGCTCCGGCAGCCGGAGCAGTTGTCATGGGGAGGCTCGGAGCGCCGCTCTGCGCTCGGCCCCGGTGCCAGGAGCCTTATGAAACGGAGCCCGCAGCTGCCCCCGGCCTCTCGCTCGACTGCCGAGAGGCAGCGGCGGCAGGAAGGTGGCGCCCAAGGGGCACCCGGCAGCAGCGTGCGGGAGGGGGTCGGCCGAGCGGGGCTTCGGGGGGGCGCGGGAGGGCTCGCGTCGAGGGGGCCGACGTGGGCACGGCGACGCGGCCTCAGGTGCGCGATGTTCCCTGGAACGAAGGTTCAGTGAAAGGCTGGCTGATGAGCCCCTGCGAGTAGGAGACGCTTGCGAGACTGAGGCTCTACAGCCCTTTCGCTGACAAGTCGCTGCTGTGTTTTTAGAAGGTTCCGCACATATTTTCTCCCCAAGTCACCTGTGTATCATAAGTGGAGGACAGAACTTTCTGGAGCTCATGTGTTTATGCAGCTGCAAAGGGTCAACACTGACTCGGCAGCGCTTGGCCGCAACAACGGGACCACACGTGCAGCAGAGCACGGTTACGACTTTTACCGTGGTATCTTTGGACTTGTATCTGCGGCTACGTTTTTCATCTTCAGTAGCAATGAGCTACTTTCTATTTCATTGTATTTAAAGAGAATATTACCGGTGATGAGTTTTGCTCATATACGAGTGAAGCTGCCTTATAGCACCAGTTTGTATAATACTTCAGCGGGAGACGGTAAGTGCGGTACAGTACGGTACAGTAAGTATTTCACGGCAAAAACAGCACGAAAATGTAAAAGTGAAAACGTTTCCCTTGGATTTACAGTAAAGTGGGACTGGCACTGACGGGTCCTCCAGCTTCCGTTGGATCTGAGCAGTGATCCATCAGTGACCCATGAGTGACCCCGGAGGGGGTGGGGGTGGGGGGGGGGGTCTTCGCACTGCGAAATCCTCGCTCTTTGTGTCCCGCAGACTACAGTTATTTCTGCCTCACAGGACTTGTGTTTGGGAACACGCGTCACGCGTGTGCGTGCATTTGTTGTCTGGGAATGAAACAAGTACTTATTTTCAAGTACTTACAAGTACTAACGATCAACACGATCCTCTGAGACGCAGAGGTACCGAGTTCTCCTGCTGGGAGTCGTCCAGGACTCACCTGCTTCTCCGTGGTCCAACTTGAGGGTGCTGTGATTCTCCAATGTTTCACCGGTGTTTCTGCTCCCGTCGTTCAAAGTTACACTGTTTTTACTCCACGGAGGTGCGCGCTCCTCCACCTTATGTGCGTTCCCTCATTTCTGTCGAATAGACAATTTAACGAGCGTGAAAACTTCGTCTTGTCATGATGACTAATGTAGCACATCAATGATCACCTTCCCCTTGAACAGCTGTAACTTCTTCTTGTAAGACAAATAGTAAGAAAATAAGATAAATATCAAAGCGCCTCGTTCTTTTCTCCTGTCGTATTTAAACTTACGGATGGAATCCAAATATTGGAGTCCAGCAATGTGCTCAAAAGAGTTAAAATCATAAAATATAATTAATTTCATTTCTGGGAAATCCCATTACACGCTGTACAGGAGAAGTTCCCTCATTCTAATCTTGGCCCAAATCTCCAGGGTCTCCGGAGACTGTTTGCTTTAGATTTTCATCACGTTGATTCGTGGCCAGAAGTCGGCAGAAAAATGTGCCAACGTGAAGGGGAAGATCTACTGAATGATTTTTGACTGAAAATATCGATTTTTTTAAAATCTATTTTCAGTTTCTGCTTTGGGCGATAGCTGAACAAATATGGAAACACAAAGAGAATATTATTCATTTACTTTCAGAACTGATTATAAAGACTTTTCACCTATAAGGCAATAAATGGCATCGCTCCAGCTTACCTGCGTGAGATTATTCATTTTTATGTTCCAGAACTCTGAATGTTGCATGATGGTTACCTTAAAGTACCTGGGATCAAGACGATCTCAGTAGGAGGGCTTTCCTTTAGCCACAGAGCGCCTACATTTTGGAACGGTCTGCCAGTAACTGTCAAGAATGCCCCATCTGTCTCAGCCTTTAAATCCAGGCTTAAGACTTATGCGTTGGCTCCGGCACATCCACGACTGATGTAATTTCTGTTTGCTCTGTTGTTTTTTGTAAGCGTATAAAACTCTGTAATCTCTTCTTGTCATCAGTTACTAACCATTTCTTTCTTGTCGAGGATTTTCACTTCCGTTTCTCCTGAGAGTTTTTGTCCCTTTGCTCCGTGGCGAAGCAATGAGTCACTCATTCACACAGTACTCTTCCTCTCCGTTACTCACGCTGCGGGTGATGTAGAGCCGCCGATCCACGGAAACGCCGTGTCTTTGGACCGTAGGAGGAAACACACACGGACACAGGGAGAACATACACACTCCGCACACAGCGAATGGGGACCGAACCCACATCCCCTCCTATCGGCCGGGCTCTGCTCACGCTTCTTTGGGCACTTTTAAAACCTTTGGAGAGCGTTTGTGGAAAAATTTAGGTGCGTCCATAATATTTTTGGTCTAATTTCAAATAATGGGATAAGACCTCCAAGGGTAGACTGACTGTATTCACGAACAACTTAGCTCCATTTACAGAAGCACACCCTGCAAGCGCACCGGTTTTCAAAGGGCCTGTAGTTCCTCGCTGTTCACGTGACAGAAGACCTCTTGCGGTCCCTTAACGCCTCGGAAAGCGCAGCGACGTCTCTTCTTTCTAAGGCTCAGGCTGAAGAGAGTCAACCGCCCCCCCGAGCTGCTAATTTCTACGAGCGGTTTACTCGAGAGCCTCCGAATGTACCGCATCACGCCATGGTGCGATAACCGCTCCCGTTCACACTGGACCGCCCTGCAACCTCTTCTCGAGACCGCTCGGCGCATCCTCAGATAGAGGACGTTTATTCAGCCACTGCTCGCACGGCGCAACCGGCATCATTTCATTGACATTTACTCCTTTAGCAGTCGCTTTTCTTCAAAGCGACGCCCGTCTCCAAGGACAAGAGACAAAGTGCGTTCGAGTCGCAAAAGGAGACATTTGAATGCACACACGTGGTTCTTGGGTTCGGTCCACTTGTTACGTAGCGTACGGTCCTACGGTACAATCAAGCGGTGCACTTCACGCAAGCGGCCGCCCGGTGACCGTGACAGCTACCGGTGCAGCGGTTAGAGCTGCTGCCTTTGGACCCACAGGTTGCAGGTTTGAGCCTCACCTCCAGCTGTAGTACCCTTGAGTGAGGTACTCACCCTAAATTGTTCCCATAAAATTACCCAGCTGTACAAATAGGTAAATAGTTGTAACCTCAACACTGTAAGGTTGCTTTGGAAAAAAGCATCAGGTAAGTAGCTGTATGTGGGCTTTTTTTAAACTTGTTCAACAGGTAAAACGAACATGTTTATCATGAAGGGAGAAGGCTGCAACACGTTCATTTGCGTTTCACTGTATTTTCTCTCCTTGCGATGGACTGGCGTCCCGTCCTGGGTGAGTCCCCTCCCCCTCCGGCCTTACGCCCTGTGTTGCCGGGTTGGGCTCCGGCTCCCCGTGACCCCGTATGGGACAAGCGGTTCAGACAACGTGTGTGTGTGTGTGTGTGTGTGTATTTTATCTTCTTCTTTATTAAAGTTAAAAAACTTCAAAATTGAAAAAACAAAATCTCATCCACATCATACATCACTAAAATCTCTCATCATAGACATGGCAGAAATTATTCAGTCATCTGGACATAAAGTCATACTTCCAAATATGGAAAGTGAAAAACATCAGAGATGAAAAGCAATTATAATTAATCACAATCAGAATAAAACTTTGACTTTTTAACCCTGTACCTTTAAAAGTGTTTTGAGAAAAACGGTAACAAATTGCCGTTTACCCATATGTAGCCAAGCATTATCTGAACATGAACATTGCAACACGACTCAGTCGTTTTCAGTGACATTAAAGCACACAAACCTTCATCCAACACAGTAAACAGACACATAAAATATTAAATATCAAATGATATTAAAAGTTTTAGAATCAACATTGAAACAATTTCTCCAAACAAAAATCTCCCTCCCGCTATTCAGCCGGTGCCCCCGCTGTATGGTGGGTCTGGGGTTCGAGTCCCACCTAGGGTGCCCTGCGATGGACTGGCGTCCCGTCCCGTCCCGTCCCGTCCCGTCCAGGGTGCGTCTCCCCCCCTCGGCCCCGCGCCAGGCTCCGGTTCGCCATGACCCCGCCGCTTGGGACCAGCGGCCGCTCACGGTGGTCAAAGGGGCGGCTGGTGATACGGGGGGGGGGTATTCTGTGCCGAGCTGAGCCGGGTGTTACCTGCTGCGTAAGTTTGCAGTCGTGTTGATGTAGAAAAGTACATTTTGAGGGATCAAGGAGATCGGAATTAACGGAACTGAACTGAAACAATGGGGTCTTTGTGAGCTGCCCGCACAGAACTACTTTTCTCAGATTTCCGAAGCTCCTGTACAGCGAAGAGATTTCCTGCTGGCCTCCTATTCGCTCGAATACAGTTTTATTGTTGTGACAAATCAGAGGGAGCAGCTGCCAGCGAACACAGTGCCCAAGGTGATGGGAGAGCGAGAGAGGCTCGGCGTCGGGTCGGGACTCTATTTGTATCATCTCCCATTGTAGAAACGCTTGTGTGTAAACAGGCTTTATAGAAATCTTCTCCTCTCTCGCCTCCCTCACGCCGGGGGGTCGCGCCCCCCGCTATTATGCCAAGGAACTTCGATCGTACGGCTCTCGGGGGCCGCGGTGGGGTTACCGGGTCCTGCGGGTCTGGGGTTCGAGTCCCGCTCGGGGCGCCTTGCGACGGACTGGCGTCCTGCCCGGGGTGTGACCCTCCCCATCCAGCCTCGCCGGGTTAGGCTCCGGTTCGCAGCGATCCTGCTCGGGACAAGCGGTTTCGGCCAGTGTGTGTGTGTGTGTGTGTGTGTGTGTGTGTGTGTGTGTGGTTTGTGCAGTGTACTTTCCGTTTCCTCACTGCACAAGTTTTTTTGATGTAATGCGGTGTAAATCATCGCAAGCTTTTCACACTCCATGATTTCATTAAGGATCATGGAAATGTATCTATGAAAATATGGAGTTTAGTCTATTGAAACGCATGGCTTCTTTTCAACGATGAGACGCGGACGGCATCGCTGCCGCAACGAGGACCGAGGGAACGCGGCGATGAGAGAAAGGCGCCCGATTCCGGGATGTGCTTCTTCCCTCCGCCCGTCTCCTCCGGCAGAGCATCGGACTCCTGCATATTTTCTGTATTTGTTCACGCGACGCGAGACCCGCACGGCCCTCGGTTACCGTCATCGTGCTCGACGCTAGCGGAACGACGCGGTACGACGCTCGCTCGGAAAGACATTTTGCGCACCGATAACTTTCCCAAACCGTATGAAGAATCAAGCAAGCGCTGGAAGGGTCATGAAAGCGCAGCCTCTACAAATGGCCCCGGTGCACTTTTTCCGCTACTCCGCCTGCGTTTCGGTCGAGTCCGTTAATTGCTCGTCGTTATTTTCCTCGCGGGCTATTTATTTATTTCTTCTTGCCGTGGCTTATTGGGAGCGAAGGCGCCTCGGGGGAGCCGGCTCGGGGCCACGACGAGGCCCGCGGTCCCACGCGGGAGCGGGCTTCGATCCCCTAACGCCGCCGCTGCCGCTGCCGCTGCCGGTGCGCTCGGATATTCCGGAAGGCGAGCGGCGGGGTCCCCGCGCTCTCGTGCAGACCGGCCGCTCCGGGCAACACGGGGAGGCCGTGAAACGTGACCGTTTTGCCAGAAGTGAGTTAATTGCGTGACATTAATCAAAATCGGCACAAAATCCTACTGGCATTAATCAGAAGTCCTAGTAGAAAAGAGCCGAACGTTCGGAACGGTGTGGGGTTAACAACATTTTTTTAAATAATGCTTATGCTCTTATGTTCTTTATGCGGCCGCATTATTCCCACTTTCTATTTACGTGAGAGGTTTTCATCTCGACTCTCACAGTTCGTCTTCGTCTCCCGCGGACAATAAGCGCCGTTATTCTCGACGGCGAAGATTCAAAAGGGGAAAATAACAATTGGCATATTTCGCTCGCAGAAGAAAACACGAAGGATCGCCAGGAGTTCATATAAAGCAACAATTATGAAATCAAACGAAGGAAACGTGTGTAAGTGAGGATTTGTTTGCTCTTTGTACAGGAAAGCCGTTGCCCAACGTCGGGAAAATTAAGCCCCGGAGACTTTTCACGCAGAGTAATTGACTGGTGATTCATCGTGGGTTTTACTCAAGTGCTTATTTGAACAGCTCTACCGCGGTACCGCTGGGACTTCCCTCACTTCTGGCCTGGAAACACGTCCCTTTGAGGCCCGCGAACCGTTTATCCATTTTGTCTCTATAGTAAAAAAAAATATTTCACCTTCTTTTATTGAACTCAAAGACGTCGCGTACACACGGTGCGTCGCTCGCTCTGCCCTTTCCGTGTGGCCCCGGGGTGCCGGAGGAGCGTCGTTTCCTTTCGCCGCGTTACACATTGTTTCGCGCACCGTGTTACCGTACTGTACCGCCTGCATGAGGCCCCGGTGACGATAAAGCCTCTCTTGACCCTTGACGTTGTATCTCACGGTTGAGCGTTTCTCGATGTAACTTTATGTCTTTCGGACGTGTCCATCCTGCCGCTCGCTCTATCGCAGCTCCGGAAACTTCTCTCGGACGGCAAGTATTCGGACGTTCGGCACAAACTGATGCGGTTTCCCGGCCCGTAGTCCTTCGCCGTACCTCGCATCGGCCACCCGGTGGGCCTCCCTTGTCGGGACTCTTTCTGGGGAGCTTCGCATGACAGTTGCTGCCTTGGGACCCCAAGGTCGCAGGTTCGATAAAACCTGGTATGCACGCGCGCGCGCGCGCACACATTTTCTGAACCGCTCGTCCCATACGGTGTCGCGGGGAACCGGAGCCTAACCCGGCAACACAGGGCGTGGGGCCGGAGGGGGAGGGGACGCACCCAGGATGGGACGCCGCTCCGTCGCAAGGCACCCCAAGCGGGACTCGAACCCACTGCGCCATCGTGCCCCCCTACCTGGGATACAACTACAGTAAATTAAAAATACACTGAATGAAATGCATCCAGTAAAGCTCCATCCCACCGTACCCCCCACCAAAGTCCGCATTTCTATTCTTCCTGAGCGCGGTTGGCTGTCAACTAAAAGTGGAAATGTTTGTATCTCCAAAAGTTCCCAACTCAGATGTTCACTTGAAGTGCAAGTTTCTATGTACAGGATGAGCGGCGCCGAACTGACACGAGTTGCCATGATCCCGGAGTCGCTGCAGCGGCTTTCGTCTCGCGTCCTCCGCCATCGTCTGAGCTCTATACGTAACGAGCCGACCGAGGAAAAGCGCTCCGTCTCACGTCGGACGGTTCGTGCCACGTGTGGGATCCTCCTTATGCCTCCTCAGCGTGGCGAACACGGAAGAGTCCCGGCATCGCCGCTCAGCGGAAGCAAGGTACCGGAGCGCATCGCGAGCGCCGCCCCCCCCCGGCTCTCGGCCGCGTCTCGGACGGACCCCGCGCGGACGAACCGCACGGGTTTCCCTCTAGACCAGGGAGCCGGGGTAGGCGGGCTGTTGTGGTTCTTGAGGCCTGCCGGGGATTAGGTTGCTGGGTCTCCTCCGTGCCCACAACCCCACAGAAATATTTGGATTAGTCTGCTATTTTTTTGTATCTGCACATACGTACTGTATATATAATAAGCGTACTGTCATTTGTACACACTGCGGCTATAGACGACCTCCGAAACCCTTGCTTGCGCCTCCCGCAGACAGTAAAAGTAATAAATACTGTACCAGCTATGCAATAAATAAATTGACGGGCACTAAACACAACAGCAAGAAACACACACACCGAACATAGCGCTGAAACATTGCATACAAGAAGACAACACGCACAGACACGCACGCACGCACGCACGAGGCCGTGTTTTTCCGCAGCTCCAAGTACGGGGGCTGTTCGACATCCTTTGTCTTGTGGAGAGAAGCTGTCACTGAGTTTTGTGGTGTGAAAGTAAGTTGCCAGATTGAGGGGAGGGAGGAAAATGCCTGTGCAGAGTAGCTGTGATCTTTAGTAAAACTGTAATAAACCTTTCTAAGGCAGCCTGTGCTATAGACATGCTGTATAACGCACAGCTGAGTTCCAGTGATATTATGGGCTGACCCCACCAGACCTCACCTGACCTCACCCGACCCCACCCAACCTCACGTCACCTCACCCGACCCCACCCGACCTCGCCACCCCCCATATTGCTTCGCAGCCCCGGCCTCAGCAGATGCCCTTCCAGGATGCGATGTAGCCACTCAGGATGGACTCCGCTGCGCACCTACACGCGTTGATCGGCAAATATAGAGACATGAAGACTTTGCTGACACTTCCCGGGAAGTAAAGACATCGGTGAGTCTGGATGCCGGATGCTTGGATGATGTCGAGAGAGTCATTCTCGTCCTAGCAGCACTGCTCCAGAAGGCAAATCTTCTCTCTGAACACCGTCTCTTCGTTGTTTGCCCTGAGGATCGTGATGCCGATGTGGCGAGCAAATTTAACGATGCTATTGGAGCCGTGTCTCAACACGCGGTCGTACGTGACTAGGAATACAGCAGGGGCCTCGAAATATCGCCTCGGGGGGGCGCGTTTATCGAAAGGGTCAGCGTGTATTGTACACCACTCTCCAGAAGTACTACCTGAAAGAAGATCTGGAGTTACGGTTCCAAACCAGCGCTCTTTACCGAACCTTCACATGTCTCGACAGTAGCAATCTCGATGAAGGCGCAACGAACGGGAGGGCGCTCCTCTCGGGCCACCCTCAGCCTCGCCGTTCCCCGCCGCGGCCGGGCTCTCTTTGTCAGGCTGGCGGTCGCGGTCGCGGCCAGGGCCTCGCGTGCCGGGCGACCGTCAGGGTGTCCCTCGACTCCCGCCTTCGGACTTGCGTCCGCCGTAGGAGTTGCTCCGGATGTTCGCCGTCCACGGAGGCCAAAAGGAGGTCTGCTCGGGTCCGAAGGCGGCGGCTCCGACCGCTACGCCACCGGTGCGGTTTCGTGCGCGAGTGAGTCTGCGGCCCGGTTGGGTCACGGGTATCAGGGAGCGGGCGAGTCGACGATCCCGCGGGCCGTAATCGGAGCGTCGAACGCGATGCGAGCGGCCGCAGGAAGCCGGCGGAGGGAGGGGGGGAGACGTGGGAACGCTTCGGTGGGCGACACACAACCGACGCAGCGGGATTATGTACGAACTGGACGGGTGTGATGGCGGCGGCCAGAAGAGGAGAGCAGACGAGTAGCGTGTGTTCCTACAGTCCGACGAAGGGGAAAGTTCCCGAATGTGCGCTAATAAGTGTTTAGGGGATTCTGGGCCCAGCACACATCCTCTGATGAAGTTCAAAACAAATCCTGCGGAATTACATTAATGTTTGGTCTAAATATCCCGTCTCGAAGGCGCTCAGTCTGGAAATACGTGAGATTGCAATTTTATAACAGGAAGGGCTTAAAGTTGTTATATTAGGCTTTGGTGGTGGAGCAGCAACATTTTTGCTTTCATCCATGAGACACGATCGAGCCAAAGTTCGTACGGGATGTCATCCGGTCTTTCATGTTCCGACTTCCCCAAACCCCGAATTTCACTTTCCAATTAGATGTCTGGACTTAATTGAAAACTACGGCAGGGCAGCACTTTTCTGGCACACTTTGGCTATAATTCGTTACGTCTCAGATGTTACTGCTGCTTTGCGTCTAGTGCTTCTCAGCTGAAAAAGTGAACGTTTGGCTGCTTCGCTTCTTCCATAAAACTCGCTGTTGGGTAATAATGACGATCGCTGTCGAGTTTCTAAGAAAACCCTCGCACGCAGGTGACTTCCCGTACTGGGCACGAACGCTGGAACGAAATCGGTGAAGCAAAACAAGGAACGTGATTATGGCAGGTGATTTTAAATATGTGTCAGCTAATTGTTTTCTGAGTAAAAAAGTTCACTTGAGGTAAAGGATAAAGTGGCCGAGAGTTGTTTGCTGTAGGATATTGAATGTATTGCATTTCCTTCTCCCTCCTTAACTAGTGTGTGACTTGATGCTCACGTCATTAACATCACGTCACATCATTTGTCTTGGATGTTCATCTCCGTGAGAAAGTGAGGCTGGAGAAGGACAGGGGAGGCGTTGGGGAGACGCTGGGGAGATGCTGGAGAGACATTGGGGAGACGTTGGGGAGATGCTGGAGAGACACTGGGGAGATGCTGGGGAGACTCTGGGGAGACGCTGGAGAGACATTGGAGAGGTGCTAGGGAGACACTGGGGAGACGCTGGAGAGACGCTGGGGAGACGCTGGGGAGACGCTGGAGAGATGCTGGGGAGACGTTGGGGAGACATTGGGGAGATGCTGGAGAGACGCTGGAGAGACGTTGGAGAGACGCTGGAGAGACGTTGGAGAGACGTTGGGGAGACGCTGGGGAGACGCTGGAGAGACGCCATAGGCACCGCACCACCCACACTCTCAGGTCGGCCGAAGCCCTTGCTTAGGGTGGGCTACATAAGGCTCGGCTTTCATGGCTTCTCCAGCAAGCGAGGAGCGTGGGGGGAACCGAGCTTTAAAAGTTTGTTTTTCGAAAAGCCTACAAAATAAGGGTGCAGTGATTCAGGGCTCGTTGCCCTCCTGCAGCACGGGGGCCCGAGTCGCGTGGGCGGCTCCGGAAACGCCGAGCGACAGCCGAGCGCGGCAAAGCTTCGGCCGCGCCGGACAGACGCGCGTGGGGTGGGGTGGGGTGGGGTGGGGCGGGGCGGGGCGGGGCGGGGCGGGGGGGCCTCGCGAGCTCCTTTAGGTGCGGTCCGGAATTATCCGTCACCAGATGCTCGGAAACAAAACGTTTTTGTGCCGTGCGGCCCGTGATGTCGACGGAGGATCGACGTGGCTCCGCTCCTCTTCGCGTAACCCTTCGTGGCTCCGCCGCTCCGACGGCCGAACGCGTTTCCCCGCCGATCCTTTCGCATCTTACGGGGCTTTTCTGCTGAAAGTGTGTGACGTTCCAGCTCATCTATAACTCTTCGATAAAACTCGGCTTTTGCTCACGGAAGCTAGAGTACGTTGAACAGGTTCACACTGTGATTGATATATGCGCGCGCACACACACACACACACACACACTGTCTGAAACCGCTCGTCCCATGCAGGGTCGCGGGGAACCGGAGCCTAACCCGGCAACACAGGGCGCAAAGCCGGAGGGGGAGGGGACACACACACCCAGGACGGGACGCCAGTCCATCGCAAGGCACCCCAAGCGGGCCTCGAACCCCAGACCTACCATGGAGAAGGACCCGGCCAAAACCGCTGCGCCACCGCACCCCCCATCGCTGTGATACGGTTTCCAGGAAATTGTTCGCATTGATCTCTTGTTCCACGGAAGCTACACTGTACTGGAGTGTATTTAACACTGTCACTGAGTTCAGCGAGAAACACCTAGACAAACAATGCAGACCACTTTCTATTACTAATAATGAACGTATGTTGTTCGTAAGAATAAATTAGAGAACATCCGAGCGTAAATGGTAGCACCTGCACTGCTCCTATGTGCTGTGACAAATTCCCACTTTCCTGTAATTACTTCGCTGCTCATCTGCTCGATGAGATCTGCCGCCGTCCGTTTTTATTGCCGTCCCCTCCTCGGCGTGGGGGAAACGAAGGGGTTTGTCCTGGAGTTCAGGAGAGCTCGTACCCGTCGCCCCTCCGACCGTCGACGGTTCTGCCGTACGCCAAATTCCCGGGGGTCGCGACACCTCGGACAGGGCCGCCGCCGAGAGCGTCCCGAGCGGCCGCGTCGCCGCACGGAGCGGGAAGGGCGACTCAACCCGCTCCGCTCTCCTCTCGATGGCCTGGTCCCTCTGGGGATGCGGACGGGACGCCCGAGCTCGGACTCGAGCGGGAGAACGAGGGCCACCGCCGGGGCCGGGTGGGTCTGCGGGGGGTTGGCGGGGGGGGGTGCAGAAGTCCCTCTCACCGTGTCTTTAGACGTAGACACGTGGCACTCATTGTGTCCCGTTGGACCAGGATGCTTTGAGTGGACGTTGTCCTCACTGGGGAAACATCTCTGACTGTTACCATTATTTATTGTTCTTTACTGTCATTGACACCGTTTCGTTTGTGCAGTATTTCTATTGTCCTTGTCCATAGTCTGTGGAGAAGCATTCAGGAAGATTTTCATGGTACATGAACGTAACATAGTACTTGTATCTATGACAATAAACTTGAACTTGAACCTTCTCTCTCTCACACACACACCCAGCTGTTGCTCCGTCCTTCTCCTCAATCCATTCGTTTCGGTCCACAAAAACACGATCCATCACTAACCCGCACACGACTTCCGCAGACGTTCGAGGTTCGGGTCACGCCGGATATATTCATTTCTCTTTGAGTTCCGAGAAACTTTGCAGCAAGATTTTGTTAAAAACGGGCCGAAGGGACTCTGGCTCGGATCGCGTTTTCTTACTCTTTGTTTCTCTGTTCCTCCACAAACCACCTGCGCAAAAACACAGCTTCATCCTTTTCGTTATACGTGGTTAGACGCGGTTAAACGCGCTTATAACGTGCGGCGTGTGTCAAAATGTTGAGTGGCTCTGGAAACGCGGGCAGAGTAAAAACAAAGTAAGGTACAAGCCCTCGGTGAACCGCCGCAGTCGAGCTGAGAAAACATTTCCGGTCTTTTCCTGCTTTTCCAAATAAAGCCAAAGTGTTACTTTTTGTGATATGGAAGAACGTTTAATAATTTGAGAACAAATAAATGTTCGCCTTTATCTTCCGCTTTTCCTTTGAAGCCACTTCACACGTCGATCCGCTTACGGCTATTTACCCACTTACGCAGCGCGGTACTTTTACCGGAGCACTTTAGGGTAAGTACCTCGCTCAAGGCTACCGCAGCCAGAGGAGGGATCGGAACCTGCGACCTTTGAATAGAAGGGAGTCGCCGTAATCGCTACAAAGTGCGAAGTAAGCGATACGTTTGAGAGAATCGGCCTGAAAGCGGGGGGTCAGGAAGAGCTGCTTTTCTCAGCAAACTGTGGCTTAGCGGCTTAGAAGAAGGAAACCAGAAGAGGAAAGAAGAAAAGCGAGCGGAGCACAGATGGAATCAATCGGCGGAGAAGCGTCTCACTCTTTCTTTTTCACTCTTTTTTTACAGTGCGCACAGTACCATAGTACACATAGTATCACCCTTCCTTCCTTCCTTCCATCCATCTCTCATTTCCTTCCTTCCTTTCTCCCCCCCTTACTTATTTCCCCAATTCTAATACCGGTTGTCTTGTTCTTGTCCCGGCCTTCTGTCTTGTCCGCTCCAGTCGCTCCCGCTCCCTTCCCGCTCCCTCCCTTTAGTCCTGTTGTCATCATGCAGCAAGTGTCTAAGTCTTCGTCTTGCGCTTCTCTTTCATTTCACGTTCTTGTGAATAATCCCTCGCTACATCCCCTTCTTCCGTGTTTATTCCATCACGCTGGCACTTTCTTTGCCAGGTCGCACCGTCCGCTTGTATCTCACTCTGCTGTGGCGATCACCCCCCCACCCCCGACTCATCCGCGTTCCGTTCTTACGGTAAACGACGCGCGGGTCGCCGCCTCGTCCGGACACAGCGTTACAGACATGGTCTTTTTTGCTCTTATCATCACAATTTGCTCTTCCGAGAATGACTGACTTTCTCCCGCACATTTCGGTAGGCCTGTAGCTGCGTTCTGGCTGCCAAACGTGTGAAAAGGCCCTAAATTCCTGACCATCTGCTCTGGTGGGTGGAGAAAAAGAGAGAAGCGATTATTGAGGTGGGAGAGAAGAGCTATAAAATCTCCGCAGGGCACCGGAGACACACAACAGTGGGGAGACGTGCAGACGGTGATCAACGCTCGCTGGACCCTTTGTAATTTCTTTTATTTTTAAAAACATTTCATAAGCAACAGCAGCACGCCTTTGTACGTTTCATTTTCACCGAAAGAGTGAAATATTGCGGGGGGTGCGGTAGCGCGGTGGGTCGGACCGGGTCCTGCTCTCGGGTGGGTCTGGGGTTCGAGTCCCGCTCGGGGTGCCTTGCGACGGACCGGCGTCCCGTCCCGGGTGCGTCCCCTCCCCGCCCTGTGTTGCCGGGTTAGGCTCCGGCTCCCCGCGACCCCGTACGGGACAAGCGGTTCAGACACTGCGCGTGTGTGTAATATTGAGAATTTGGGTAATATTTACGTTACTGTACTGTATGAGCACAAATCTGTACGGACACTTCCGCACCACTCATGTTCAGTGTCCAGCACCAAGGTGACCTCGGCGACCGGAGGAAGGTGAGCGCACTTCTCAGAGGCTGACGGCGAACCTTGAAAGCGTCGCCCAGGAAGGACGAACGCTCACCGTTAGCGTCCGATACGAGGAGATGTACCGGAGCGTTTCATCCACGCGGAAAACCCTTCGCTCGTCCCTCCAAACGCAGAAGCGCTTAATTTGTAAATGGCCCGTTCGTTCCTCGCTAAGTGGGGGCGTCGCGGCGGCACCCTCGGCGGGCCAGGCGCGAAGCGACAGCCCTGGACACCTGCCAAGGCTCCGGGGCCACGGAAAATTCCGGAATTAATTCCGTCCGCGCCCGCGAGGTTCTCGTCGGCACGGCCGGCGTCGGCTCGAGCTCCAGGGATCTCTTTAGAGCGACGCTGAAAGGCAGCGGGACGGGACCTGACCACACATGCGCTGCTCTCCCACGCAGAGCTGCACAAACACACAAATCTGTGTCCCATGCATGGGCGTGCGTAAACACACACACACACACACACACACACACACACACACACACACACACACACACACACACACACACCTTCTCCTCAGCAAACACACCGAGATACAGGCTTGCCCAGTCCAACAGGGGCACGCAATTGTGCCATGAATATGTGCGCGCAGGTACATCCGTGGAGATCAGAACGTTTCTCCTGAACGCAAACACTTGTGTTCACACCGTGTGTCGTCGTTTTACTCACACATGCAAATACAGTCAAAGAAACACACGTGTTTGCGTGTCATTTTCGGGGCTTTTCCTAAACTCTACATTCCTACGCTTATTCCTACCTCAAGGGGGTTGTAAAACATCTGAACGACTGATTGATTGTACTTTCAGCAGAACGAAAAAGGTATTTTACTTTGTCAGGGCTGCCCACACACACACACACACACACACACACACACACACACACACACACACACACTGGCAGGCAGCTGAACAAAGAGCCACAGATGCTGCGCCAGAAAAACAAAAACATAAACACTGCAGCATGAGTTACTGGGGAATTTCATGAAAGTTTATTGGAAAAGCACCTGATTCCTGGAGCTCCTGGATCAGGAGGATCTCAGAAGACGCGAAAGTTCTTCACAGCAGCCGCATGTTCTTACACTGGAGCGAAAGACCAATTCCATTTGTACGACGCGTCTTTATGGACCTGATCCACATGTGGAGCTCGTGGTTTTCGCTCTCGCCGCGTCTCAGGGATTCTCTCCGTGTGTGTGTGTGTGTGTGTGTGTGTGAGAGCAAGGACAGTAGATTGTTGTGACGGCGCTTTGCCGTGGACTCCTGCGTGGTTTGTAGGGCACTAAGTCAGTGGGGTACAGCAGCTCGGTCTATGTTAAATATGTGTATGTCTTATTATTATTATTATTATTTTCGCTTTTGAAAGTGCAGCACAAGAAAGGCAACAGGCTGCAGAGTTTTCACTCCTACAAGCTACACTTGCAATAAAAAGATCCTGGATTCCTCTCTCCCTCCCAGATTTTTTTCTGATACAAAATAACTTTGTCCAGCATGGTATTTTATTTTATTTTAATTTAATTCAGCTTAATTAAACTTTCTTTAATTTTATTTTAAGTTTTTACCGGACAACTCTGAGGCTACAAGAGCCACGATGGCTTCCCTTCGCTACTCCCCAAGTACCGCCGGATTTCGGCATGACGGTCGCACCTTGGCACCTTGGCACCGCCGGATCCGACGCTGCGCGGCAGGCGGACGGACGGACGGACGGAAGGCCGCGGGGCCCCCGGCTCAACGTGGCGTCTCGAAATGACACCTTTTCGGCGTTACCGCACGATGCCGCGATATAGCGCCCGATCTCATTTCCTCGCTCGTTCGCCTTCTCGGGCCGGGCGTTGATCTCATTTAAAAGCTTTTCGCACTTTGAAGCGCCGAGCGAGGAGAGAACGAACGGCGAGCGCGAGGAACGGACGCCGAGAGCCGCGTGCACGACTCCTGACCCCGCGCTTCCGAGGCTCCCGAAAATCCGCCCGCCTTCGTTCGTAACGAACGTAACGCTGCCCCTTTCGCTTATCTGTTATGCTTCTCCGCCCCGGCTGACTTTGGCGAGCGGAGGCGGCGGCGGCCATGTAGGAAACGCCTCGAGCGAAAACATTCCCTGGCCGACGGCTCCCTCCCTGGAGCGGCAGGGCCTCCCTGGCGTCCCCGGCGTCCCTCTCTCTCGGGATGATGCACCTGTGCAAACGTAATCTTCCACGTATCAGTTGCACGAAGCGCCGTTGTTGCGCGAGTCAAAAAGAAAAAGGCCGCAACGACACGATGGGGGAAAGGAACCCGGGAGCCGGACGCCGCGATTCGCGTAACTTGCAGGTTTTCGGCACCTTCGCCTTCTGGAGTCGGGCGCGAACCGAACTTCCTTCATTATGCCCGCTTCCGTTCGAATTCCCGCACTTTCTCGCTCCGAGTCCAACACGACGATCCGGTGCGCGAGAAGACCGCGGCGCGCTTTTCTCTCTTTGTAATTTCGTTATTCATCTCCGACGTACGCGATCGTAGACTCGGTGCGAACGAGGAGAGCTCCTGTCCGGAAATACGGAAGTCTCTTCGTATTATATTTGCGTATTAGTTCATTGAAGCGACATTCATTTTACACGGAAATATACCCACACGGCAACTGTAATCCACAACAAATGGCTGTGTTTGGAAAAAATGTTTAGCTACTTCATATATAAGCTACTTCATTCATCGCCCTCTCACTCACCCAGTCTCTCACTCTTTCTCACTCACTCACACACACACTCGCTCTCTCGCTCTCTCTCTCTCTCTCTCTCACTCACTCACTGCAGAGGAGCCTGAGCACTGAGAGGTCATTTTAATTTTTATCATTATTATTATTATTATTATTAATATTACTTTAACAATAGGTAACCAGGCAATTACCTCCATCACACGGAACACATGTAATCTGCCCCGTAACATAATTATCGTATGATATTACCATCAGCATTTGCAATAAAATACTAAAATGACACGCGGTGCGAACGCGTCGGTAACGGTCGAGCCCGAATGACCCCCCTTGACCCCCCTGATTGACCCTCGACTCCTCTCTCCTGCGACACGTCATTTTTCTACAAAGTTCACCCGTTACCTCTCGAGGGTTTTTGTCGCTATTTTTCGGACGATTCCGCCCTGCCGCTCATCCGCAACGACGTGGGCCGCGGAGCTAGAAAGCGAGAAAAGCCGAGCGGTCGGAGGAGCCGGAAAGGAGAAGGAGCCCTAGTGAATGAGTAACGCAAAATGTGGAAAGGACACTTGGGAAGGAGGTCAAAGTTCCCTCCTCGGGCTCGGGTGCCGAGGAAGAGTCTGCCGCGGACCGCGGACTCGTCCCTCGTCGCCGCGCGAAAAGCCGTCTTCGGCCGCCGTCCCGCGGGGGACGTTCGCCCTCTGAACCGAGCTCATCTGGAAGAAAAGCTACTTTCCCCGTAGCCCTTCGAGGCGAACTCGGGTAGGTGGCGTATCGCCTCCTGCGCCGCTCCGCTCGCTGCTGGACGAACGTCGTTTTGAAGCGATTGCGGCTTTTGGAGCCGCGGCCGATTGCAGAGCTACAAGTTCACGGCGAGCCTCGCTGGAAATATATATTGCGACGGCTTTCGTTTTCACCCGCAGCTCAGTAACGACGCTGCGTTTTTCTACGGTTCTCAGCAAAACCCTCCGAGTGCTGGGGGGGGGGTCCGCTATCCGGGGATGTTTCCGTTACAGCTTGAAATATTGCAAGAGGCAGTGGGGCGACGGAGGGCAGGGCAGCCGACGCGGCACTTGTTACGGCAGTCGCCGGCAGGGACACTCAGGGACGCCACGCACCATCTGAGCCGCTCGTCCCGCACGGGGTCGCGGCGGACCGGAGCCTAACCCGGCAACGCGGGGCGTAGGGCCGGAGGGGGAGGGGACGCGCCCGGGGAGGGGACGCCGGGCCGTCGCAAGGCACCCCAAGCGGGACTCGAACCCCAGGCCCACCGGACCCGCGGGACGAGGTCCGACCCGCCGCGCCACCGCCCGCACGGGGACGCGAAGGGACACGCGGGGACACCGAGGGACGCCGAGAAACACGGCGACGGGAAAAGACGAAGACTTTCGGAGGATGAAACGCGGGCAGACG
The DNA here is from genome assembly GCF_900964775.1 of Scleropages formosus. NCBI lineage: Eukaryota > Metazoa > Chordata > Actinopteri > Osteoglossiformes > Osteoglossidae > Scleropages > Scleropages formosus. Next base: position 8,574,587 of record NC_041810.1, read on the forward strand.
ATGCGAGTTTGCCGAGAAGCGCGAGGAAAAGAACGAGGACGGCGACGTACGAATCGGGGCTCATCCGTCTCGCGACGCCGCTGGGACGAGGTGCGGCTGGACGGTCCGGACAGAGCGGCGACCTCTTCCCCGCGAGCGCGATCGAAAGCTCAGATCTCATTACCTCGGAGCCGTCGAAACACCTCTCGCGTCACTCGCGCCCTTTCCTTCCCACGGTATTTCACCGCGTTCCCGGGCTCTTTGCGTCCGCTGCGCTTCACGCGCGGCTCACTTTTCTCGCAGAATCGCTGCTCGTTGCTCAGAAGGGCTCCTTCCGTGCGAACCGCTCGTTCCGTTTTCCGCCGGCGACCGTCAGCCCCTCCCTTCTACCCGTCAAGGCCCTTCCGTGCTTTACCACCCTGCCGCCACCCCTAACCGAATGTCTTTGTGTCGTTTTCCCGCAAAGGCCCGAAGATCGACCCGTGAGCTCGGCGGGAACACGGCACGAGTTCCGATGGACTCGTGCGCTCGCAGGTCCTGCGCGACCCTTCTGTTTACCGTGGTGCTGCCGTGGGCTTTTACCTCGGCCTCACGACCGCAGACGTGTCGCGTCCGGGAGCACGAGGGCGTGACCGCGAACGTGACGGAGACAAACTCTTCACGCTGGATCAAGTACACAAGTGGGTCCCAGCAGGACTGCATCAGAGAATGTTGCTCCAAAGGTACGGGATATTTTCCCTCCTTTATTCACAGCAAATTAAAACGATTAATTACACATAAAACACTACATGGATTGCAATACAGTCGGGACTAAAAGCTTTCCGTTCCGTCACCGTTTAACTGCATGTCTGCGTCACATAAAGTTGAAATATTGATTATTAACTTATTTATTTAATGAGTATTCGGTGCGAGTGGACGGAGCGAAGCCCTGGGGTCCAACAAGAAAAAGTGACTTTCTTACAGGCATCAGCTGCAACATGGCTGTACACAAGAGCCCCGAAACGCTTCATTCTCCAAACTGCTGGTTGCTTCGCTGCGAGAAGGTCAACGAGTGTCCGCTGACGTTGTCTCCTGGGGCGACAACTTTTACCGCGAACTACGGTACGAACTACTTTTCGCACTTTTAAGCACACGAAGAGGATATTTGAACATTCTCGGTCTCATCTGGACACCTGAGCAACACACTTTCTCTCCCTGACACACACACACACACACACACAATGTAATGTAGTCACCAGTTCACGTAAAGTCCGTGTCTCTGGATTGTGGGAGGAAACCAGAGCGAACACGTGGAGAACGTGCAAACTCGCCCTTGCGCACATGCTGCCATAATGCCGCGGACGCATCGCTACGTGACGTCAAAGCGCAACAACGGGGACTTTGTGTTTCGCAGGTCCGACGGAGCCGGACGGAGGGAAAACGACAGCGGAGCCGAGCGGTAGCGTAAGAGTCGCCACGGCATCCGCGTCGACGGCGGAACCGACTTCCAGCTCTAGAACAAGAGCGCCACCCGGCGTGAGCAGCGCAAGCGGAATACTTGCGAGCGCCGCGAAGGCGCTGACCTTTGGCACAATGGTGAGGACCGCCGAAGTAACGAGCGGGGCGGAAGGAACGGCCACCGCGATACAGCTCCCCGCTGAAACAGCCCCGAGCGCCAGGCAGCAGAGCAATGCGACTCGATCGATGGACGTCGGAGCCGGCGAAGCGACGCGCGTGGACACCACCGCGAGAGTCGCCGCCGGAAAGCCTCCCCCACCGGGTGCCGCTGCCAAACCGAGCGGAAGCAGAACCCCCAGTACCGCTGCGGGAGTCAACAGGAAGACTACGGGTCCAGTTAGAAAAGCGGCGACGGCGGCCGCGGAACGAACAAATGGTCCTCGAAAGCGTCCCACCGCAACTTCAGCAACTGGGCAAAGCGAAAGTAGAGGAGCAGGAACCTCCGCCAGTGCCGGGGCCGCATCCAACTTACCGAGAGCCGGCGCGGCCGGCGCCGCAGGCGTGACGGACGCCCCTCCGGCCGACGGCGGCTCGGGAACGGCGGCCGCGCTTCTTCTCGTTGGACTCGTGCTGCTGGCTCTCGCTGCGACTTACCTGGGAAAGAAAGCTGCCGAATCGTCCCACCCGAAGGGTTACACCAAGCTAGAGCTCAACGAACTCTACTAGAGTACAGAGAGTTTTCCCAAAGCTCCTCGTCACGTATTGCTCAGCAGAGCTCCGAACAGAGAACCGACAAATGCAATAAATAACGCCCCGTCCTGTCGAGCGTGTCCTTTGCTGTCGCTCCACGTTCATCGATCCCTGCCGGGCGTTTCCCGTCGGCCTCCGGCTTCCACGCGTTCCACTTCCGCACCGCTGTCCACTCGCGCTCTATGGGGGAACCTGAACAGCATGTCTTTGGACTGTGGGAGGAAACCCACGCAGATGCGGGAAGAGCATGCAAACTCCACCCAGACTGAGCGGGGATCGAACCCCCGTTCTTTCGCGCCACCCAGGCGCCGTGCCGCCCACGAGTCGGGAAGTCCGTGTTCCGATTTAGCGAGCTGCGGCACAGATTCCCTCTGGTTTCCTCCACACGTACACTCTGGACTTTAGGTGGTCAGAGTCTCAACGGGACACCAACGCCCTTCCTTGCGATCATCCTTCGCTCCTTGATCCTTGGATGACAACCTTTACTCTTTGCACCACCAGCAAGACTATTAGGGCAGTAGGTTGGGTGGCACAGTGAGTAGCACTGCTGTCTCCCAGTATCTGCGTGGTGTGAGAGGACATGGGTTTGATCCCCCCTCAGTCTGTGTGGAGTTTGCATGTTCTCCCCGTGTCTGCGTGGGTTTCCTCCGGATGCTCTGGTTTCCTCCCACAGTGCCAAGACTTACTGTTCAGGTTCTTCCATAGTGTGTGAGTGACAGAGAGAGAGAGAGAGTGTGTGTGTGTGTGTGTGTGTGCGCCCTCCACTGATGTATGGATGAGCGACCCAGTGTAAGTAGTGTATCTAGCAGTGTGAGTCACCGCGGTGGACAAGGCGTGTGGGCTGATGACGCTATAGAGTTCTTTGGAAGTCGCTGTGGAGAGAAGTGCCTGTAAATGCAGGATCACGCCTCGGAAACCGAACCCGCTCTACGGACCTTGGACCCGGAGCCACAGCCACCTCCAGCGTATCGTCCCCACACGCAACTCGAGCTCCCCGATCACCGCTGCGCCGGAAGATCCGCGCCCTTTCGACGTTGCTTGGCTTGCGAAAAGGCTTAAAAGCTTCACAAATAATTTCTCTTTATTATAGCTGTATGCAGGATTTTTATAGAACCTAACAGACTGAGGAAAGGCTGTATTATTACGCTGCTACAAAAAAATTGAGTACAAATTGTAAAAAAAAAAAAGGCACTGAACAAAATCACTGCTAAGCTTATCCTAGTTGCGCATTTACCACGGTGCGCCACCCTTACCGACACTTCTCCCGTTCCTCCCGGAGAACGTCGAAGAAACGTGGGCCACGTTCCCGCTCGCGCCATTAGATGGAAGCAAAACGCCGAGATGGAAGTGAAACGGAGAGACGGTGCCGTGGGGGGAGAGACTTGAGCTCAGTTTGAGCGAACACGTTTTATGTTTTATTAGTGCTGGATCCAACATCTGATGAGAAACTACACAAGAAATAAAGGGCGTGATTAGTGAGCTATTTTTGCTTTTTCAGCTTTGCGCACCTCTCGCCAAATTCGTCACGGCTCCTTTTCCAAGCGAAAAAAGGTTACGATTAGGGGTTACGGTTAGGGTTAGGGGTTACCCCGAGGATCCCGTGTCACATTTTGCGCTTTATTTTATCCTATTAAGTTCAGCAAATAAATACCAAGTGTGAATTAACAGTCACAGAAATATGTTTATTTGTTCACTGCAGAGGTCAAATTTTGCTTTCGGGGGGGAAATCAACAAAGCATAGTATGAGCAGTGGTGCGGAAACTTCCGTATTTGAATATTTACAGTGTAACCGGTCGGTGCCGGATGAATTATTTTCCTCAAAGCCCAGGCCAGAAAGGGAATGTGTCAAGGGTTAGGGTTAATGAAGGGTTAATGGAGGGTTAATGGAGGGTTAGGGTTAGAGTTAATAATTACACCCAGAATATTTGAAGGACGATAGTATCTCTTGGATAAGCCTTTGGAAATTTCATTTTCAAGGCTCTACTTATGCCATCCTGGGAAAAATGTCCCCGAGAGAATTATCATCACGTCCATTTAGTTCCCATTAAAAACTAGCAAACGACAAATAAATGACTTAAGTTTCAAGCGTCGAGAAGTTACAACACAAGAAAGATGATCGTCGTCATATCATTGGGCGGAAGCATCGAGTTTCGTTTCATATGTACATATTCGGAATAAATATCACACTACGATATCGCAAGAGAGAGAAAAGATGTGCTTTTACAGGAGCTCCATATTGAAAACATTCGCAGATGAGCAACGGAACGGAACGGAACGATTGAAGCCAACAGTTGAAACGCTTCTTGCTCTCGGACGTCGTCTCGCTTCCAACATCCCGATTTGTGCTCTTCGACCAGCACCACGCTGGCTGAGCGATTCGGTTTTGTCGTTTTGGCAACTTTTCTTTAAAAAACAAACAAAGAAAAGAAAAGAAAAGAACTTTTTTTGCGCACAATATCCCACAGGTTCAAACTAAGGCGGCCGGTCGCGCACCTTCATTCGCGAAGCCGCGCGTCGCCCTTCGCCCTCGACGCTTTCCGGCACGTTTGCACGGCTCTCTGGAGGCGAACCTTTCGCTCGACGAATTTTTGCCCGCCGCCAAGAAAAGAAAAAGCGACAAATTCACAAATAGGGAACGAGAGAAAAGGCACGAGGTCTCGGGAGAAGGATTTGAGGTCGGCTTCTGAGGGTAAAACTTATTGAATTAACAATACCTTTCGAAGACTCATTGGAAGATGCCTTTGAGAGGAAGAAATTGAAGTACACTGAGTTGGCTGGTGAGGTGAGGGAGCGAGGCTGGCAGTGCGTTATTAGACCAGTGGAGATCGGTACTAGAGGGTTTGTTGCAAAATCAACCACGTCGCTGCTGTTGGAGTTTGGTTTTAGGGGTCAGTCGTTAAGAGCAGCCATTAAAGGCTTGTCAGAGGTAGCAGAAAGATCTAGTCAGTGGTTGTGGATGAGAAGGCACCAGGGTGTTTGGGGGAAGCACACTTGAGTGGGGAGTACTCACCTAGGTGAACGTCAATGGTTTGAGTTTTGTTGTCACCTCCATATGCTGGTATGGTGTATTGGTTGGTTGTTGGTGGTTGGGGTGGGTTTTTTTTTGGTGGGTGGAGTCGCTGGGATGGCACTGTGGGCATGGAGGGGGGTGGGTCTGGGACGCCAGATCTCGCCGTTGAGCCTTCTGGAGGTGTAGTGGGCTCAATTCAATGAAACATCAATGAAGGAAGGTGCCCACTTGACAACCCCAACGAAGTGCACGCGGTGGCTCCCGGCAAGGAGGATGGTGTTTGCCCATGATATTTTTTTGTGAAGGGAATTGGTTGGTTTTGGGAGGGATGGTATATTGTGGCATGGTTGGTTTGTCTAGCCCCCTTGGTTTTTGGCACGAGGGGTTGAACATCTTTCCCTGTGTATTATTGTATGAGATCGGCTTCCGAGGGTAAAACTTAGAGGGGCGTCGCCGCTTCTCGACCGCATCGCTGCCGTGTCGTACGATGATGCTTATTTCTTTCTGAAATAAATACAAGAACGGCACGACGCCTGCGTGACGGTCCAAGGGGCGACGGCCCGACCCGTTCCGCGCTTCGCATAAACGCGCGCGTCCGCGTCCGCAGAGGCTCCATCTTCTCCAGCATCTCTTTCTTAAAAGCCTCATTCATTGAGCTCCAGCTACTTGCATCGCCGTGACCGTACGCTCCGTGCAAGAACACCGATGTTTCACGGAAGCGCCACCTGGCAGCGGGCTACAACGTACCGCGGTTAATCGCCGCACGGACGAAACGGAAGCGCCGCTTCACGTAACGTTATTAAGGGTGAACTTTTTTGTGCCGCTACAGAAGAGATCCAGCGCCAGCGGCTCCGACTGCTCCTCCTGCCCTCCGTACAAAAGCGGCGAGCGCCGGGCTCGCAGTTACGCGCTTGCCGCCGAACCGGTAGCGCCGATCTCCCTCCGCGCATCGCGGCTGCAACATTTCTACTTCCGCTCGCAACGAGGGTCGCGTCGCTGCTCTTCGTCTCTCAAACGGGAGGCGAAAGCGTAAACGTACATTTCCGCGGCGGACAGGCGCTCGTTTACCTCTTTCTTCGCTTTCGTTCGTTACGCCATAAACTCACATTAAGATTGAACCGAGCGCAGTATTTTCCGATCGCGCAGGAACCGGCTTCTGCTCTCACACTGCAAATACTGGCGATTATTTTAAAAGCAGATGGTATTTTGAAAGGCCAAAACAAAAGCACAATTCATTCATTCATTTATTCATTCCTTCATTCCTTCCCTCCCAGCTGTCACACTCACAAGCACGCATGGATGTGTGAACCAGAACTGCTGCCCAGCGCTTTGAGGACAAACGCCTAATAGTTACACTACTTTAAAAAGGTTTACAATACGCTGCACGCCGCAAATATTAAACGACACGGGAACTTGAGGCGGGACCTCCGTTCTCTATGTTCTTCAACAATATGCCGCCTCTGCCGTTCGAGGCAAAAGTGGGAACCATCATCGTGGAAGCGAACGGCGACAGAAGTTCCAGCGCTTTCTTTTTGAAATTGTTTACAAAAAAAAAAAAAAAAAAAGGAGAAAAAAGAAAACCTCTGAAGAAATCGGTGTCCTTCTGCCACCCCTTCCTGTCCTCTTAGGTACATCCGCCGTCCGCCTGCAATAATCTCCTTGCGCCGCTCACACCAGAAACCTGAGATTGAGCTGTCGGCGAGTTGAAAACGAAACAAACGTCAACGTCTGCGGATCTCGCGAGGTATCGGGTCCGCTACTTAAGAGAGAACCGCGCGGCCGACGAAGGCCGCGTGGGGAGTCGCGTTCGGCACAACGCTTCGGCTGCAGGACCGTTGCGCTTCTCGCGCCGATCCGCAGAGAACACGAGAATGGGCTCAGTCTTCAGTTTCAACGCACACGATGAGACCTACGCAGCGCACGCACACACGTACGCGCGCGCACACACACACACACACACACACACACACACTCACGTCCTCTTCGTTTCACTTCTGCACGAAAGGCCAAGGCGGAAAACGGCTTCGGAACAAGTCGAACCCAACGGTCCAGACCGACGAAGGCCTCGCCTTCCACAAGTAGAAAGCGCGAGGAGGAGGAGCCGTAGCCCCGCGGTCCTCGTCCATCTCAGGACACCTCGATGATCTCCATGCTGCCAGAGAAGCTCGACTGGCTTCCCACCTTGCCCAGCTCTTCCCTCGAGCGGCTCTCCGCCACGCCATCTCCGAACTCCATCTGACAGCTACGCCGCTTGAGCTGCTTCTCGAAGGGGCTCTCCTCATGCCAGCTGCGCCGCGAGTCGCCACGGTCGCCGTTCTTCTGCCTCCGGCGCACCGCCTCCAGCCCGACGCCGCAGCCGTAGGCGGAGAAGCCGGCGCCGCCGAACACGGCCGAGGTGGAGTAGAAGCAGGCCGAATCGGAGAAGTACCAACCGCCCGCGAGGGAGGAGGAGGCGGCGGCGGCGGCGGTAGCCGCTGGAGCCAGGATGTCCGAATGCCAGCCCTTGAGCGCCGCTCCGAGGCCCGGCTTGGCCAGATGCTGCTGGCTGCTGGAGAGGCCGAACAAGAAGTTGGCAGCTCTGGGGTTGTCCTCCATGCTGCCGCTGCGGTAAAGGGCGTGCGGCTGAGAGTGCGCGAGAGGCCGATTAAGGCCGGAGAACCCGCCGGCCGAGCCGCTGGGCTCGGCACCGGAGCTGGAAGCGGTGGCGGCGGCGGCGGCTGCGCTCCGGGTGACGGAACCCGCCTTCTCCCCGTGAGGACTCTGCTCCGGGGTGGACAGCTCGGACACCTCCTCCACGGGGGAGAACTGGCAGGGCTTACTGGCCGGCTCCTTCAAGGCTGGGGGCTTGTAGAACTCCGCGTCATCTTCGGCGGGAGCAAAGGCCGGCAGGTTGCCGCCGTCGCCTCCGTAGGATTTGATGTCCAGCGAGAACGAGCGCTTGAGTTTGGCACTGTCGGAAGCAAAGCCCAGCTGCAAACCCCCCAGCTCTCGGGACAGCACCTCCTCCTCTGCCCTGTTGACCAGCTGGGCGTCTGTTAACACACAGGGCAAAGTCAGGGCATCTGCCTGACAGAAGCCACCGGCCTCTCTAACAGCTCCCCAGAGCAGAGGGGGTCCCGGGGATCTGCACGGCATACCTCCTTCCGAGGGCGAGAGAGACTCTGCTAACGTGTCCGGGCGCATCGCTTTAACTTTAGCTGTCAGCTGCCCTGGGGAACACTTGATCTTCTTCTCAAAGTCTAGGAGCTGGCCTAGGAAGTTGAAATTGGGGGAAATAGTGGGTCTTTTCTCCTTCACAAATCTGTAGGGGAATTAATTCATGACACATTTGTTGGATAATATTCATGACATGTGACACATATGTTTGTTGGACCTTCTAAACGCTCGAGTTAAGTCGGCATAACCGAAGTTCATCGGCTCAAGGAGAAGCCGACGCCTCTCCCGTGGTATCCCGATCCGAAGAGGACACCGCGGACTCTCGTAACCGAATTCCGTCCGCAAGCAAAGCCGTCCCGTATTTACCGCAGGTTCTGGGAGTCGCGACGCTGCTGTGACTGTACCTGTATGCCTCGTCCAAGGACATGTCCATCCTTTTCATAATGTAGGCAATTGCAATAGTGGCAGATCGTGAGATTCCCGCCAGGCAGTGGACCAGGACCCTGGCATCTGAGGCTTTCGCTTTCTCTGCAACGGCAAGAAGTGAGCTACCCATTAATTTTGTTTTCCCCAGCAAATAACAAAAGAAGCACGGCTGTGTACAAGAGAGTGCAGAACGAACCATGCGAACGGTTTACTAAATTCCCTTAGCTGCACCTGCTTTAACAAGTCTACTCACGTGCTTATGATGTTATGTCAGTTCTCTCTCTTTTTTTTTTTTTTTTAACCTTCATAAACAGCAAAGGCCACCAAATCCCAGCAGGTCTCTACGTTTGCTTGCACGGGGCAATAAAAGCACCGGTCCCTCAGACTCACCTATGAATTCCACCGATTTGTCCAACCATGGCAGGATCTTCTCACAGAAGCTGTCGCTAACAGGCACGCGTAGGAAGTGCGACTCGGGGATGAAGTCAGGTTTCGGGCAGGTGTTGCTGGCATTGAGCACAAACGCAATGTCATTCTGCCGCATCAGTTCCTGCAGTGACGAGACAAACGCTAATGAAACGCGCGATGAGCGCTGGGTTTCGACGCCAACGGTCCGGCGCGCCGACGCGAGGAGGAGCCGCGAGCCGAGAGAACGCAGCGCGACGCCCAAGCTGCCAAAGTCACGGGGGGGCAGCTCACCTTGTTGAGCACGTCGCGCTGGCAGCCGAGATAAAGGTGGGGCAGGATGCGGGTCGGGCCAACGTTGGCCACGGACAGACACGGCTGGGAGATGCAAGAGGGAACCGCGGCGGATTTGCCCTCGCAAAGGCCCGGGAACAGATAGGAGAACTCTGCGAAACCACCTGAGGAAAAAGCAGAGCGTCATCCAATTAAAGTCATCCACAGTTCGCTTTAGCCCGTTATTTGGCCCGTTCCCGTGTCCCGTTCCCACTTTGTCCACATATCCAGTCCAAGACTGTTAACACCAGTTGTCCTTGATGGGACCGGATTGTCATTCGCACGGCGTCTCATCCAGCGCGGGTGGTCGACATTTGTTGCGATGCAGCGGGATCGCATCTGAAAACTGAGCCGAGAATGTCCGCACCAGACTGTATCCGGTACAGTTGGTGCAAAACGCTGCTGCGAGAACTGTCACTAGAACTAGGAAGTACAACCATGCAACACCGGTACTGAAATCACTGCATTGGCTCCCGGTCACAAAATCCTACTTTCCACCTATAAGGCAGTACGTGGCATTGCTCCGGCTTACCTTTGTGAGATCATCGATTCTTATAACCCAGGACGATATCGCCGTTCATTGGATGCAGGTTACATTAAAGTACCTGCCATCAACAAGACCTCAGTAGGAGGTCGAGCCTTTAGTTATACAGCACGTAAACTGTGGAACAGTCTGCCAGTTACTGTCAGAAATGCCCCGTCTCTCTCAGCCTTTAAATCCAGGCTTAAGACTTACACGTTCACTCAGGCATTCCACCTCGAAATGTAATTCCGCTTGGCTGTGTTTGTTTTCCCCACCTCTGTACCAATGCATATTAAATTGACTTGTTTAAGTGACAAATTACTAACTCTGTTCTTCCTTCTTGTTGAGCGCCGTCTCGCTACATAAGACCTGAGGAGGCCGGCCAGTGGCGACGGACGAATCCCAAGCTGACAGAGGATGATGACCAGCTACCATGATGGACGAGACGTTCCATGCTGAGCTGGGGATTCAAGTTACCTTACAGCAATAATATTGTTATTACTTGCTGAAGTGGCTTAAAATTGTTACTTAATACTTCGACTTAGAATGTCCAGGGGGGGTAGGGGGGGGAGGCAGCCACCGGCCCTTGGACCCCCAGAGGTTTTTCCCCCTCGATTTTCAGTTGGGAGATTTTGCTCCTTTCCTCTGTGGCCAGTAGCTATATTTATAGCTCCATAAAAGTACTGGATTATGGTAGTCATTAGTCGACTTTCTTTCTTTTTCTTTATTTCTTTCTTTCTTTATCTGATGTGTTTGTTTTTCTTGCCTTATGCCCGTGTTAAAGCGCTCTGTGTCACTGCGTGAGAAGAGCTCTATAAAAATAAGTAAATACATGGAATATTATTCATTTTCGTGGGATGTACACCTTTCCGAAGGCGGTCCGCATACATGACCACGGCAAGTTTACTTTTTCACGCAACAATAATAAAACGTGATGCCACCCTCGTAGCCAACCGTTTCAGCAACTCTGCATTTAGGCGTTTTTGTCGTTTTTCTTCTTTTTCCCTTTAATGTTTCCATCGTTCCCTTTCCCCTCACCATACAGGGTTTCCTCTGCATCTCCACCGCTAAATAACGGTGCAAAACACCGTGCCGTTGGTCTCTTGTCCTACTGCTATTGCTCTCGTCGTCGTGTTGCGTGCGAAGAAACGTCTCCATCGATACGCCCATCCGTCCCACGCGACTTGTCCACTCCATGCTGCTCGTCGCCTACATCCCCTCCTCAGCGGACGGCCACGTGATCTCGCCCACAAAGTCATCGCACGGCTTTAGAGCCAGCGGCCCGACGCGCTCCTGGCAGTTTCCAATCGCCGCAGCTGCGTCGCCGTCCTCGGCTTCGCCCCCACACTGCCGCACGGTCGCTCACGTGCAACACGAGCGAAGGTGCTTTCCAGTGTGGCACACGGTCACGGTGCAGGTACGCACGCAGAGGTGAAGCGCGCTGCTCCACAGGGCACACGAGCGCACGGTGTGCTCCGTCTACCCGCCTACCTGCCGTGCTTACCTGAGGGCCGTGAGCAGAGGGCACCGCGGGGGTCCAAAGCGTCGCTCCATCAGCTGGAGCCGGTGGCACCTTCTGAACTCTAGCTGACGCGCAGAGCGCCTCGAACGTACAAGTGCTTTAGAGGGCGTCCGGCGCAATGCTCCGCCTTACTAATATTGCCCATTTATCTATTCTTGTTCCCTTCCAGCGGCCCCTGCTCGTTACTTCATATGGCCCGGGCCCGCTCTCCGCTGGGTCTGGGGTTCGAGTCCCGCTTGGGGTGCCTTGCGACGAAGCGGCGTCCCCTCCTGGGTGTGTCCCCTCCCCTTCCGGCCTTATGCCCTGTGTTGCCGGGTTAGGCTCCGGTTCCCCGCAACCCCCTATGGGACAAGCGGTTCCGAAAATGTGTGTGTGTGTGCGTGTGTGTGTGTGTGTGTAAACGGAGAACTCGCAGGGTTCTCTTCTGCGCTCAATATAAAGCCAATTGGCTGCGATGATGAAGCAACACTAAGGAGATCCGTGAAGGGGAAAAGGGAGGCGAGTGAGCAGAGAAGGACCGGCCGGTTTCCTGAGAGGGGCGAGGGGCGCGGCGGGAGCCTCACCTGAGAGCAGGTGCACGGAAGGGAAGCTCTGCTCCAGTTTGGCCAACAGGACGGCGAGGAAGGCCTCCGAGGACAGAGCCCTGGGGTCCGTGGAGCTCTGATCGTACACGACCACCTCCTGCCCACCCGGGGGCTCCAGCTGAGCACAAAAGCGGACAAGATTTCACCGTGAAACGAGGGCAACGAGTCGCCACGCTCGACCGGCCCCCGCGACGGGGACCCTCGGCGCATCGCGTCGCCCGTCGACGCCCTTCGGGGTAACGCCGACAAGCTGACGCGGCGGCAGGAAGCGGACCCTTTGCTCAAAGGGCAACGGCCGCGCGAACGGACCGGCGGCCCCACGGAGGCGACGGTCGGCCGCGTTCGGAGGACACTTTTCTCAACCGTGTCCAAGTCCCGCGCCCGTGAGCCGCACGCGTTTCCCCGCTGATGGAGAACGGCGTCCTTTCTCTACTCATTCTATTAGAGTTTACAGAAACGTTCTCCTTTTTCGTCTTTCTTCGTCACGTCCCTCTCCAGCGTAAGGGGACAGCCGGTAGCGCGGTGCCGAGAGCTGCTGCTGCCTTTGGACCGCAAGGTCGCAGGTTCGAGCCCCACCTCCGCCTCTAGTACCCTTGAGCAAAGTACTTACCCTAAAACTGCTCCAGTTACATCACCCAGCTGGGTAAAGTAACGGTAAATACCCCTCAAAACTCACCTCTTTCTCACCCCCTCCTCCCGACCTCGCAAGAGCTCCGTAACAGAGGCGTACGGCACGCGTTCGTCATCCTTAACAACCACGTGTTCGACCACGGGAATGTCCGCAGAAGCCGACGCTCACGTACCGTATGCCGGTTTAGCGCCCTAGTCAACAATCGCCCGTCCGCATCCGAAAGTCTTTCAGCGGAAAGAACGCGACGCAAACGTGTGACACTCCTTTAGTCACAAATACTCTTTCTGCCCTCATTTGGTCTCACCATCCTGCCTCGTAGCCCCGTTTGTGCAAAAACCCGAATTTTCCCCGTCGATCCGGTTTACAGGTTCTCGGCAAACGAACCGCGTCCGGGAAGAGAGCGGGGCAGTACGGGGGGGGGGGGGGGGGGAACCTGCGCTGTGAGACGGCGGACGGAGCCCCGGAGCACCTCACGCGTCCCAGTCTTTCCTCGGGGTTACGTTTCAAGAGCCGCTTAACGTTTACAAGACGAACGACGAGTTCAGCGGATTCTTTCCTCCAAAGCTTTTACAGGAAGTACCTGCTCAGAGGTGGGGTTCAGACCTGCAAGCTGGGGCTCCGAAGGCAGCGGCTCCGACCACTACGCTGCCCGGTGCCCCACGGGAAGCTCCAGCGTGCGCGGCACCGTTCGCGTGCGCCTGCTCACCCGCGTCCCGCTTCCCGCCGCCCCCGCCCCCGCCCCCGCCCCCACCCTACCTTCTTCTTGGCCGTGTGCTGGATGAGCTCCGTGATCTGCACCTTGTCTTGCTGCAGCCGCCTCTTCATCAGCTTGGAGCAGTTGATGTTGACCGCTTCCAGGATGTGCCACGTGTTGTAGTCCACGAAGGGTCGGCTGTCGATGAGCAGCACTCGGTCCAACCCGCCCTCCAGGAGCGCCACCAGGCCCTCCGCTCCCATGGGCCGCACCCCTCTAGCGGAGGGCCGAGCCGACATCTCCCCCACCCCGGAGACCCCGCCCCCCCACCCCCCGGGCTGCTCCCGGTACGACGCGCTGCGGGGACGCGACCCCCGAGGGCCCTCAGGAGAAGAAGCGCTGCACGGAGATGCTCAAGTGCGTCGTCATCCCGGTGGCAACTAACAGCACAGACACCAGAGCGACGCCGAGACGGCTCGCTTGCAAAGGAGGAGATGCTCTAGGCTTTTCCACACCCCAGGCTGTGTGTGTGTGTGTGTGTGTGTGTGTATACACGTGAACAGGAGCCCTTCCAGTGTCCCAATCGCCCTGTTTGGGGAGCCTCGCATACAGGAAGCACAGGTTCTTGAGCACTTGCCACAAATCGAGGCTTTTTTCCCTTGGGCTTCAAGATTAATTACATCCTGTTTTTCATGAGCTTCTATTGATCTGAAAGACAAAAGTTGCACAAAAGTACACACATCAGTCGGACTGCGTTACATAGCATGTTCCCCCGTCTGAAGAGCTCGTCTAAATATGGAATCCAAATGCAGACAAAAAATGATCAAAGAATAACCAAAAACAGCCACATCACTCAACAAAGCTGGGCAAGTCCAAGCGGAGTAATTTCAGGGTAAGTACCTTGTTCAGGGGTATCGCAGCTGGAGATGAGACTCGAACCTGCGACCTCTGGGCCCCAAAGGCACCAGTGGCACCACTACGCTACCAGGTGGCCCCGAAGACAGCAGCGCTACTGCTGAACACAACTCTTTTCGTTCACTTCTTCCAGGAAGAAGGTCTGCGCGGGATTTGTTCACAAGGAAAGAAGAAACTTGACACAGCAAACCTTCCGGCGCCTTTCCGATCAATCCCCGCATTGTGGAAGGAGTACACAAGGAGTGTCTTTCCCAGCGAGACACACGCAGCTGGACAGCTGGACAATCCACGCGTGGACATGAGCTCTTCAACCCCCTCGATTTCAGTCAAACGAGTGGCTCAAAGACACAGTTTCTCCCCACGAGACGACTCCAGCTTCAAGCGAGTTAGGAATGAACTTCCTGTTCATAAGGTCTTAATCTGTGGAATTTGCAAGGAAGACCCGTTACCTTTTGTACTGTGGTACAAGTCACTTTTTGGGGTCTTTCCCCCCCCCATTCTCTATTGACCTGCCCTTGTTGCCATGGGAACGCAACCGGCGAGATCAGGTACTCGAGCTGCGCGGCCCCGAACGTCGACACGGCACGTGGAACGCAGACAGAAGCAGGCGACACTTATTTCCACACCCTCCTGTACCGATTTCACCGAACACAGCAGAGAGACAAGATAGTTGATGCTGGATCACATAAAGTGAAAATAAACATGTAAAGAGAAGCTCGTTGCGCCTGCGACGCCTGCGACGCGTCCCGCAGAAGTCGGGGCAGTTGGGTCCCCGTTTACGCGCGGAACGTGTTATTAAAAGAGCCGTTCGGATCTTTCCGCCGGCACGCAAGAGAGCGGCCGGCGCTCCCATCGTTGGCTACGAAAGGAGCGTCTTGGAAGGGCTGCGTCGCGAGCGAATCGTTTCGAACCGACACTTCCCTACGTACGGCACGAGCGCGGGACAAGGGACTGAGGTGTTTCACCACGTCGGGTCTGTAGCGTCACTCCAACACGCTGGTGTGCGGAACCAGCACCGTGCTTCGGAAACCACCGTCCGCAAACACACTTGGGCTCTCCACCTACGACGCAAGGCCAAAGCCGCGCATCAGCAAGGTGGAGAAACGGCGCCGACTTTTTTGGACTAAAAGCTCAGCTGAGATGGACTGACGCCCCTTTCAGCTCGTTTTTGGGCAAAACGCACGTCGTGTCTCCAGGCCAACGAGGGAAAAGATCATCCCCGTTGCGAGCAGCGCCGAAGTCCAAGGTGTACGGGGGCGTGTTAGCGCCCGCACGACAGGCAACCGGCACCGTTAAGCCGAAGGAGGCGAACGCATTTCGGAGCGACGGGTGCCGCCGTGCGGACGACACCTTTTCCAGCGAGGCGACGGCCAGCCACCTTCGGCGTGTCTTGCGGCAGTCCGAGGGCGCGGCCGCCGGACCGAGATCCCTGCAGCGCGCACCCGTGTCCCACTGAGAACGTGTGGCACAGAACATTGTGCACTTTTCAATTTGCCGGAGCCTCTTAAATCACGGAAGAACTTGAGTGACGTTACACAAAGTGTTCAGTAGGTATGTGATAAAGCTGCACTTTTAATGGCTGTGGAAATCAGAGCACGTGCAAAAACAGCCCTTGTTTTGTTATTTAATTTAACTATGCATTGATTATACAGAACAGGACCTGAGCTCCTGCTGTTGTACCCTTGAGCGAGGTGCGCCAGTAATAACCGCAACTAGAACAGTACAAACCAACATTGCAGGATGCCTTAGAGATTTTAGGTGAATGAATGAATGGATGGATGGATGGATGGATAGATGAGTGCCCAAAATGGGGCAATCGCTTCACACACAGCAACAAATATCACTGAACCCTAACCAGAGCAGTGCTCATGACTACTGGAAGGTAATGAGACATTAAAAGAATAATTCCAGTGAGACCTTTACATAACGACCCAACGAGACGCTGAAGAGGCCCCGCCGGTACCACGCCGTCCTCGGTAACAGAACAGGAGCGGCTGCATCCATCCTTGAAACGGGAAGGTCTCCTGCAGCCGGGAAGCTGAGCACAGGCTTGCTGTCACCTGGCGGGATGCAGCAGCGTAGCCACTCAAAACACTCGGCAAGAGTGCGCGTGTGTGCGCGTGTGTGAGCGTGTGGACACACGTGCAGCTCAGCTGAGACGCGCTGCCTAGAGTCCAGACTCTTTTAGTTGTGCTGCTATATTGACGTTAATCCCTGATGGTCACTATGACAGGATGCTCTTCCACAGTGTTTGGAGTTCGAGACATGACGTTACTCTACATACTGCAGGTAAATCAACTTATTGTACTGAATAATTTTCACCAACATTCCCATTAGCTAAGTTTACTCCACGTTTACCCCGTCGCCGTTGCACTCGACGTCTCTGAACGCGGAACGATGGACGGTACTCGTGTAGCAGGTCGGCGATTCCCGGCCACACTTGCCCAAGTCGCGGAGGTTCCGTGCAAAAGGGCTCCAGCACGAAAAGCCCAAAGTTCCCGCTTCTGGCCTCAGTGCAGTGCAGTGATTTCCCCCTCTTTACTCAGAACTGCTGAGTCCCTCTCAGCTTTCAGAATCATTTCTCTCTGGATCAGCTGCACAAACTGCAGCACTCTCCTACGTGCTGAAGAAACTGAACGTTGGTTTATATGGTGGAAAGTAACAAACTAACTGTACTTTAATGACGCGTCTGTATCCAAGTGTGTCTCTTCCTCCTGATGTAATGATGAGCACTGTATTTTCTACCACATGTAGAGAAGTGTGTGACAAATGAAGAAATAAATGTAAGGGGCAGGAGCTACTAAATGTCACTGGACTGCGTATTTATTAATTGTACACAATTACAACAGGAGAAAAATCCTTTGATCATCGA